>NC_090730.1:90987107-91022438 GCF_036898095.1 Palaemon carinicauda | reverse complement strand
TTATATTATATCATGTATATATATATATATATGTGTGTGTTTCTAATTAGTTTTTTCGTTATGTTTTTCGCTGTTATTTATGGTGAGGATGATATTGAAGAAGTTAACGATGATGAATTTTTTACCTTTTTTTTAAATAATTTGCATACATTCACTTCTCATGAGTTCGTGTTTCATATTGAATACATATTCATCAAAATTAAGATGAAAGTATGCTGTCGTTTTATTAACATATATTGTATTGTATATATTGTTCATAGTTTTCTATTTAATTGTTACTTGTCTAATTATTTTATTTTGCATAATTTCATCTTTTTTGTGCTTTGTGAGATTCATATCCCATTTTTCCTCTTACCATATTTATTTTGGCTCATTTAACTAGATACTTTTCCTAACCTCTCTCCGCTGGCGCATTCCTCTCATGTTCCTGTAGCTTCAAGGCGATTATGTCTGCTTTGGCTGAACTTTTTCTTTCCTCTTCTACAACTGTTGTCAGATCTTTATACATCATCGTTGTAACATAAGATGTTCTAACACGTACAATATGCACCTCGCTTTGTTTTTATCATCGTCATTTCCTCTTACGCCTATTGCCGCAAAGGGCCTCAGTTAGATTTCGCCAGTCGTCCCTATCTTGAGCTTTTAAATCAATACCTCTCCATCCATTAATTCCTACTTCACGTTTCTTATTCCTCAGCCATTCTTCCAACTCTTCTAGTGTCTTGTGGAGCCCAGTTGAAAGTTTGGTGAACTAATCTCTCTTGGGGAGTGCGAAGAACTTGTCCAAACCATCTCCATCTACCCCTCACCATGATCTCATCCACATATGGCACTCGGTTTACCTCTCGTATAGTTTCATTTCTAATTCTGTCCTCCATTCAACTCCCAATATTCTCCTGAGGCTTTTTTCTCAAACCTACAAAATCTATTGGATATTGTTTCATTGTCATACCACGACGCAAATTCATACAGTAACACCGATCTCACTAAACTGACACACAGCCTGATTTTTATATGTAATTTCAGGCGATTTTATTTCCACGTTTTACTTAACCTAGCCATTGTCTTGTTTGCTTTTTACAGTCTTTCATTGAAATCATATTCTAAAGATCCTGTATATATTAGAGATCGTAGTTCCTAAATATTTAAATGATTCCACCTTATTAATCCTTTCTCCTTCTAATAATATTTCATTTTCGATTGCATATTCCGTTCTCATTATCTGTCTTTCTTCTATTTATCTTGAGCCCAATCTCATGTGATATTTCATGCATTCTGGTAAACAGGCTTTGCAAGTCTTGTGGTGTTCTGCTAGCAAGGGCAGGGCCATCAACATACTCTAGGTCAGCTAATATCTTTTTTAACAATCCAGTCCAATCCTTCTCCACCTCCCCAACTGTTCTATGCATTACAAAATACATGAGGAGGATAAACAACATAGCTGACAACACATTCCCTTGGAGTACTCCACTGTTCACTGGAAATTCATTTGATAGGACTCCACTAACATTAACTTTACACTTGCTATGCTCATGAGAAGACTTAATCAAATTTACATATTTAAGAGGAACTCCATAATAACGCAGGACTCACAAAATTGGACGGTGCTCACTATCAAAGGCTTTTCATAGTCCACAAATGCCATCAAAAGTGGATTTCTATATTTTACGCATTGCTGTACCACATGTCTTGAAATGAAAATAATATATATATATATATATATATATATATATATATATATATATATATATATATATATAGATAGATAGATATAGATATATAATATTTTGTTTGTTTTTTGAGATAGTATCAAAGAATCAGGGATTTTACTGACAATATTAAAAACCTATAATTGAGTATGATATATATAATTTGAAACTAAGCCCTTTGAATGTTAAGTCAAGGGTTTTTATTTGCATCCATAAAATAATCATTCCCAGAGCATCTATCTTTGTTGACAGGTGGAACTCATATGTTAGTTACGCTCTAGAATTATAGACCTTCATTTTCATGATATTAAATTTGCAGTTTCAGGTATAATGCATCATTTGATTTTTATGATGATTGATAATGACATTTCGAATACTGAGCGATGATTAACGCCGGTTTAAACGTCTTCAGAGTCTTGTAGTGTATATCCAGAAAACAAATGTTCTCGCCCAAATAGAGAAAACGTGTTGACAGAAAAATTGAAAACGCCTCTCCGGTCTTTCTTGTAGTTCTGTAAAATATTTCTGATGTTAAAGTCTATGATTAATATTCATTTACATACAATGTCAGTTACGTTTCACCTGATACAGCTTACAAGCTGACTTGCCAAGCAATGAATTGTCTCCCTCAATCATTCGTAGAGGTATTACTGGTCTCACTTTCTAGGCTTCTTTCTCCATTCTCACTTTCTTTCTTCTGTTTTGCTGTCAAACATCTTTTGCCTTCTACTTTTACTGCAACTGAGTCCTGAATGACCTCCCAGCCACCAGCGCTGTGTTATGTTGCAATAATACGTCAATTTTTTCTCTCTCTCTCTCTCTCTCTCTCTCTCTCTCTCTCTCTCTCTCTCTCTCTCTCTCTCTCTCTCTGTTTGTCTCTCTCTCTCTCTCTCTCTCTCTCTCTCTCTCTCTCTCTCTCTCTCTCTCTCTCTCTCTCTCTCTCTCTCTCCCTGTTTGTTGTTTAACTTGTGTTAGTGTAATCGCTTAGTTACGCTCAGTAGATAAATCTTGGGCAATAGACAGGAAAGTCATTAGAGCCGTAGATGGAGAGGGACAATACGGATTAAAAGTGGTGCGTCACAAACACTTGATTAATGTTGGCGGATAAACCATCGTACTGGCACCTGGACCAGCCATTGGCTTTAGTAGTAACAGAGAGAGAGAGAGAGAGAGAGAGAGAGAGAGAGAGAGAGAGAGAGGAGAGAGAGAGAGAGAGAGAGAGAGAGAGAGAGAGATGGATTACAAATTTTAAGGTTAAATTGTAGAGAATATAATTTTTAAGGTAAACAATATCTATCTATATATATATATATATATATATTATATATATATATATATATATATATATATATATATATATATATATATTAATCTAGTGTTTGTTCATTTTGCTTACTAAGTATACTTTCCCCAGTAGGCTACTTGTAAATTGGAAAGTATGAAAATATTTGTTCAGAGACCCTAACTGATAGGAGAAGGCTAGAGAAATACACTGAAGTCTTCATTTATAGAAGGGATAATAGGTAAATGAAGAAGTAATTAACACTTGTGTTGATAGCTCGATTAGTATACAGGTGTACGCCGCATTTTGAATTATGCTACTGACTATGTGTGGAAGCTTTTTCGTTTCTTTTTTTAATAAACGAAATGGGAAAAAAGGGTGGATGTTTAACCTCCTATATGCGTATGTGATGCTAAATTAAATTGCATTGTGGATTTTTTTTTTCTAAATCCCTCAAGGTCATCTTGGTATTTTTACACGTATTTCTTTAGTTAGTTTTCCAAAGTGGTCAGTAACAACTTCTATTTAGTGGATTATTGGACATTTTAATATCATTCAGGTGTTTTCATTCATTCCTTTCCGCAATATTTCTTATCAATCGCATTTATCTTTTTACGCTCACTCGCTTTTTAATCAATTCCTTCTGAGTAAATTCTTCCGTGTTGAACAGATGTCTCAAGAGTTCTTGTTGGAGAGAGAGAGAGAGAGAGAGAGAGAGAGAGAGAGAGAGAGAGAGAGAGAGAGAGAGAGATTAAAGAATGCAGTCGCGGTGTTGCCATATTGAGTTAGGAAAATAAGCTTCGGTTGAATTTCTTAAAGAATGGAAACGCAACATCAGTCGAGTTTGCAAAAAGCATATGAATGTAGCCTTTTTCTTTTTTTGGTTAGGTTTAGCTTCGGGAATGAAAATTTAGTGAACATGCTGTATTTCAGTGACGGGTAACAAGATGAAATCGTCGTTGTTTGTACTGTGGCAACAGGGCACACTGTATAGATTGGTATGTGGGTGTAGAGGGCAGGGCAGAGTTAAGGCCGAACAGGGATCTCTGCCCTCTTATTTGGGAAGTGGGTAGGGGGGGGGGGGGGCTATGCATGTACTGGTAGGATTTTGAAGAGAAGTGACTGAGGGGGAGACTATATTTTACCTTTGGATCCAAGATTTTTTGCCCAGAGAGATTTTTTTTATTTAATCAGGACACATGTTTGGTTTGAATAACGATGATAATCTCAATAGGCTGTTTACTTAATTAGAACGCGAATTTATGAATCGCAAAACGGGGTCCAATAATCACTTCCGGGTTTTTTTTGTGTGTGTGTGTGTGTGTGTGTGTAACAAACAGTAAGTAAAATTACACAGTATTGTCACCATTGAGTTGACTTACCAAACCCCCCCCCCCTCATTGGTGCATTAATCAATCACACGATTCATTATTCTTTTCAGGGAATCGGGTAGTTTTAATTTCACTTCTTAATGGTCTTTCTCACGGTGTTTGAAAATTCATTTTTTTTAATCTTGATTCTTTTTATTTTTGTCGGATAATCAAGTAATTGAATGTGTGTGTATAAGGTATATGGTAAAATAATGTATCTCTCTCTCTCTCTCTCTCTCTCTCTCTCTCTCTCTCTCTCTCTCTCTCCCTCTCATTAATGTCGAAAAAGGGATATAGTAGGAACTATACAGTTTTTGAATTAGCTTTTGTCTTTCGACTTCCTTGATCGTCACGTACCCCCTTCCATGACGGATATTAACGCCAATATATTCCTGAAGGGATGCCATTTAATTTCTTCCATCAAATGTACGTCTTTGTAGAAGAGTTTTCCTACTAACATCAACATCCAGCAAGATTGGTACCACTTAATCTATGGCATCAGGTATGCGTATCCCCTTTGCCATGTGACTGGTCCTTCTGGTTCTATTTGAATCAGGACCGCGATTTATGCCTATAGCAACCATTAGACAATCACAAACAATATTACCATTTGTTGAACTCACACGGAAAAGGTTACAATTTTTTATTTTCTACTTATTAGTATCTGGATATTTAAAGAATGAAAACTATTTCATATGACTCATAGAATATATCTGATAACTGCCACTAAATGTTAAAAAGTGGGGCTTTTTTATATATCGCTTCTGCTTCTACCTTAAGGTGGCTCTTGTTAGATTCTAGATGGTCATGTTGTAGTGCAAAAACATAGCATGCTCCAAGGCTTGCCCCGTGTTTGTTGCCACGTCTCGAGAAAGTCTTGTGCCAAGGATTCCTTACAGATTTATGCAAGGTAATTAAGTGAAACCGTTGGTCAATAGAAGTTAACTGTAGGCACACATTAATCTATTTGCGATGAATCGGGAACATTGCTGAATAATTTCGTTGCAATGCTTATGGGAAATTAATAAGATAGTCCTGTTTGTGTTGTTTGGGTGGCTGCACAGAATTGACAATCATGCAATTATATATATGATTATAGGTTTTTTAATATAGTGGATAAATAGCTGATGCCTTTTGCAGCCCACCTCGTGAAATTGATATCTGTAAACTGACTTTAGAACTCAGAGATGAAAATCCCAGAATTGAGTTGTGCGAAGTAGGTAGGCAGTAAGGAAAAAGAAAAAGAAAATAAGTGAAAATAAGGATGATGTGATGGGCTCTGCTAAATGTCATCGTCTTTCCTTGACTGGTCCTAATCGGTCTGTTGCCCCTGGATCACTGAAAGGGCACCTGGTTGACAAGGGTTCATCATGGTCTTCTTCTTTTTGGAATAATTGTAATTTCCTTCATTTTCGTGTTGTAGGTAAAATGGGCTTTGTTCACCCTTATTTTTTTTTTTTTCACGGTGTTTTCGATCTGTTTTACTGGGTATTTGACATGCTCTTCCGTCTTTAAATTGGTTTTCAAATTAATTATCAGTATTTTAGTATAAAGAAATAAAGCCTTATTGATCTGATTCGGTTATGACTTTAAACAGAAAATGGGAGATTGCAAACTTTTTCCCGAACGATTTTTGATATGTTGTATAAAGCCAATATGAAGAAAAAAAGACTTATCCTACTTGATGGTCGTGTGTCTACACTGTGGAAATGGGGAACTCAGAAGCAAGCCGGTTTACTGTGTTCCATTAACTGGTGTAAAGCAGACACCGCTGTCCTCTACAGATTGTATCCTATATCATCCAACAGGTTTGTCTTTGACTCTGAAGACAAGTCCATTGACTCTCTCTATCCCCTAGCAGAGACGAAGCTTGATGTGTGCATGTATGTCGGTCTCTGCTTCTTTCCTATTAAGGAATGAAGCAAGTGCGCAAATTCCTGACAAAAAAAAAATATTAGATATGGTTTTTGAAGAAATCTTATTGGCCAATCATCTTCTCGCTCGAGATTATCATCGAGTATCTTATGGTTCTGAACGACCTTCTTTGGATGCTTGGGTACTCGTAAGAAAGATTGAAATCTGCAAGTGTGTACAAAGTCGATACCTGCTTCCCCTGTCCTGCTACAAACATGAATCTAAACTGGGTAAAGTGGGGGCAAACAGGGCTGTGAATGGCTTGTTTGTCGTAATTTGATACTATGTTTTTTACTCCCGCTTAAGGCAATGTAACCCACGGGTATTTTATATTTAAGATTTAAATGTTGAGGAAATGGTCGTGTGTCTATCCCTTTGTTTGTTACGTTACCTTTAACTTGTGTGATCGTTTACTATATAGTGGAGTGGGTATACTATGGTTTTAAAAGAGAGATATATAGCCAAGAAAAGGTAACATTATAAGAAGTTATAAAGAAAGCAGACATTCAAAATAAAACTAGAAAATAGATTCACTGCAATAACTTGACCCTTTCAGGGATATTTTGAACGCCTAAGTTCCTCCCGGAAATATATTTACCTTCTTGCATATATTATTTTATTGGAATTAGTTAATGTAAAGGATATATTTTCTGGATATTTAATCATAAGAATCGTTGCGAAACCGCTTACCTGAAATCAATCTCAATCCAAAGATAATGGAGATACTGAATTTCGCTCGTGTTTGTGTATGCGTGTGTGAGCAAGATAGATTTTCTCGTCATTCTTGTTGTAAACATGCCAAGAATTAGGTCTATTTGAAAGACATTGAACTCTCATCCTTGTGGGAGGAACTGGTCGACTTAACTTGACCCTGAATCAGACTTAGACTTAAAAGGCGGACGCCTACTACAAGAGTTGCAATTGTTGATTTATGTGATTCCGTAAGGAAGAGAGCATTACTAATAGGCAGCGATAAGGCGGGGGTTCATAAGCGAAGGGATTTAATTGAGGTAGCAAACTCATCCTTTGTGAAAAATGCTTCCTTGGAAGAGAGAGAGAGAGAGAGAGAGAGAGAGAGAGAGAGAGAGAGAACCACATTTCCATGTTGCACGAGCTTGCGCGTATCGTGGACATTGAGAGCTTTTGTTTGAACACCTCTTCTATTTTATTCCCATCTCTTTCCCAAAGCTTACGAATTTGACTTGAATTTTGTTTAATTTCATTAATCAATGATCATATCCCCAGTATACCCACATTTTATACTTTCCATCATAAACCTTCAGGCAGTCAGTCCCCTTCAAGTAGTGGTTTTTTTTTTTTTTTTTTTTTTTTTTTTTTTTTTTTTTTTTTTTTAACACTCACTCCATTCATAATAATTGCCTATGTCGCCGACCTCTTCATTCGAGTCACCTAGAATCACACACTGATTTACTAAATGATATCTGGAACAACCTGAATTACATCGTTTTGACCCATATAAACACCACATACATTATTTCCCATTAGCAGTAAAAGGATTGCCGTAAAAAATGCATAGAATATTTAAGGAAGTTAATAAATCAATAGGTTGTGTTTACTATTATACTTAGCTATATATCAGGTGATATATATATATATATATATATATATATATATATATATATATATATATATATATATATATATAGTGTGTGTGAGTGTGTATGTGGGTAAAGTATTAATTTCTGTGCTACCAATAAAAACAAGTATGTAACTTATAGATAGAGCTTTCTCAAGAATATTTGTATCTAATGCATATTGTTTAATATTTTTTCAGGTAAGATTGTACTGAACAAAACATAGGCGTACCCTCACATACAGCTCGTGTATTGTCTCAGAACTGAGGGTATGTATTAAAAATGTTGTTTGAAGAAAGCCTTGATTTATTTTTCTGAATTTGGTTATATGGTTTTAATTTATGTTAAGCTTTAGCAGTATAACTACTTTCAAAATGGATCATTTTGGAAGAGCAAGTGCTCAGAAGTAGAGGCACAATCTACGTTTTGTTTGTGTTTGAAGGTCAGATTGTTATGGCTTGTTATTGTCTTGGCAAGAGATATATGAACTTGATTTTAATGATGTGCAGCGTGGACACAAATGTTTACCTTTGTAAATGTATGATGGTCCCCGCATTAAAGGAATACCCTAATTGAACAATGCTGATAAATATTCAAGCTTATACTTTGGTATTGGGCTCAATATACCTTGACCGTGCCTTGTTGCAGAAGCAGAGCAAGGTTGAGAAGAAGGAAGTTTAGGATAGCGAGCAAGAGGAGGCTATGCTTCGCTAAATCCAAAGACTCTATTTTATGAGCACCAAATTTTTCTTAGAAATCTCGTTCATGTAGCCTACATTGCATATTCTTTATTTTTTGTTTTGATTATAGGTTCGGGGTTTCATGTTTGTTACAGTTGAGTAAAATAGTAGAAAAAGATTTAGTCAGGAATCACTTCAGAGGTTTGGTCATGTACATACATACATACATACATACTTGTACGCACACACACACACACACACACACACACATATATATATATATATATATATATATATATATATATATATATATATATATGGGTGGGTGGGTGTGTGTTTGCTGCCAGAAATCTTACAAGATCTGGTCTTCCAAAGTTTGGAATTCTCATAATATTCCTCCGTTCTAATCACGTGGTATGATATGTAGATTCAAGGTTTAGTATTTCGTGTTTCCCGTACTCCCTCTTTGAATCAAGTGACCATGATATATCAAAATGTGTAACAGTGGGTATAGAGTAATTGGCCCTTGATATAGAATAATTGTGTTAAAATGAAAAGATTCCTAAGATGACGAGCCTTGGACTCTTAAACAACCAACCTAGCTTAGTCTTAATTTCCATGTTGGTTTTTATTTTAACCTTGTGGAACTACCTTTGTCTGTGAAGATCCAGAGGTGTTCTAAAGTTCCCGGAGGTAAGTAAAGGAGAGTTGGAATAACCCTTCTGATGTCGCGTTAACCATGTGTTTTGCATTTATGCCATGGGAAAGGAGAAAGGGAGGGGGAGCAAGTGAAACAGAGATTCAAGTGAGGGAGGATAAGTTGATGATAAAGGGAATAGTGGAGGGGATTAGGGAGGGGGGTTTATTTAGCTGGATTTGGGATTTGCGTTGAGGGCCGACAGCGTCTCTGTTCACCCAAGCGTATAAAGCTTTCCAGGGAGAAGGCCATTGGCCAGCAGTGAGAGAGAGAGAGAGAGAGAGAGAGAGAGAGAGAGAGAGAGAGAGAGAGAGAGAGAGAGAGAATAGGCTGGTTGTTATAAATCAATCTGTCTATAGCAGATAAGTTTTATGACCTTCGGACGCTACCTAACACACATCATATTTTCTGCTGAAGCCATCTTTCATATTTTTTTTATCCTGATATTATTTTCCTGACCCTTCCAAGTCTATTTCTTCTTGTCATTCTTTTGTTTTATTGTACATTTCCTTTGTTATAAGCGTCTCTCTCACGTTGAATTTCATTACCCGGGATCTATTAAAGGTTCTTTTGTCTTCAGCAATTACAGTCTTCACACACCAAATGACTGAAATGTATGTTTGTTGTTGGCCTAGCGTCCTTGAAATCAACCATTATGCAAGTACCCGTGAGGGAGGGTCCTTTTTGTCTGTATTTATGCAGCAGCGGCACCATGATTTTATTAGCATATGACTATAAATACTGATGGTGGGGAGTCGCTTACTTGCGAAGAAACTTTTGATTCATTTAGAATATGAGACGATAAATAATTTTGAAGACCTTTGTTTCCGTCAACGTCTCCTTGATTTACTCTTTGAATGAAGTCGCTCTTCGTTTCAGTGATGGAAATGACTATAGCGTGTTTGACTGATTGCATGAATGAAAGAAACATAACGGTTGCTTACGCTGATTGTTCGGGTTTTGTAATATAATACAAAACCTATGTACATATTCTATTCGAAGGAAAAGAGGTGTGTGTTTGCTACGTCAAGTGTCTTTGTGCTTATTTCGTTTCCTAGGAAGAATGAAAGTTGGCCGCTTTTTCAGTGAATGGTGCACGCCCAGTGTAGCCTACTCTGCCAAGTTGGATGTTCATTATTACTTGAATTAGGCTTTAATTTCATTTGTTTATTTATAGGTTATATTTATTAAGTTTTACTTTTTACCTTTGGATTATTAATGTATGTACCTCTTTTATGTGTGTTTAACAGCCTCAGAAATGTTTTTTATTATATCATAGACAACTTTTAATGTTTTCTTTTAGAACTTTGTGTAATATGTTTCCGCTTTACATTCATTTCTATTTTCTCTGTGATACAACATAGCATATTTCTTTCTCTGAGAACTTTCCGCCGATTGTTCCTCTATTCCCGCGACCCATTTTCCCTAGTTTGTAAGTGTCCAGCTTGTCAGGGCTTGGAATTATATACATAAAGGTCTTAGGTCCGCTTCATTCTCAAACAGTGGTACTTGCGTTCGTGTAATCCATACATCCACGGTATTTGAACAACATTTTTTTTCCTCTCTCTCTCTCTCTCTCTCTCTCTCTCTCTCTCTCTCTCTCTCTCTCTCTCTCTCTCTCTCTCTCTCTCTCTCTCTCTCTCTGGTATAACGTCAGTTTCATGAAAGTGTGATCATTCTTGGCATATTTAACTTTCATTCTTGGCATCCCTCCTATTATGGATCTTACTCGGAATGCCATTGTGGAGTTTCCGAGTAATGAGAGCGAGAAATCACTGCCGTGAACCTGTTGCTGAATTCTGTGAATGAGGTGGGGCCCTGTGAGGTAGGTATACCCTTGGTATACTCTGCATAGTTCCTTAACATCTGAGGATTTATATATTCAGTTTAGGGATACGGAAGAGAAAGGCGAGAATGTGTTGGGGAAAAAACGTCTTACCAAAACGTATATCGTCATTGATGGTAGGATTAACAGAACACTTGAAATAAGATTCCCGTGAAAATACAGATTTTTCAAGGAAGACTCGTGATAGGATTTTGTTTTTAGAACCACTTGTTCAAGCGTGATAGAGACGTTTATCTATCGACCATTTGTTATTCATTTTTCATAGGTAATCGTAACTTGCATCAATATAAGTGTTTATAATTAGGTAGACACCGGTCCTCTTAAAATCCGGTTCTTTCTGACATTTTCTTTCCACCTTCAACTTTTATTGATTCAAGATCTTGCCTGTTTTTGAAAACACGTAAAAATGTAGCATTTTATGAGAGAGAGAGAGAGAGAGAGAGAGAGAGAGAGAGAGAGAGAGAGAGAGAGAGATCTAATATATATTTTGATATAATTTTATCAAATTTGGACGTTATATGTTATTAAGATGTTTACCATGAACAGAAAAGTTACAATTGAAAATTATTAAAACACAGTTGTATACCTTTATGAGTCGTCATTTACCTTTGGATGGTGACTTTGTAGAAATTTTGTAAAACAATATATATATATATATATATATATATATATATATATATATATATACACATATACATATATATATATATATATATATATATATATATATTTATGATATATATATATATATATATATATATATATATGTATATATATATATATATACATTGTGTGTGTGTATACTGTGTATAAAATCTTGTAACATTAATTTAGCAGTTTGGCATGTTTCTTTGAAATGCCCATAAAAGAAACTAAGGAATTTGAATTACTCATTAGATTTTGGCCGAAATATAGTGAATATTTAGATTCCCTTAGCTAATTTTATGGGCCTTTTTATTATTATTATATATATGTATATATTATTACTACTACTACTACTACTACTACTACTACTACTACTACTACTACTACTACTACTACTACTAGCCAAGCTACAACCCATGTTGGAAAAGCAAGTGAGGAAAGGAAGAAAGGAAATAAATAAACGATATCAAAAGTGAAGAAAAATATTGGAATAGAATATCTAAAAAAGACATTAACAACATTGATACAGATAATTAATATATAGACTAAAAAGACTTGTCGCCTGTTTAACATAAAAGCCTTTGCTGCAAGTGTGAACTTTTGAAATTGTACTGTTTCAATTACACGATTAGGAAGATCATTACACAACTTGGTCACACCTGGAATAGAACTCCTAGAATACTGTATAGTATTGAGCTTCATGATGGAGAAGTCTGATTATTAAGATTAACCGCCTGCCTAGTATTACGAACACTGTGGAACTCTCCAGGAAGATCTGAATGTAAAGGACAGTCAGAATTATAAAAAAAAAAATCTTTTGCAACATGCATAATGAACTAATCTGAAAGAATGTGCCAAAGATTAATATCTAGATCAGGAATATATATATATATATATATATATATATATATATATATATATATATATATATATATATATATATATATATATATATATATATATATATAGTGTACACGGAACCCGTCCAAAATGACGGCTAGATATCTATATGTGCACGCGCACAGATTCAACCCATACCACCTCCTCCCCTTTTTCTAACTGCAACCCCTTTAACAAGGTTGTAATTACTCTCTGTCTCCCTTACCCGGGGACGGTGAGAGACCGAGTAGTTATACGTGGTTATGAAGTTGAGCGTGACTGAAAAGAAATTATATATATATATATATATATATATATATATATATATATATATATATATATATATGTGTGTGTGTGTGTGTGTGTGTGTGTGTACGCAGAATGTTCCAAACAATACTATTAAAGTCATTCAGAAGAACTCATATTTTATATCTAACCAGATTCGCCTGTGAATATCATTTGAAGGTGCCTTTGTCTCTCTCTCTCTCTCTCTCTCTCTCTCTCTCTCTCTCTCTCTCTCTCTCTCTCTCTAAGACGCCATAAATGAAGGGACAGTGACGTATTATCCCTGTCCCATCATTTACAGTTTGTATCTTTTTTGGATCGTGCATACAATTGAAAGTCTTGTGTGTGTTGATATAATTGAATGTGGTTTGGGCTGTGGTGTCTTGGAGGAAGGTACTGAAAGTCTAGGGCAAATTGGCAGTGGCACGGAGAGGTAGATTGAGAGGTAGGAGGCGAGAACGCACGTGACCCCTGTCTGACCTTCATTATTGGAGGAGTAGCTTATAGACGTGGAGGAGGAGGAGGAGGAAGAAGGAGAGGAGAACAGCATGAAGAAATTGTTTTTGTTCTCGTCTTTCGGCGTTGCGTAATCTTCAGGTCTTTTCGCTCTGTTCCATTTTTGGTGTCAGCGGAGTGAACCCCCTCCCCTCTTCATGGAATTTCCTGCTTGTTTGTTTATACCTTTATTTTTCTGGTTTGCGTGTACGATCGCTGTTACGTTTCCGCCTTTAGGTTTTTGACTTAAAGCAGAAATGGCTCCAAGATGAGTTTTCTTTCAGGCAGGTGACATTTTTGTAGCAGCCCAAATATAGTCTTTCCTTTTATGAAATTTTATTATTTTTGGAGCGTCGGCTTTTCATGGGGTTTATCCCATTCAATTCGATTAATGCTGAGAATGATCAATATTTTGATATAAGTTTATCAATTCAAGTTATTGTTAAAGAGGGTAGTTTTAATATAGAAACTGTTCACAAATAAATACACACACAAACAGGGAGCGAAAACATAACTACCTTTCGTTGGCGGAGGTAATGACAGTTTGGGAAGTGATCTTGATAATAGCATTGTAATTAAAGAAAGTGGATATCGTGAAAAACCTCTCATTATATACTAGTCACAGATCGCTCGTGCATCATTAAAAGGTCTTGTAAAAGCCTCTGTGGTAAATAAGCCTTGTCAGCCACGAAGCCTATAGAAAAAAAAAAAAAAAAAACGACCAAAGTAGTTCTGATAACTTGTTAGGCCCAACTCTCCCCACCTCTACAGGGGAATATAAAGCTTGATATTTTAGACAAAAGTATTACATTATTTATCGTTGTAATTCAGTAACTCCATAAAAGATGATTTAACAATCACGACCCCCGTTTGTTCTCCTGTCTGACTCACTGCTCATTTGTCATATTTTCATTTACTCAGTATTTTGTGTTTTAAGAACTCGTCTCCTGAGAGGTTTACAATTTTTAAGAATCCTCTGAGTTGATATCAGGTTAGGAAGATATACACTTTTAATACATTTATTGTGTAAATAGTTACCCAGCGATCTTGATATTTGCATCTTAGTGCAATCTTTGTAATTTTAGCTATTTTTTTTGGGGGGGGGATCTCATTTGTCAATCTTGTTATGTAGGAAATGATTTCTTGGGGAATCTATTTTAAATGTGCTTTTGATGAGGGTTATAACCCTCATCAAATCCTCATTAAAACTGATTCCAAAAGAATCATTCCCTAGATGCTGGAGCATTTTATGCGGTTTTAGTCTATTATGAATTCTATTTGGTTGGATAGCCATTTTTGGTCAGTAATGAATCTGCAAATCTTTTGTGTGTGTACGCGCGCGCGCGTTATAAAACCAGAATTTAGGTATGCAAATGAATGGTTATGGTCACCGACCGCCTATATGTGCAGTGACGTAACAAGTTGAGGGAGTCTGGAAAAAGGGTTTCGTCGTGCATTCTTGATATGGGTTGGTTCTGATATTAAATATATCAATGTTGCAAAATACAGTAGATTCCATTATTGATCATCGAATATGAGTTTATTTATTTGTTATTTAAAATCGTCAACGTTCGAAGTATATTTAATAGAAAATACTTCAGATGAATTTCCTGTTGCTTGCTTGTGGAATCATGCAAAGCTGCTTAGCCCGCCATTCATTCGTTTATCCTTTGATTGAACTGGGTTCGTTTTCCCATTTTTCTTTTCATGTATTATGTTTACTTAAGTTTGTGGAGATTATATTGGTGGCCATTGTTTCAGACTTGGTTTTAGCTAGGTTCTTAAGAGGTGAAGTTGCAAATACAGTACTTTACTGTACACGGACCTTTGTCATTTTTTTTTTTTTTTTTTTGGAAATGGAACATGTAACTTATAAAACTTTTAAATCAGTTTTTTTCCCCTTTTTGCCTACCATAGTACGTCTATTAGAAAGACAGTTGAGGAAATTATTAAGAGAGAGAGAGAGAGAGAGAGAGAGAGAGAGAGAGAGAGAGAGAGAGAGAGAGAGAGAGATCCAGGTCCAATACCTCCTCAAGAACCCTCGCCCTGGCTCCCATTTCAAAGTCGAGTGGCAGCGTAATTTGGAGGTGGACCTCGCACTGGAGTATCAAGGTCAGGTTGCCCTCTGTGCGTCCTCTGCCACCTGGCTATGAGCGTGCGCGTATTTACCCTAACCCCCACCCCCCCCCCCCCACCCCCCTCTGCATTGTTTCTCCCCCAATTACATAGCTACACGAACTCATCGCTACTTCATTCAATTTTCTCTCTCTCTCTCTCTCTCTCTCTCTCTCTCTCTCTCTCTCTCTCTCTCTCTCTCTCTTGGAGGAATTTTTTTTACCATAGCTTATTACCATGGATTGCTTTTGTTTTAAAAAGCTGTCATGTATCCTATTTTTGTTTTACCGAGGTTCGTTACTTGCTGGTATACTTTCGTCGAATGGAAATATTTATTCCCTAATAAAAGAAGAAATGTTTCACTTAGGTTTTTTTATTTTATTTTTTAAATCTTAGATTTTGTTTCACATAGAGATTTTTTGCCTAAAGTTTTTGACTAGTGTTGATTTATATTTTTTTCGAATATTCTTTACAAATTGCTTGATTTGTCTTTGCGAAGCTTTTTCGGGCGGTTTTGGTTTTAGTTTTGCTGAAAACTTTCTATCACAGAGGGTGCTTTCATCCTCGGTCTTAAGTTATTTGGACAATTGTTAATGATAATGATAACAACATCAACAACGTGTATGACAACCAAAGAATTACTTCCCATCTCTTCTTCCTTAGCCAGCAGAGAAGGCATGATTATTACCGCGGAAATTGCAACGTAAGAATCACGTGGTCAAATCGAGATATGTGTTCCTTCTGTTTCGTTCGACAGATCATTTTTTCAACGTCTTTGGTGGTCATTGCAGGCCGTATATACTACCACGTGTTGCTTGGCCTTCGCTTTTTCATTTAACAATGCATCTTTTTGTGATTCCCTATTTCAATTATATATCATCCCATCCACGATGATATCTTGTGTTTTCTCTCTCTCTCTCTCTCTCTCTCTCTCTCTCTCTCTCTCTCTCTCTCTCTCTCTCTCTCTCTCTGTAAGAGTTTCTTCTTTTGATGCACCCTATTACACTCTCTTAGTTTTGTATGCAAGTGACAGGGATCCCAGTTGCCATCGTAGCCCTGTCGAACAGTGTCTTCCTGCCGTAGTTTTGTACATTATTCGTAATGGTGCGTTGCCTTCATCTTCCATTACTGGAGGATTAAATATCTTAAGAAGGCTCCGTTTGTTTATTAATGATTTTAATACGCATTTACAATTGACCCTTTCAATGCGATTACAGTTGATGTCTCCAAGTGAAAAGTTCTCATTAAAGGATTGTTTTCTGAAGGTTGATACTGTGATAGCCGTTTTGGATTGCTTGTTGCATTTAGCATTGCTACTATTATTTAAGGTTTTGCCCAAAGCTCTTCAGTGATTTGGGAAGGGCGGACACCTTTGACGGACTCTCTTCCCATCCCTTACAACGTGATGAAAGATTAGCATGGTTTCTTTTTTGTTTGATTTGATTTTCCTTCGGGGCTTCCCTGAACTGGGTTTTTATGCTTCTCTGGATGCGGCGTCTCCCATTGGATGTCAGCAGGTTTACAATAAATTGGTTTGCTGAGAGGCTACTAAATATGGAATGAATTAACGATCGCAAAGCTATTTTGCCTCCTCTCTGTCTTCCCAAATGGTGGATGATCTTTTTACGGGTGGCTATAGCCACTGTTCAACCGTGGGTTGTAACTTGTATGTCGCCGGCGTTTTGAGCCCTCTGGGTGTAACGAGAGAGAGAGAGAGAGAGAGAGAGAGAGAGAGAGAGAGAGAGAGAGAGAGAGAGAGAGAGAGAGAGAGCGCTCGCCAAAATGTAGGTCAGAGTAAACCATTTGTTGGGGTGTTTTTTGTGGGGTGGTGGATTCCGGGAAGTCGGGGAGGAGTCGTTATGGGAGGGTTTCCTTTGGATTGCTGGCGGAGTAAAGAGTGACTGTAGAAAGAAGGGCAAGTTGTTTGTAGGTGGGAGGGGAAGGAAATAGCTGAAGGTTATGTTTGTTTGTGTCACATCCTCTGCACAATGCTACTCAAATTTAGATAATTTTTGGACAAAAGAGCGAGTGTGTTGTCTTTCAGTTGTCCTTCCTAATTTTTGGCGCCGTTTCTGGTTTATTTGGTTGGTACGAAAAAAAAACCCGCTGTTTATGATACCTGCCGGTCGGGTTTTGGATCAGAGCAGTTCTCTATTGGGCCTTCTCTCTATCTTGGTGTGGCTTCCTTTTGTACCCTAATGAAAACTCTAGCTCCACATTCAAATAATAAAGTGAGGAACCTTTTGTCTGAAAATGTACGTGTTCGTGAGAATTACTGCTGAAGGAAATGTATGGTCATCGTACGGCTTTCGCCCCGTTTTCCTCTCGTAAGGCCGCTATAGAACCAGAAACCTCGCCTTATTGACATTGGCCAGAGGTACTCTAGGACACACTGGCAAGTGATTTGAAGGGTCACTAATCTTTTACCTGCAAGTTCATCTTATTCCGCTGGGAACCCCTCATATTGAATAAGTCAGTCAATTCTTGCACACTGGATCCTACTTGCTTATCTATTTGTTTGTTTATTTAATATTTGTTGTGGCCTGATTGGTAACGTCTGTGCCTGGTGTTCGCCAGTCGGGGGTTCGAGTCCCGCTCAGACTCGTTAGTGCCATTAGTGTCTGCAACCTTACCATCCTTGTGAGCTAAGGGTCGGGGGTTTGGGGGAGCCTATAGGTCTATCTGCTGAGTCATCAACAGCCACTGCCTGGCCCTCCCTGGTCCTAGCTTGGGTGGAGAGGAGGCTTGGGCGCTGATCATATAATATATGGTCAGTCTCTAGAGCATTGTCCTGGTTGCTAGGGCAATGTCACTGTCCCTTGCCTCTGCCATTCATGAGCGATCTTTAAATGTAATACTAAAACACCGTTCATTATGATGCTTATGATTTTAAATGTTTTTGAGGGCAATATCTTTTTTTTTTTTTTACTTAATGATTGTTTTGTATAAAGCTACATGATAGTCATAATTTCTTAAGTGTTTATTTGAAAGAAAAGTCCAGGTAATGTATTGCTTTATTTATCATAGAAATACATACATCGTACATTCATTTGTTAAGAGTTTTCGGTGCAAAGGTGAATGATGGTCGTCTGTGTTTTTCAAGAAGCAAAAATCTTTTGTTGGTATCATAACCGTTCATTTACAAGATAATACCTGGTAATATACGATACTTAACTTATGATAGAAATTGATATACCTTAGCTATATCGAATGATACTTGGGATACTATAAAAAGGAGACAAAAACAGAAATTGGTTGTTGAAAGTTTTCGAGGAAGTAAAGAAAATTACAATTAGTATGCTAAGTATTCCAGTATTGAGAGTGAGGTTAAAAGAAAATCCAGGAATGATTGGAGAGAATATTTAAACAGGAAAGCAGATTAGGCTGACAAAGCTATGAATTCAGGAAGTGGCTATGGTGTAAGAATTGCTCATAGAATTATTAATGAAATCTCGACTGGGAGGAGATGATGACGATAATTTGTTGACTGATTTCGTAAATTCTCCAAGTAGTTCCAAAAGACCGAGGAAAAAGACTGCCATCTGATGGGGTTCCTAGAAACTGATACGTAGGCAGTGAATGATCCTTCTTCGGTGGTGGCTGTGGAGTGAGGGAGAGATTGCTTTGCTTACTGCTTATGCGCTGTTGAACTCTCCTGCCGGGAGATCGTGATTGGCTGCAGATTTTGCTTCTTAGCTTTGACTTTCACTCGTTTTTAATTTATAATTACGACCTTTTTACGATATTTGGATTATATCCTGTTTTGTTTAATTGCACATTAAATTTATGTGAACCAAAAATCTATATGGGCAGTGTTTAACTCTTTCGTTGAGTCTCCATCACAGACTATGCGATATTTTGGGTAAAGCAAAGATAGAATTGATATTAGCCAGAGAATGTTGTTTATACCCACGCAAGTATGTGGTAAAGATGGGTCTTAACGTCAGATTGTAGGTGAATGTGAAATCAGAGAATGCATTCAGGATTCATATTGACTCAACCTCTCACATACCCAAGCTTTTATATAAAAAAATACCTTGGTATGCAAAGTCCATTTAATTATTCTTTACACATTTTGTTAATGTATTATTTTGTGCCAACTCCCATCTCTCTCTCTCTCTCTCTCTCTCTCTCTCTCTCTCTCTCTCTCTCTCTCTCTCTCTCTCACACACACATATTTTGCGACAGGAGAAAATATAGAAAACGTTGAATTAGATGTGTATTTTGAAAGCATCGAGACAATGATTGATTGACGAGTGGGACTTGTCATATTCGAGAAGAAAATTTGTTTTAGTTTCACCCTGTCTATAAAGTCAAAGTCTGCCTTCCCTGCTGTTTTCGTATTATAGTATGACTAGGTCGTGATGATTTTGATTTCTGTCGTAGACATTTATTATGAAACCAAATCATACCTATTTTCTTTTTCTTCTCACACGAAATCTTGATGAAGGCTATTAGGATATTTATCAGTCCGTCTTCGCAGTGAAAATGTCAAGATATTATAAACTGTAGTCTTTATATATATATATATATATATATATATATATATATATATATATATATATATATATATATATATATATATGTATGTATGTATGTATGTATATATATATGAAAATTTATTTATTTATTAATCTATTTATTTAAAGGTAGTAGGTTGGCCAGGGTACCAGCAACCCTTTGAGATACAACCCTAGAGATTTATTGTGGCCAGACAGTAGTACATTGGATCCTTCTCTGGTTACGGTTCATTTTCCCCTTGCCTAGACATATATCGAATAGTCTGGCCTAGTCTTTACATATCTCCTCTGTCTTCGTACATCTGAAAACACTGAGATTACCAAAGAATTCTTCTTAGCTCATGGGGTTAATTACTGCACTGTAGTTGTTCAGTGGCTACTTTGATCTTGGTAAGGGTATAAGAGAATCTTTAGCTATGGTAAGCAGCTCTTCTAGGAGAAGGACACTCCAAAATCAAACCATTGTTCTCTAGTCTTGGGTTGTGCCATAGCCTTCTACTGTTTTGGATTAGAGTTCTCTTGCTTGAGGGTACACTCGGGCACACTATTCTATTCCGTCTTTATTTCCCTCTTGTTTTTTTGAACTTTTTATAGCCAATATATGAATTTATTTTATTACTGTTTTATTTAATTGTTTATTACTTCTCTTGTGGTTTATTTATTTCCTTATTTCTTTTCCTCACTGGGCTATTTTCCCTGTTGGAGCCCCTGGGCTTATATCATCCTGCTTTTCCTACTAGGGTTGTAGCTTAGCAAGTAATATATATATATATATATATATATATATATATATATATATATATATATATATATATATATATATATATATATATATATATATATATATATATATATAATGATCACTGGCCAGCTCTGTAGGAGTCGAGCTTGACTCAGGGCTGGTTAATCTGCTCCATTTTAATGGTAATGAATAATATAATTATCATTAACACTCGTGATTTTTATTTATTCAAATAATCTTCAAATACCCATAAATGTAAAATCTTTCTTGCACGAGATCACAAACCAATGAGGAAATTCTTTTATAAAAAGTATTTATGTCTGGCCAAAGATTCGAACCTTAGTGCCGAATAGAAGTAAAGATGACTTGCACCAATTTCTCACTCCGTTTGATTATTTAAAGTCAACTGTGTACTTGTATTGGAAGAATGAATTCGATTATAATTTCTGATTTTATATATATATATATATATATATATATATATATATATATATTACATATATATATTACATATATATATATATATATATATATATATATATATATATACAGTATATATCTGTGTATTTGTATGTTTTATAATTTCTTCACCGGCCAATTTCCAACCATTTGCTGAGTTTTACAGCATAAAGCGGCAATAATTATATAATTTTCATTTTCTAACATCCATAACTATCTAATTATTTTCCCCAAGAGTTGTACTGCCCATTTGTGCCTTGTGGCAAGGATTTTTCTTGGCTCTCTTTTCAGCCACTCGTCTCTAAGAGAAACTGCTTTTACGAATAGTAACTCTCTCTCTCACACACACACACACACACACACACACACACACACACACACACACACACACACACACATATATATATATATATATATATATATATATATATATATATATATATATATATATCACCTGTTACTAATCCGCTGCAGGACAAAGGCCTCAGACTTGTCCTTTCACTCGTATCTGTTTAGGGTTTGTTTATGCAAGTCTATACCCGCATATTTTCTTAGTTCGATAATCCATCGTTTTCTCTTCCTTCCCCTGGTTCGGTTTTCATCTCTAGGAGCCGATGCTGTTGTTCTTAATGTCCATCTTTTATCTATCATTCTCATTATATGTCCATTTATTATGTCATTTTCATTTTATGTCCCACCCATGTCCCTTACTTTTTCATACATGTTGCTTTAATATTCTATACTTTAGTTGCTCTCATATTCATGTTGATTTTTTGTCCCTTTGTGTTATTCCCAGCATTATTCTTTTCATAGCTCTCCGAGTTGTAAATAGCGTATGTTCTAAATCTTTAGTATGACTCCAAGATTCGTATGCATAAGTTAATACTGGTAGGACCATGTAATTAGATAATTTTGATTTTAAAGAAAGTGTCATTTTACTCTACATAATTTCATTTTGTTTACCAAAAGCTCTCCATCCCAGGCGTATCCTTGTTTAATTTTTATATAATTTCCTGGGGATTGTATATCCATTAACAATCTCTAGAGTTTCGTCCACAACCCTTATTTATTGTATATATATATATATATATATATATATATATATATATATATATATATATATATATATATATGTATGTATATATATGTATATATATATATATATATATATATATATATATATATATATATATATATATATATATATGCGTGTGTGTGTGTGAGTGTGTGTATAATGTCTATGCTTGCATCCCTGTGTGTGTGTGTTTGATATATTTTTAATTATATATCAAACAAGTAGTGTTAAAGTTAGGATGATTTGCTTTGTTTTGTGTGTGTTTGGTATATTCAAGAAATTGTGCAGCTCTTCATATAAAAAAACTATAGCTTTATTAACTGTGGCTAGAATTATTTGACAGCGATTTAAAATTGATGAATAGACAACATTTGATAAGATGAAGTATCTTGAAATTGAGGCGACTCTTCCGATATTATAAGTTTATATTGTGCGTCTTCAATGTTTTTTGCTTTAATGTATTTTTTTTTAATTCATTATTACTCGTTGATTCTTGCTTGCTTTTAAAGACTGTTTTTCAAAGATAAATATCTGACTGACACTCACACATTAGGGATAGAATGTTTTTGTGACAAACACTCTCAGCCTAACAAATTCATGGTATTTGGTTCAAGGCTATTTTTAGGGGAAGGCGAAGTCTCCAAAATCCATTTTTTATAGCACAGACAATCAAATGCATCTCTTCGTTGATATAAATTTACATCTGTGATTGTTCAAATGTTTTGCTTTATTGCATGCTTTTTTTTTTTTTTTTTTTTTACTCAAAATTGAAAGGGCATCTTGACCTTAAATATTTCTGGGTCCTTTGTATTAATTCCTTGCTCTCCAGAGACGCTCAATTAAGATCATGGTCAATGTTGAATTTTTTTGTTGATATTCTGGGTTAACTCTAATTTTGTATGTGATCTCATACTTAGTAACCCACGCCGTGCTTGTACCCACTTGATTTGCGTTTCAGACAAAAGTTTATCCATATTATACTGTAGAGTTTGCCTTACGTGTGCAAGAAAGGGAGAGCGTAATTATAGTAGGATTTGTCACCTTTGTGTTCAGAATAAAGATTGGGGAAAAAGGTGTTACAGCTAGTCAGAGTCTGTGTGTTCTTCGTAGAAATGAGTGTAAATGAATTAATTACTTGGCAGTCATCTATAGGTACATTGAGTACACGAGGTATGGCCGTTAGTATCAGTTCTAACATGAAAAGATAACGAGGAATGAAATCATTCTTTGTAGAACTGAGCTAGTAATCAGTGTTGGGGTTGATACTGTGGAAAACCTGACATTGTGAAGAGGATGACCGGGAATCGTATATCTACGGTACACGATTGGGGCCTTGTGTAGTTCTGTATCTGTGATTTAGACTTTTTTGGAATGCTTAGTCTTTCTTTTCGATTGTGGGAACAGTCTATCTGGTGCACAATAACACACGTTGAACAAAGGCCGCAGACACACATGCATATATATATATATATATATATATATATATATATATATATATATATATATATATATATATATATATATATATATATATACTCTATACATATCTGTGTGAATGTTTGTTTATTTAGTTTTGTTTACTGGTGGTTTTATTATTAAAATTTCCTGTTAATTATTATTTTGTGTATTTTACTCTGTTTATTCTCTAGCCTTTTCACTTTTCGCATTTGAACATTTCATTGCGTTAAAGCTTGACAATAAATATTGGTCTTTGTATTTATTGCCTGAGAAAATATCGGTAGGTAAATTTTGAATAATAGTAATAATAATAGATGTTTTAATTAGAAATTAAAAATTGCTTTTTTGTTGCGTGAGCTGATGTGATGATATTTCATAAAGACGCTAACCTTTCTCAGTATATAGATATTTTTAGTAATGTTGATGTATTACCTGATAAGATCATCTCTCATCTTCTTATCAAGTAATACCTGTTATTTCTTCACACGTGTACAGCAATTGTTCTTAATTGTATCGTTGAAATCAAATGGGAATCCTGGTAGTATGTGATCAAAACAATTGTTGTACTAAGATGAGGAGTAATTTTGTTATTGTTTAGGTTGCAATTTTGAACAATAATATATTACAACTAGAAAAATAATATGGGTTTAATGCCATAGAGAATACGGATATATAATTATAAGAGTAAATCATCACTTGAATTTTCTTCACTATTACTATTATTTAATGCGATTTTATTGAAATGGCTTTTTGAGGTGTCTTCTCAAACAGGGACACAAAAGTGGGCGAAGTACTGCCCCGCTCCCTCAGCAACATATGGTGATCAAGTATTAGATCTGTAATTATCGTGCTATTCGAAGGCCTTGGTTGTCTTCGTCTGGTGAATATTATTAGTCTCATTTTGGTATAATATCAGGAGTTTGTGGTCGGAGATGCTCATCACGAAAACAGGGGTAGATAATGACATTAGAGCATCAACGGCTTTGTCGCATCCATTGAGCCATGATCTCTCTCTCTCTCTCTCTCTCTCTCTCTCTCTCTCTCTCTCTCTCTCTCTCTCTCTCTGTGTGTGTGTGCTCTATTCTCGTTTTGAACGCTCCTCTTTTTAAAGACATGAGACTATTTTCTTTTGATCCTTTGTAAGAAAATCAAATGTGTTCTAAGATTTCTCAAGACACACTCATATCGATTTGGTTTTAAATCTACGCAGTGATTGTTATATATTTAAAAGTATTGTAATTACTTGTGGCTATATTATTGAGAGAGAGAGAGAGAGAGAGAGAGAGAGAGAGAGAGAGAGAGAGAGAGAGAGAGAGAGTTCCTGCGTTATTATGGAATTCCTCTTAAATATGTGAACTTGATTTTCTGTTCATGGGCATTGAAAGTGCAAAGTTAATGTTAATGGAGTCCTATCAAATGAATTTCCAGTGAATAGTGGAGTACTCCAAGGGAATGTGTTGTCACCTATGCCGTTTATCCTCCTCATGGAGTTTGCAATGCGTAGAACAGTTGGAAAAGGTGAAGGATTAGACCGGATTGGTGATAAGAAATTAGCAGACCTAGAATATGCTGATGATGCTATCCTTATTACCAGAACACCACATGATATGAAATGGTTGCTTACTAGAATGCATGAAATATCACACGAGGTTGTGCTCAAGATAAATAGAAGAAAGACAGATGATGAGAACGGAGTATGCTATGGAAGAGGAAATATCAGTGTGGTGAGATCGGTGTTACTATATGGACATGAGTCATGGTATGATAATGAAACAATATTCAACAGATTTAGTAGATTTGAGAACAAAGCCCTCAGAAAGATATTGGGAGTTGAATGGCAGGACAGAATTAGAAATGAAACTATAAGACAGATTACTCGAGTGCCATATGTGGATGAGATCATGGTAGGGGTAGATGGAGATGGTTTGGGCATGCTCTTCGCACTCCCCAAGAGAGATTAGTTCACCAAACGTTCAGCTGGGCCCCACTAGGAATGAGGAGAGTTGGAAGACCTAGACCTACATGGCTGAGAACTGTAAACGAAGTGGATGATGAATGGAGAAGTATTGAATTAAAAACTCCAGATCGAAACCACTGACGAAATCTAACCGAGGCCCTTTGCGTCAATAGGCGTAAGAGAAGATTATGAAATTATTGAAAGTACTGGAAAATTTCATAACTTACACACACACACACACACACACATAATATGGTTCTACACCGGTTCGACGAAGTCCGTTTCAGTGAATTCGTTTTGAGCGATACTCCTTAAGCGATGGTCGTTTTCAGCAGAACTATTTGAGCAATGATTTGCAGAAGTGCCACTAAAAGTGATAAGATAATCTTGCTATTTAGGGGCAAATGATGATTAAAGACAACTTTAGATAGAAGAAATGGAAAGATGAGCATTCGCATAGTTGTTATTTAGTGAAGTTCACATGGAAAAAGGTTGAGGATGAATTAGAGCCACGATTCACCACGATGCAGACTTCAGGATGCACTAGTTGGGCTTTCAGATGAAGTTGCATCAAGGAACAAAAAGGTCATCCCTCCTCTTCGGACGGCAGCCGACATTGTTATTCCAGAATCTTACAGCCTCACTTTTAGCAAAGACTTTTTCTTATTATCTTATTATAGGACAGTGGAGTTGGAAATGCTGTAGTAATCGTCTCAATTATGTGATTAATGATTATATTTCTTTTAATAATCATTGTCAAACTCTTGATATACTTTTTTTATGTATATTTTTACACTTTAACAATATTGTAAAGTTGAATTTATATTTTATTTTATTAAGCACAGTGATTAATGTTTATATTTCTTTTAATATCCTTTGTCAAACTCTTGATACTAATTTTTGTTTCAAACCCTTCATAATACCTGTTGGCGAAGTTACTTAGTAGTAAGTCACCGAATCTAACATTCGCCCTTAATGCATCACTATAAATGAACTTCGCTCAAATGGCTTCGCTGAAAAATACTTTCCTGAAAATGACTTCGTCCAAACGACTGGCAACGATATATATATATATATATATATATATATATATATATATATATATATATATATATATACACACACATATGTGTGTGTGCGTGTGTGTGTGTGTAAAGTATATAATCAACTTAAATTGAAATACTATGCTGTAAATGGACAATAATGAACACGATTTGTTCTCTAACGACACGACGAATTTTTGAAAACTGCAGTAACCGTAATTATATAACTGTATAAAATAAACAATAACGGTATTCATTACAAGCATTATATATTTTCCATTGTTTTAGCAGGAAATAACATCCGTTCCCCTCCCCCATCCACCCAAGCAACGAATAAAACAAAAGAGTTTTGTAGCCAGTTGATATCTTAAGAGTCACGAGAAAACATCTTTCTACACCACCATTACTATCCATAGCCTTTTTTGTAATTGGGACGGCCTTCTGCACTCCCCTCATTTCCCCTTCTCATAAGACTTGGTATCCTTGAATGCCTCCCTCCACTCGTATGCACAACTCATTCTGCGTAACATACGCTTCACTACAAAATTCCCACGCATGCTTTGTTGTTACCTTTTTTTCATGGGAGAAATTACTAGTAGAAGTGAATAAAAGAATGAGAAAGCTTTCGATATGACTATCTTTGGGCAGATTGTATATTACAAAAATTTCTGGTACACTTAACAAATTAATAACAACGTTATATTTCTCTCTCTCTCTCTCTCTCTCTCTCTCTCTCTCTCTCTCTCTCTCTCTCTCTCTCTCTCTCTCTCTCTGACATTTTGTTCTTGTACCTAATAAAACAGAAATTATCGTGTAACAATAGAAACATTTTTGTGCCTCAAATGCATCCACCGAAGGTTGTTCCCTGTGACGTTTAATGTAGGTTTAGGTCAGCTGCAAACTATTTCCCAGTTGGAACAATCAACCTTGTTGGTAGGGTTTTATAAAGAAGGGGAAGTTGATTATGGGGTAAGGTGGTTTGGGGGTTGCGACGCGTGTGGGGTTATCCAGGCACACAATCCCATGTACAGTACATTGTCAAATAACATCTGGTTGTTGAGCGTTTATGGCAACAATGGATTGCCGGTTGCGTTCGGGCATTGTTAAGGGACCCCCAGCCAAGGAATGTTTCCGGTTTGGAATGCGCGTTTGTAGTGGGATTGTTCTGGTAATGACCTTATCTGCTTCCGTCCTCTTTCTCTTTATGCTATGACAACGTTTTTAGGGTCCCTTTTCATGACCTGTCTCCTTAAAGTGCTATCTGTGAATTTCCTTGAAGCTAAAAATGATTATTGCGAGTTTCTGGCTGTTGATTTTGATCCAATTAAAGCAGTTTCTTGCATCCAGGATGACTATATACACAACAACAATGGTCCCTGCCACATTTCATAATTTAACTAGTGAATCTTATATGAACTCCATTTGCCATAAAGCTTCCACGAAAGAAAGTACTCCTTTATTTTGTCTAGATTTACTGTTGCTGCAGTGATCTTATAAAGGAAGACTTCAAACCAAACAACGAAACAAAGGTCACCAGATGGGCAAAATGATAGAGGTTTTTTTTATAGTCCTCAGTGTACAAGAGGATTTTTCATAACTATATACAGTAGCGAAGATATTATTATTATTATTATTATTATTATTATTATTATTATTATTATTATTATTATTATTATTATAGAAAAGTTCAGAAGGTATTAAGATTCCTTATAGAATATCAAGTTCAAAATATTGATATTGCATTTTGGATTGATTTGAAATACAGCCATTGAAAAGCAAATGATCCAGCCAGTACCTTTCGATAAATAAGTCTGCTAAAGTTATGGGGAAAAAGGATTGTGAAACAAAAATTTAAACTGGAGACGTTGATTAAGAACTACTTGGAGAAATGGCCGTCGACAGGTGAGGAAACGGACCCAATTTACGATGCAAAGGATGAAACGACGTAACAAGATGGAAACTGATATTTTTTTTGTCGAGCAATGTTAAATTTTCCTATCGAAAAATATGGGAAAAGTGTGAAATGAAATAGCAAAAACAGAGAATAATGTCACAATGAGTAAACAACTTAAAAAGTGGAAGGAAGGAAAAGAGAGGACACAAGTGAAAGTGCTCTTTCGTAAAGGTTATGGTTACATATTCTAGGGAAAGTTCTTGTTCTTTATGCCAGTCGTTGACTATTCATGAAGTAGAAATGCATGGATGTCTGGATGGCCTATGCATATACACATACACACATGAAATTTAATGTTGTCCATATGTATGTTGATGGACGTAAAGTGATTTGTATGCGTGTGGCATGTAATGATGAAAGTGACAGAATTACACCAACAATGTGGATAGCTCTATTCAAGTGGTGTGATTTATTCCATAAAGAGACTCTCGGCCTTGTAAGAGGGACGGACACAAGCATTGGAAAGAGCAAATAGGAAGGTCGTTGGGTGCAAAATGGAATTGTTGGGTCGATTGGGGGAGGGGGGCGGGGCTTGTATTGAAGATGATAGTTTTTGTTTTCTCTTGGTAATGTTTATTGGTCATTACCTTCACCGAGGGATATTTGCTTAGCATTGTTGGTGAATCCATTAAAAGAATGAAATATGTCGTCATAGATAACAAACTTTCTTAATACAATCAAGATTATTGCTTATACAGTAAATGGGATTGATAGAAATAATGTTTATTTAATACAGGTGGGAAATTTGAGGAAACAATTGGTTTGTGATCAGTAGCGATAAGTGAAAATAAAACATTAAAATTATGTTCATCACACAAACACACACACACATACACACACACACACACACACACACACACACACACATATATATATATATATATATATATATATATATATATATATATATATATATATATATATATATATATATGTGTGTGTGTGTGTGTGTGTGTGTGTGCGCGCGCATCATGAAATATATAATATCTGGTTGCATGTCAAGTGTATGGGACTAATCAAAGAATAGAAGTATTTTTTGCAAGAGAAGCTTGGCAACGAAAATCTGCAATTGTATGGTAAGAGTATGAGGCAATAAAAAGTAATATTGACATGGCTGATGTAAGAATTATTATTATTGACTTCCATCACTGTGTTAGTGTTGCAATGCCACGAGAGTTTACCCAGAGTACAGAAGTAATGCGTCCCATGAGGAGGCGAGAGGAGGGAACCAAAAGTAAAAGTTAGAATATCCGGAGGGTTTTTGTGTCAGGTGTACTGCACTCAAGCTGATTAAAATGGGAAACTAATGAGAATTGTGCGATTGCTTTTCCTGAAAGTGGTTTATTGATGAAAACATAAGGGGCAGATTGCTTGGGAAATATATGTTGAACGGATTATTTAAACGGCGGCGAGGACCATATAAATACGTAAAGTATTACATTGGATAATCATACTGTCCATTGGTACGCGCCCGATTGCCTTTTGTAGATAGACTCCTCTGTCATGCGTCACAGTCCAGTCTTAATACTAGTGAGACGATGATTAGGCAAATCATGTTTTTGAATACGAAAACTAGAGGCACTATCGCTCCCTCCCTAGGGGTGTCCGACATTAGTGACTTTTACCCCATACCTCCCTTATTTTGATGGTGATAGGAAATGCGTTGCATTAGTAGAACATTTAAGACTTGCAAAAGTCGTCTTGTGAAAGTTTACGTCATAAACCGTATATTATTGTAATTTGGATCGGATGTCATTCTTTATAGACTGGGAGAATGAGGCTTCCGTAAAATGTCTATAGTTTGTTCTGATCGTTTTTTTTTTTTTTTTTTTTTTTTTTTTTTATGAGCTTGGAAACGTAGATTTAAATGAAGAGTTTTAAGAAGGAGTTCATCTTTAATGAGTTCGGGTGACTTTAACCGTGTTTCATCTGCCTAAAAGCTCTTCCCAGACATAGAGAATGTTCCCCTTACGTTTTAGAATCGCATTTAGGTTATTTCACAGCTGTTTTCTTTGTGTGTATGTAGAGAACGAAACTGTGTTCAGGAGAGGGCCGCAAGGATCGTTTAGCGAGCTCATTTATTTTACCATTTTAGCAAGTGTTTTGAGGACACCGATTGAGCTGGTTAATTTCGATCCTTCTTCTTTCATCTGTATTTTCTTCAAAAGAAAGTAATTGAATGTGGGAATATTACGATACGTTGAGAATGGTTAACGAAGATGTATCTGCATGAAAAGTGTATCCTAAAATATATAAGTCTCTGTGGGCGTTAATCATATGCGCATCAAGTAATAAGAAAATATACAGTATACTGTATACAGTGTAGACAGATAAATATGTACTGTGTATATACACCATAGCATACACACACACACACACACACACACACATATATATATATATATATATATATATATATATATATATATATATATATATATATATATATATATATATAATCACTAACACGTGATTATTAGTTTATAAATAAGCCAAAAGTACAATTCACTCTACCACGGGATCACAGCAATGGGCAAATTATTGTTTTATGATAAGTACTTGTGCCCACGCACGTTTGGCTTGATTTAAAAAGAAAAAAAAAAGAAAAATAAAAGGAAATCACGAGTGTTAGTGGAAAAATGATGGTAAAACGGCCGTGTTACATACTTATCAAACATCTATAATGGTGGAGATTGGTTGATTTCAGTTACAAATCCTGAATTCGACTGGAATATATTCAAGTGAGGAAACCAAACCTTTATCTCTCTTCATAGCCGTATGGTTTATGCTAACAGTTTATTTTTATTTTTACGTTGCGTTAAGGTTTGAATCCTTGGCCGGTCAGAAAAGTATGAATGGCCCCATAATATATTAGCTTTCATGCTATTATATTTTGCTAAGCATGTAATTTGTTGTTGCTTTAGGAATGGATTGCCGAAGCTTCGGTTTATTGTAGAATAAACATGAAAAATTATTCTAAGTCTTCCTCTGTCCTTTTTATCATTAAACTTAAGCTTTCCAAAAGCGAAAATGTTATGTTACATACATGCGGTACACAATTATACTTGTAATATATTTATACATGTCTGAGACCTTTGTCCTGCATTGGACTAGTTACGGCTGATGATGATACACATTATATATATATATATATATATATATATATATATATATATATATATATATATATATATCAATGTGTGCATATACGTTAATGGAGACAAACCCATTTCCTAAAATAAAAAGAAATGTAGAAGATGAAGAGAGAGGCATCTTGTAGCCCCTATCCCAAGGTATTGTTCTTTCTGCCAAACGTGCGAATAGTAACCTAGTATCACCCTATTTGGTATGCACATCTGGTAGCTACTGTGTCAATGCTAGTGGACAGAAAAGGAGAAAGAGGAGACAGCCACAGGAAGGACATGAATTGGCAAAGTGTAACAAAAAACAAACAAAATCCTCGTCAATATGCGACAGCCCTTGCCAGGCTCATCTATGGTTTGTCACATTGATCTTCTCTTGTTTGCCATCGTGAGCGGCTTCAGTTCAGTTATAGGTAGAAGTTTGACCCTTTCAGTGTTACCCACCGCCTTACTTACTATTCTGCTTTTTTTCACATCGGGTAAAGCACCTCTTCTTACTTCCAATATCATTAGTAATTCACTTTTTTTTCCGCTCGGTTAGTCTTAAATGTCTGCTTTTCACTTCTCCTGGTGCCTATTTCAACCAGCTTTATTGATACAGGAATCGTTTGGCAGTTTGTTCTCGCTCTGTATATGAAGTTTTTATAGTGCAGCTAGTGATTGCCACCGCCTTTTCCTGAGATAATTTGAACTGTATTTTACGAGCTGCTTTGACATCGATGTGAAGGTGGTCGGGTAAGAGCATGTGATAAGCCCATTTAGGTGAATCGCATAATTATCATCTCTTATGGCTGACCTGAATAGGTGTCCTGCATATATTATAATGGTGACAACCTTCATCTCTTTCGACCATTCTGTTTATGTTTGGAAGCTGTATTTTTTCCCCTTTCATCCTTTAATGTCGACTACATTTCCAGAAGCTTCTGTATACTGGGATCACCTACAAGCAAAGGACATTGAGAATTTTTTTTTAATCCGCACAGCAGCTAATTGAACGGACGCGTCCAAAAATTGATAGCAAGATCAGGGGTAACATTTTAATCGCCAAAGTTTTTCTCTTAATTTGAAATGAAACTAAATGGAATGATATTAAAATTATGGCAGAGTATTGGAATAAAAAAAAAAAAAAAAAAAAAAACTTCCACATGTTTGGCAAGTCTCCCAAAATTTTGACTTTCTCAGTAAAGTAGTATTTTGTTCAAATTTAGAAGAGATGAACCGGATATGTATGTTTATTGAAGGGAATTTTAAAAAACGAGTGACTCAGAACTTTAATGGGCTGCGTGTACTTGAAGGATTCTCTGAAAAGAAAAGGAATTTTGAATGAGGATGAAATGGAATGTTTTAGATCGGTTTACAATCCCGCCTAAGAATTAATCATGTTATGCTTTAATTTCTTCCTCCACGTTGCCCACTATATTTGTTATATGCCTTTAAATCGATGATTTTTAATGTATTTGCTAGTCTTAAACTACGTCTATTTTTAGTGGTTTTTTTTTTTCTAAACCGGCTGGTATTGTTTAGAAATGATCTTGTATAGATCTCTTACAAAGAAGTGTATATTTAATTGTTTACATAGTACTTTCCCTTTAGTTGTCAATCTGGTGTGCATCTCTTGCAATTCCATATGTCCTTTTGGGTGTTCTTAATTTTCAGTCTTACCAAATGCCTTGTATATTTTTGGGTTCATTTTATATGAACCTACTCTAATATCATTGGGGGAGGCAGTGTTGGCTGTTTTTTTTTTTTCATTGGTTTATGTTATTTGTGTGTTGTCATCCTGTTCTTACTTTTCTCTTAATTCGCGAGTCTTTGTATTTTTGTATTTCCAAAATATTCCTAACACACTTTTTTCTTGTTTTCACCTACAATACAGACACTATTTGTAAATACTTCAATGTCTCACCACGATTTTTCCAATCGGGCTTCTGCTTCAATCACTAGCAAATTTGCTTTGCAATCTATTCATTATCCTCCCTTCTAGTGTAGGTAAATTTCATGGCATTTTGCTTCCAGTTTCATTCACTCCTTCGAGATTCTTAATTCCCCCTCTCCCCCACATTGCTTTTCTCATTGCTGCTTGATAATTTTTTTTCTTCAGATAGATAGAATAGACCTTTTCTTTCCTTTACAAGATATAAATTGTTTTTTTTTTTTTTACATTTGTTCTTTTACCTTTTTTGAAGTTCCCTTTTGTTGGTTTCTGGAGAGTCCCAATTTCCCCAATGTTAACTAAGCTTGTAGTTTCTCTGTAGATTTCAGCACTACCAGCTTTGCCACTTGTTTCTTTAGTAGATTATTTGGCATCTTTTTGGGAATGCAAAAATACATGTGTTTTTATATTCTTCTTCTCTTGTTGTAGTTGGGAATGTATCCGTCGAGATTAAACGTTTTCTTACTGGATGTCCTTCCTTAATCTACATACTCACCAAACTTTTGACCCACTTTTGTACACACATCACTTCTTTCATTGACCTTATGTGTATGGCTACTTTCTCTCTCTCTCTCTCTCTCTCTCTCTCTCTCTCTCTCTCTCTCTCTCTCTCTCTCTCTCTCTCTCTCTCTGCCTCCTTCCCGCGTCCATGCTATTATTTGTTTACTCTAAAGTAATTGAACAAATCTTCAGTTATAAGTTTTATGCTTAGATAGTTAGCGAGGTTGTAATCTGCTTTTACATTTATGTCAGGCATGTTATCGAATTTCGACGAGTAGAGGATTAACACATTAACCAAGGTACATTAATAATGTATTGTTATTTATCGTTGTTGCAATTCGGGTATCGTGTGTATAATGTTTGCTCCATTCAGATAATTTTGATTTATAATACATAATTATCTCTACATTTACTGGTTATCGTGGGGTTATGAATATTAAGTTATTGCCAGTCATTTTGTAATCTTTAAAGTACAAATTGCATGAATAGATCAGAGAAGCTCTGACAGAATCCAAATTTCTAAGCGTCAAGGAAACTTGACACAAAGTTGAAAATCATAGTAAAGTTAGAGGACCAAAATAATATATATATATATATATATATATATATATATATATATATATATATATATATATATATATATATATATTTATATATATATATATATATATATTTATATATATATTTATATATATATATATATATATATATATATATATATATATATATATATATATATATATGTGTGTATAATGTGTGTTTACAAATTGAATGCTTTGGAGATACTAGTCAAAGGCCAGTTTAGATAAAGGACACCTTTCGTTTTTTCTAGTATCCTTCTATTTTTAGATAACTTTTAAACCTTTGAATTTTAGCATTGGGCACTCTTACCACTAAATTTAAACCCAAAGTAAGTTTTTTCATAACTGTATTATCCAAAGGATCCAATTATCATACTAATAGATAGATGGCTCACCCATTTGCAGTTTAAAAACGCTGCGGTTCGTATCATGGTCATCGCAAACTATTTAAAT
>NC_090730.1:90974607-90982107 GCF_036898095.1 Palaemon carinicauda | reverse complement strand
AACAGAATTGGTCCCTAGAGATTGCCAAAAAGCAGGGCAAGAAAGAGAAGACAATGAATTGACAAATTAAGAAAATTTACTGATATAGACTGGCATAGAAAGACCATAAATTGACGGAAGTTGAAGGACGTGTCTTAGTCCTTTGTTATGAAGTGGACTGATAACGTCTGATATATATATATATATATATATATATGAAACAATCTGCAATAGAAGGATAATGGGAGGTAAATGGCAAGACAGAATTAGAAATTGAATTATAAGAGATTACTCGAGTGCCATATGTGGATGAGATCATGGGAGGAGTAGATGTAGATGGTTTGGGCATGCTCTTTGCATTCCCCAAGAGAGATTAGTTCACTAAACGTTCAGCTTGGCTAAGCAAGGCACTAGAAGAGTTGGAAGACCCAGGCCTACATGGCAGAGAACTATGAAGGGTGAAGTAGTAGATGATGAATATTGAATTAAAAGCTCAAGATAGAGACGAAAGGCGAAATCTAACCGAGGACATTTGCGTCAATAGGCGTAGGAGGAAATGATATATATATATATATATATGTGTGTGTGTGTGTGTGTGTGTGCGTGCGTGTATATATATGTATGTATGTGTGTGGGTGTATTTATGCATGTATGTATGTGTGAGGGGAAGGGGGAATAGGTCCCCGAAGGAATTGAAATTGTAATTTCCCAACTATATTAATTTTTTCACTGATGGTCACACTTCATTCCTTAATGTTAGAACTTCCATTACAGCACCTGTTTCAGACATATAATCATGTTAATCAGCCAATTGTCATTATTCCTCCCATCAGACTAAGAATATTTTTTTTTCTATCATTTCTGTTCTTTCTGTAAATCTCATACCGTACCAACTGTAATAACAATTCTTCTGAACAGCTTCACCATATTTTCCTCTCATGTTTATTCTATATCACATTTTACTTCCATAAGTTACAAGAAATTTTGAGACTTATTCGATGGTGCTTTCATCATGAAACTTACTGCTCTCAACAAATGAACTACTGTACCTTCCTTTAAAACCCTACCATCCTCCACTTGGGCATTTGTATCACTTCTAGCATACCACCTACAATTTTCCCTTTATTCTTAATGGTCTCATAAAAGTGTAACATGGCAAACACCTAACCCTCCTATTAGTTTAGAACCCCTCTGTTCATTCCAAGCAGTCTTACGTACTGTTATTTGTCTCCTGGTTTCCGTTCAAAATGGGCAAATCACCCACTTTTAATTCTTTCAGATACCTCAATTGTTTTTACGCTTATACAAAATGTCATTTCTCTTCCTCGCTCTATTTTTGGAACCTTCATCTTATCCCAGGCTATGTAAGATCCTCACAGCCAGGCTATCTACTAATAGTACTGTAGCATAGTATTCATACTGAATTCTCAAAGTTGACATTGCTAACTACATATGTACTGTATCTACAGATTATGATAGAATGTTTTTTTTTTCACACGCTACTATGACTGATGGAGCTTTTGTCTTGGAAGTACAAACCCCCCCCCCAAAAAAAAAAAAATAAGATAAAATAAAAGGAGAGCTCATGGGGCAAGTCAGATCGTATCTCCTAGGAATAACTTCATTTTTTCCGAGACCCTAGCTAGTTTTTTCGGTGTACTAAACAACATCCTTAGATCATTTTGACCTATTGTTTTATGTCATAGATACTTTACAAGTCGGATAGAAAGAGAATATATCCATAATGTGTGATTTCAAAACTTATGGGTGACATTTTAGCCATGGGTGATAGCTTTATTGTATGAAGGGTTAAGTCGGGAAACGGAGAGTCTCAGAACAGTGTTGCAACGAGAAATGAACCACAACTCGACTTCCGACACCATTCACCCCCGCCCCCTCCCTTCCAGCTTCAAGCATGACATTACACAACGTTCGCTTCGATGATCTTTACAGGGTGCATGCTCACTTGCGCACCATGTTTGTGCGTTTGTATGTGGGCTTTGGAGAGAGGAAAGGTAATGCACAGTATTTAATATAGATGAGGTTTAAGGTAGTGAAGACTGCCCTCAGCACTAAATGCATTGGCTGGAATTTCCAAAAGATTTTAATCGTGATTTTGTTGTTGTAAATGCTCAACTCCTTGTGAGGTGTTGCTAAGTATCGGGTTTCCCTCTCAGAATACTGAATGGAGATCTACTATGATGTGAATTGGGATGATGGATGCGTTGATATAACTGTGAAAGCAGTAATAACTAACGATTGGAACTGTCATAACAAAACGAAATGAACGAATGTTACCCGTTTCGATCTGCAAGAATTGGAGTATTTTCCTTCATTCAAACTATTGACGACAGAAATATCTACGGTATATGGCAAGAAACGAGGTGTTTAAAAATGAAAAATAAGTTGAGTGTGTTTATATATTATAGGGAGTATTTATTTATTTGTATATGCAATCATTTCAATTATCTATTCACATTCTCGTGGAATGAGGCTACTAGTCTCTTTCTATCCTGGTTGCAACTCCAGTAAAATGGTCAAGCTCGCTTAGGATTCGAGCGCGTGACCGCTAAACAAGGCACGATGAGCTTCCCGTAACTGAAGTCTTGGGAATGATGCTGGAATGAGAAAAGTCTTAGTGCCATGATATTGAAGGAACACTCATCAAGAAGGACATTATTTTTTCTTCCTTAAGTGAAGAACTTTAAAAACAATCTCCTTGTCCGTATCCATTTGAATTGGCTGCAACATCGGGCTGGTTAAATATATTACACGAATTGAAGGAATCAAATTGGAAGGTGCTAACTGAGCTAAACAGGAAGTTTACAAATATAAATAAATGGCCCATTTTCTTTGCTGACCCCTACAGAAATGTGTGTGATGGCTATGTAATAGTCTAAGGAAGGAGAGAGAGAGAGAGAGAGAGAGAGAGAGAGAGAGAGAGAGAGAGAGAGAGATTTTGATAGGGCAAAGGGAAGTTTCCCATTTTGGGGAGTTTAATCAAGGCAAACTGATTTTAATTTTTCTTTACTGGGCTATCGCTTTAAATACAAAGAGACTTTTCACGTCGTGTGTTGCTTGTTTTGGTAGTAGGCCTATCTGAGACTTTTAATGAAAAAATTATGGTTTCTCTATGGTGCTGGAAGCATTCAGGGACACCGAACAAGATGAGTCCATCTAATAGAAGTTTCTTCATAGTATAGAAAGGCATATATCGCTTTGAAACGTTGAAAAACTCATTGCTCTTTTATGAAAAGTTCGATATAAAACTTTAGTTTATCATGCCTCGATGCATAGTGAATTTTTATCGTTTGCATTAATCCTATTTAGGTTTGAAGTTATGCAAAAGAAAAATAACGTACTTCATTGAAACCAGTTTTTCGAGAGCAAATGTTGCGGTCTGGATTGATAGATTAGGTAACCTATTGGCACGAAGCCTCAAGGTATAGGCGTAGCAGATGTTTGGAATAACACTTATTGTGTGTGACACTTGTAACTTGAAATACACATCACATTACCAGATGTGAATGTTGCAAAGATCTTCCTTCCAGTCCCCGCAACTTGCAATACACCATTCGCTCCAGTCTACCATCCCATCCCACCATAACCTTCGACCCGGATATTAACCGCATGCCCAGAACAAGAACCTCCCCTCCCAACTTTACCCCCCCCCTCTCTCTCTCTCTCTCTCTCTCTCTCTCTCTCTCTCTCTCTCTCTCTCTCTCTCAATGTTGCAATATTAAACCATACAAGTTGTATGTGTATGATTTCTTGTATACTTCATTTCGTAACTTTATTTTCCCTGTATTATACATGCAACGGGTTGTTTACTTATAGGGGTAATAATCCAATTTAGCATTCCTTAATATTGTGATTAAGATATATCATAGAAAAGGGTCTGAGCATTTATTGTAATCACCTCAGAATTCTGCTGTTTGTTTTTACCATTATTATGTGTGTTAGTATTCAGCAGTATATCCATCTAACGTCTTAACATTCGCTATAGACTTGAATCGAGTGTGGTAGCATTATAAGGATGTAAATTGATTATAACAAACTCAGGTTACCTGGTATTCCTCTCAAACTCATTATTGTTTTCATAAGGAGTTTATTTAACCTTCGGCATTACTTGTCAGTGTGCACTTTTGATGCACACGTACGTACAGTATGGGTTGTACGTACGTACAGTATGGGATGTTCCTACAAAATAGCGAGTGACGTCAAATTCTGAAGTAATCGTCAGAACTTAATGGCACAGTCCATCAAGATATCAGCATTTTGATAATTCCTGATAAGAGATACCTTTGTCTTGGACTAATAGCATACTGACAATTTCAAGTGGGGTTTCTTAACTCAAGTAGGGAGCTCAAAGTTGAGGGCTCACTACTGCTCGCGGGCCATGGCATTACCAAGAGCCATGTTCATGGGTATTATCTCTCTCTCTCTCTCTCTCTCTCTCTCTCTCTCTCTCTCTCTCTCTCTCTCTCTCTCTCTCTCTCTCTCTCTCGTAAAATGAATGAAATACTATGGCTATTAGTCTAAGAGAAATGAAAAGGAATACTTATAAGGGACGTAAGTTAATTTAAAAGAAGAACGAGCTTAAATGAATGGACAAACAAAGATCTAGATTCGGAATTCATTATGACATATCTGCGTTGCTTTCTTTACTTAGGGTTTGTTCCTTTCTTGAAAGGCCCGTGGGATACATATCCTATACGAACAATTAATCTACGCATAATTATAAGTCGTGTGGGATGCCACTCAAAATGAAAATGAACTATAAAAGGTCTTATAGACCGCCCTATTTAATGACGCTGATTATGAAATTAATTTCGCTCTTGCTTACACAATGCAGTGTAATTTTGGAACCTCCTGCAAAGTAGCTTTCCTCCCACTGTGATGCTTTGGACTTTTCAAACCTACTTTCGGGAAGATTTATAGAGGGCTTGGTGTGTAGGAAGGCATCACCGCTCAGGCGGGGTTAAAGAGGAGGTCGTGGCATACGGAAAGCAACATTTAACAGTATTAGTGAGGAACAACGAAGCCTAAACGCCACAGAAACCCGTATACATGTCACGCCAAAACATGAACCTTTGTTAATAGGAGGTTGCCTATGTTTTGCATAAACTTTGCAAATATAATTTTGCTTTAAATTTTTATCGAATCATTTATAATTAGTGGTTACCGATACTTTGCTCATCGTGTTATTTATTACTCAGTTCCACATGGAAGGTTGATGTAACAAAGTTTCTCTCTCTCTCTCTCTCTCTCTCTCTCTCTCTCTCTCTCTCTCTCTCTCTCTCTCTCTCTCTCATGAAAAGTGGTTTCGTATGGCTACTCACAAAAATCCAATAAACATTCATTTTTTATTTTTTAATGATTTTTTTTTTTCATATATAAAATCATCATTTTGTGCATACTTTGGTTTTTAGAACGAATTAAATTTGAATAATTAGATGTGTAGAAAACATTCTACATTAATAGAATGTACAAAAATAATCATTGAATACAAAGTAGGGTGTACCTAAAAAATCTTATGAATACAAGAAATGAATCTATTTAGTAAGATGGCAATTCAAAGTGTTAGAATTAAAATGTTTATAGAACTATTGTAGATCAGTCACTTCTATTCAAGTTGTAAAAGAAGATTTTGACTTTATTGGAAATTGTATTTGTTATGAAGATAGTCCACTTCCTAAAGAATAGAATGAAATTTAGCTTGGTAATATAAGGTCATCTTTTGGCTAGTGTAAGGCTATTATACATTTTGAATAATGTAGATGTTTAGTAAGCCTAACTAGGAAATGTTACAAACCTAACCATGCTGATAGTGAGACATGGATTCAGGCTCGATTTATAACACACTATAATATGAAGTGTATTTGTTTTCGTAATAAACCTATTTGCAATATTGAGTTATATCACCAAATACTAGTTGAAAAGGGTTTTCCGAATTTGTACAGCGTTTGTGGGAAATAGCAAAGATACTATTGGCGTATTAGAAATTTGTATAAGTTTATGATATAATTATGCTCCTTTTGTGAAACAAAGTCCTTTGCATATACTTGTAATTCCTTACTACGTTATTTTTTCAAGTTATTTAATCTTGTGAATCTTTTATTTCGGTATATTGTAGACCCTTTATGTTTTTTTTTCTTTTTTATGTGGTAAAGACCAAATAGATAAGTAAGTGAGCAGGTAGGTAGCTGCCGTTTTACATATAGTTGTGCCAATTTTAAAGATTCTTAGAAACTAGAAAACGGGAAGGTTTCTTTTGGTTTTGTAATATTCGCGATCCCTCTTTTGATTATTAAGTCCATAATTATATGTTCATTTAACATTAGGGTTCACTTGTTCTTAGGAGTGCATTAGGTTCATACGTGTTTGATAACTGTTCCTACGTCTTGATATTGTGTCAGGTAAGTTGTTGTTTTATGTACACAGTGTTAGTGCGTTTTTTTTTTTACTTCGTTACACTCGCGATAATACGTTGAAACTAGTGCAGGACTGGGATTTCGAAAGATACCAATGAGAATTTTATGGAATTTACTTAGTAATGAGCGTTTTTGTGCTCTCTCTCTCTCTCTCTCTCTCTCTCTCTCTCTCTCTCTCTCTCTCTCTCTCTTACAAATTTGTGTAAATATGTATAAAAACTTTATATATATATATATATATATATATATATATATATATATATATATATATATATATATATATATATATATATATATATATATGTGTGTGTGTGTGTGTGTGTGTGTGTGTGTATGTCTTACTTATAACTGTAATCGAACAGTTTAACATGTTTTTTCAAAAAGGCCCATAAAAGAAACAGGAAATATAAATAAATCACACTTCGGTCAATAAACATCGACCCTCTTCAGGATGTAAAGTAAAAAAAAGGGTCGATGTTTATTGATCGTAATATAGTGTGATTTATTTATATTTCCTGTGTTTCTTTTATGGGCCTTTTTGAAAAAACATGTATATATATGTGTATATATGTATATATATATATATATATATATATATATATATATATATATATATATGTGTGTGTGTGTGTATATATGTATGTATATATATATATATATATATATATATATATATATATATATATATATATGTGTGTGTATATATATATATATATATATATATATATATATATATATATATATATATATATATATGTGTGTGTATATATATATATATATATATATATATATATATATATATATATATATATATATATATATATATATATATATATATATATTCCTCTTGATTTTATGTTGAACCGGTTGACATAAGTCTCATTCATAATTTATATATGTCATCTAACCTAACATTGTTATATAATTGATCTTAAGATATTTTATATTCTTTATTCATTATTTATCGTGAAGTTTGTTTAATTGTTTGTTCCCTTCCCTCGGTGGGCTATTTTTCCTTGTTGGAGTCCTTTGGCTTATAGCATCCTACTTTTACATCTACTGTAAGGTTGTAACTTTGCTAGTAATA
>NC_090730.1:90967107-90969607 GCF_036898095.1 Palaemon carinicauda | reverse complement strand
GATTTTAATGGAATAGTAAATTTTAAAGTGACAAGACCAAATTTTAAAGTTAGTCTGCAGTAGGGGTAGTTCACTTACACCCTCTCTCTCTCTCTCTCTCTCTCTCTCCTCTCTCTCTCCTCTCTCTCTCTCTCTCTCTCTCTCTCTCTCTCTCTGATAAAAAAACTAAAAAATGTTGTGATGTATATTTGTATAATACCTCATTACAAGAGGTTAAACGCTATTCGATGCTTTCATAACGGAACACCTTTGCCTTGAGCAAGGTGAGTCCTATGTAATAGCTGAAGTGATTAGAAAAACCTGTAAAACAGATAACACGGTGTATTTTCCATTTGTATTGATGACCGGTGACAGGTGTTGAAGTCCACACATCCGGGTGTTTGCTCTATTTTCCGCGAATCATCTTTTTATTGTTTCCTTCCATTTTTAATGACCCAATTACACTTACCTTTTTATACAAATTGTTTTTGTTAGCAGTCATTAGTTAGTTAAGTTATTTAATTCCATTAAAGTATGATCAGGATAGAGTATTTTAATCTGCTTTGATTGACATGTTGGGTGTAGAATTTTTAATGCTGATCGTTTGCCGACAGATTGATTGATGTGTTTGACGATTATGTGAAATAGGGTTCCATGCATTTCTGTTATAACTGTTAATTATTACAGTTTACTTTCAACTTTGTAATGTAACTGCTCCACTTTATTTGTAAAATAATGTTCTGTACGTGTCTCTATTTATTGATTTTGCATCATGTTTATTTTTATACTGTTAAGCAGTGTAATCCCATGACCCATTGTGCTCTTCTCGTTGACTATAGATATTTTAGTAAGAGACTGGCAAGCTAATGTTTTTATACAATTCCTGTGCTTAAACTATCACTGTACTTGATGTTACTTCAAGTGCTGTAACCTTTTAGTTATGACCACCGCTACTAGTACAGCAGTCAGACAATATATCATCCTATCACTGATCAAGGAGATCGGTGTAGTGAAAGTTGGGCATAGGCAAGCAGCTGAATTAAATTACCATGCCCAAAAATCCGAAGGGTAATAATCTGTTTAAAGGAGTTGTAGTGGAATACAGGTGTACTGTTAGCTGCACAAATGTCCCGTGCACACCTGTGTTTGATCTCGCATTATGAATTGATTACGTTGAACAGGTGTAAGAATAATGTATATAAATACACATGCCCACACTTGTTGTCACGGCAAATTTCCTGGTTCCTTACACTTTCTATTAAAGTAATAAATTTATCGTCCGAGGCATGCCAATTATCCTGCCGTTGATCGTATAGTGTCTTGGCGTGTGTAGTCCTGTGCACAGTCCCCAAGACTTTCGCCTCCTGCGGTCCTATTCGGCGTCTTTTAGAAGCGAGTGCCGTTAGAGAGAACGGCACTTGGGTCAATGAGAAGTCACCTGACCTGTTTTGTTTCACCATGTGAAAGGTCGTTCTTTTCGGCAGCAGTTGCTGTCTGTGTATGGGTGCTGTCACTTTTGCCCTAATGCAGACGCCCGAACTCAACATTCATGCCAACTACCGTATGTCTCAATAAATAACCTGAAAAACACACGAACATGTCCATAACAATTTTAAATCCTTAAATCACAGGTAATTAGTGTTGTGCGACTTTTAAGTTTCTGGTTATCTGTCTGGAATAGAAGGGATCAAGAAGTGATGGTCTATCGTATCTGGTGTTCTAAACCCAAGTGATTGATGATTTTATATTCCTAATTAAAGTGGCTTCTATCATCAGACCTACGTCTTGTACCACGGTAAACAATTTGTGATTCTTCCCAGTTTGTACCGTAAACTGGCAGAATTTTGATGAGCTCACTGGCATTGTACAGAATAGATAATTGGCCTTTTCTCTTGAAACCCCCACAAGTTTTATTGCATCCCCTGCAAGTTATATATCATCCTTATGGCAAGTTCATCATTGGGCGTTTTCTTATTCCCTCCCGTGTTAGTTTTTTAAGTTCTCCCCTATTCACGATGCTGTTTATTCAGATATTGCGTTTTTATTGTTTCTTTTGGTCTCACAATTGGCGTAAGGAAGAAATTCTGACTCATTTTACAGAATATTTTCAGTTTCGTGGTCAGGCTATTTAAGGAAATGTAATTACAAATTTTTCACTGGATGGATGGGGTAGCCCCAGAGGTTTTCAAGTTTTCTCGCTCTAAGTGGATGCCACTCACATCAGTTATGTAATTTTCAAGTACACTATCCACAGCATTAGTCTTCAGAGGACAATAGCTATATCAGACATTAAACCCATATAGTTTCGACTATTGAAAGTGCTGCCAGGCTGGTACCACTTGAACGTGAGGTCAGTCAACCTATAAATGACTGGATTTGTTGTAGCAGGCGCAGTATTAACGGAATAACGTTTCACTAGGAAGCGCCAATGGCATAATATAGTAATGCATCCCTTTTCTTAAGGGTTGTTTTCCTGGCCCTCTCACACTGGGAAATTCTACACTCTTGAGAACCTGCCAGA
>NC_090730.1:90949607-90962107 GCF_036898095.1 Palaemon carinicauda | reverse complement strand
CTCTCTCTCTCTCTCTCTCCTCTCTCTCTCTCTCTCTCTCTCTCTCTCTCTCCTCTCTCTCTCTCTCTCCATATATATATATATATATATATATATATATATATATATATATATATATATATATATATATATATAATATATAATATATAATATATATATTATATATATATATATATATATATATATATATATATATATATATATATATATATATTATATATATATATTGATTTTAAGATTGTCACTGTCAGAGAGGATTGTTTGTATGTAAAATGAATATGAAAAATTCACAGAGATTTTGTAAATTCTAGATGGAGATTGATCTAATGAAATGTGTTTGTAAGAGTAGAAATGAACTTGCAACTTGTGAATATGGTTGTCAAAAATAAAATGAGTGAAAAGCAAGGACGAATACAAATATGATGCTTGATCTGTGCAAGTAATTAAGTGGAAGAAGAAGCAGCTCTGGGATAAGGAATCTTAGAATGAGGATGAAGAGGGAGGAATATTGTCGGAGAAAAAATGCAGTCCAGTAAGGAAGAGGAAAGTTCGAAAAGGTGAAGAATTTAATAGATAGAAAAGAAACAAACTCTGAATGATGTAGGAGTAGAACAGGTTTGTGAACATTTGCGAATTTTTTGCGGAAGTGACCCACTAGGAATGGAAGGGTCGGGATGGGTTAACGTTGAGGTTAGGTGATTATGGGAAGTGGCCAGGGTCTATATTTAGGTGCAAGGTACCCGATGTCAGCATGGGGAGAAGAATGTATTGGATTGTTTGAAGGAATTATTGTTTATTTTCATAGAGATAAAGGTCATGGAGATGATGTCACTATTGCAAAGTTAGGTTATGGTAACGATCTGGGGGGGGGGGGGTGTAAGATAGATAATAGATGACTTGATTAGGGAACAACATTTGACGGTTTAGACGCGGAAAAGATGGATTGATCAACTCGTTGTTATGGAATACTTGATTTAGGAGATTTTTGAGTTTTGGGGGGAAATTATCAGAAGTCGTTACTGAATTTTATAGAAAAGTAAATCTCGTGTTGCAATTGGTTAATGTTAAGGAAATCAGGCGATGTTGAACATTATTGTCTTTAATATTTTCATGAATAGGGTGATAAAAAAAAAAATCTGGATGATGTCTGGCATGTGGAATGTTTGAATCATACAAAAAGCTGAATAAATCTAAAAAATTTTTTATTAACAAATGATAGACACTTGATACTAACAATAATAATAAAAGATTTAATGCAAGCTCTGGGCCTTGAATGTTAATAAACACCATGAAGGAGTGAAAGTGGTCGACTGATAATTAATTGGAGAATGACCGGGTGTGTGAAGAGGATGAAAATGTGTATTATAAAAAAAGTCTGTTAGGCACTTACAAAGGGTTTGCAAGTGCTCATTAAGAGAATTTCTGGTCAATTAAGATTAAGAATTGAGACCTACACAAATGTATGTGTTTTTAAGGTTAAAACTAAATGAATAGATAGATCAGTGTTATGAAGTTTTTTTCATGAATGTATTTCAATAATGTGTTTCAATTCTGAAGTTATGGAGGAGAAGGAGGCATGTAAAGCATCAATCGAATGGTCTTGAAGAGGAATTGCAATGGTAGACAATTGCATCGAGCAACTATAAGTATACAGACTTAATATATATAGAGGTGCGTATATTGGTAATGATCACCAGCTCCGTATTGCCACACTGAAATTAAATCAGAGAGCACTCAACAGAAAGGTAGATAGAATATCTAGGCTTGATACAGATAAGAAGAGCACAGAGAAACATTTGCAATTGAATGTAGGAATCGTTTTGCAGTTTTAGAGAGACGAAGAGTAGACAGTTAATGAAGAATGGTGTGATATTAAGAACATATATCAGTCAGTTTTTAGTGAAGTCTTGGGATACCATAAAAAGGAGACCAAGACAGAAATTGATTGTTGAAAGGTTTCGAGGAAGTAATGGAAATTACAATGTAGAGCATGTTATGTATTGCAGTATTGAGAGTGAGGTCAAAAGAAAAGCCAGGAATGACTGGAGAGAATATTTAAACAGGAAAGCAGATTAGGCTGACAAAGCTATGAATTCAGGAAGTGGCTATGGTGTAAGAATTGCTCATAGAATTATTAATGAAATCTCTTCTGGGACAAAGAAGAAGTATATACCCATCTAAAAAGAGAGATGGATCTTTTATAACAGAAGATGAACAAAGACAACGTTGGATGGAACACTTTAGTGAGGTCATGAATAGGAGATATAAAGGGATAATTTGATTGATATACCTGAAGCTGATGAAGACCTTAATGTGCCCATGAATGAATTGAGTGTGTTGGAAGTGGAAGCTATCCTCAAAACATTACAGAGAGGGAAAGCCCCAGGGATAGGATGGAATAACTGCCGAGATGAAACTGGCCGAAAATGAAGTGACTCCCAGACTACCTACAAGATTATTTTGTAGAAGGGTAGAAGTAGACCTTTTACCTTTTCTTGCCCGCTAAGGTTGGTAGTTGGTACCCATTTATGGCTAGGTCGACTGGTGGGTGGCAAACTGTGGTCGAGCACCGACCTTGCAATTGCTTCATGAGCCTATGATACTGTTTCTCTAAATTACCTAACACACGAACGCTGCTTGGGGCAAGCCACTTTTTCTTGTGTTAAAAGTTTGGGCGAGGTAGAGAAGGTGGAAGAAATAGTATAAAATCCTGTCGGGTAAATCATTCCATGAAATATAATCCATTTTTATTAATAGCTCGATAAGCTGGATTGGATATGGACATTGACTTAAATTTTGTTTCTGTTTTTTATTTCAGGTAAGAGATCAATGAAGGCATGGCTCCCCTTTTAAAATTTTCTAAAAGAGAATTATATGTAAGTACCTTCTAATATTCAGTGTTAACTAATTTTCTCTTTCGTTTATTTATTTATTCACTATCCTCTGAGAGAGACCTATTCCTGATTTGGAACATAAGATAAATGGGATGTAGTTTTTTATGTATTTGTTTACTTAGGGTGTTATTTTTTACTATCATTACCATGGAATGGTATTATATATTTCCTCTCTAAAATAAAACTCTCTACATCCATTTCATGAAATCATTTACGATTAATGCGAGAAAAAAAAAAGTTGAATGTTAACCGAAAAAATGGTCTGAAAAGAACGTCATGATGTCTTGCTAATAAGATGGAGATATTTTTCGCATAAGTGATAAAAGGGGCATTTCCTTCTACCAATTTGGTGGGGTTAGTTGAGTTCAGTCATCCACCTGTACAGGTGTGGGCAACCAACGTTTAAAAGTGTTTATATTTTTTGTTCCAAAAGGGGTGTTGATCTTGTATTGCGTGCTGGATGTGGCCAAAGACAGTGTCACATTCATAAACGACATATTGACTAGACCAGGATGTGTTTGTTTGACTTTAAATCTCTTTAAATCTCTCTCTCTCCTCTCTCTCTCTCTCTCTCTCTCTCTCTCTCCCTCTCTCCTCTCTCTCTCTCTCTCTCCCTCTCTGTGAAATGTCCACGTGTTCCATATGGGAGTATGTAAATTAATACTCAAATGTTGACATTTAGATGTCACCAACACCTGATTTGGCGACAGAGGCGACGCTTTCTGAGAAACCGCCATATTCATATAAACAAACGAAAAGGCAGTAAAGAAGTACGTAGTCGATTTTTCCATATCTTGAATCGACATAGAAATACTTAGTTTGCACACACACACACACACACACACACACACACACACACACACACACACACACACACACACACACACACACACATATATATATACTATATATATATATATTATGTATGTATGGTCCTAACAGTGTGTGTATAAGTGTGGAAATCGCCAAAGCTAGCACGTGATGAACATAGAAAATGTATTATATCCCCGAAAGGATAAAGGAAATGAAAAGACTTTATTGGCGATTTCCGTAAACTACTGTAGGTTTGTAGCTTTATAGTTTACTTAGTTATAATAAAAATGATGATGATAACAACTAGGCTAGCTTCTCTATATAGTTTATATGGTGTTAGTTGAAATATACTGACGGCGATAATTTAAAACAAGGAACTGGATGCAAATAAGAATAAACAGCAATTTCAGTTTGATTACGGTACTGTTTAGGTCGAGACATAAGTAACATGAGGTTAACCTAAATTTGAAAAATTCCTGTTCCAATCCTTTGTCTGCGTTTATCCCTAATAAGCTGTATGCGACTACTGATACTCATCGTTCTCAATGCAGAAAATGCAAAATGGTTTTAATAGTTCCCTACTCAATATTTGTAGTTTCGGGTCGCATTTTTTTCTTATTACTGAGAAAATTGAGATATTCATACATAGCAAGGGTCTATTTTATACAAATATTTATTAGATTATACTCACAATTTATAAATTTACAGTTTACAGAAAGTTTATCCATATAATGGCCTCATAAATTCGTACGAAAGGAATCAATATCAGACACAAAGTAAGAAATGTTCTTAGAATACATTATGGAAAAAGTTTTAAGTGGACATGCTGCCTCTTGTGCATAATCTGCTTTGCTTCTGTCAACATGAGCTATGTTAGGTCAACGTAGGCAATGACACCAAGGTTTTTAACTTGACATGGGGTTAAAATGAAACATTAGTAAATAATCAATATTTCGAATTATATAGGTTTGCGATATTTATATAAAAAAAAAATATTGCTTAAAATTAATGAAAACAACGAATACGACAAAATATTTTACTATCAAACAGTTGCTAGTAGAGAAAACAAGGTGTCATATTGGTAAGTATGGTAGATGCAGGCGACAAAGCCAGTCATGTGCTCAACGTTCTCGCACGTCTGGGAAAGAGCATGGCTGGGTTCAAAAAACTTTCTTAGGACAGTTCTACACGCGTGATAGTAATGCTATTACTCTAAATCCAATTACACATACTTCCCGTGTATTACAGCAGAAATTTGAAGCCATTACTCCAGAAACCTCGTGGTCTGTAATAACCACGAGGATCACCGGCGAGCAAATCCAGGGCTCGATTCCCTTCGGTTGAAAACTATTTAATCGTAGTAAGTTTTAAACTAACAAATTAGTCGACTGACCTGTCAGTCTGACCTGTTAAATCAAGGCTGTAACCCCTAGACAGATATTTCCACAACAATGGTGGCTCTTGCTTGTCTGTCCTACGAGTATATAGATAGCATTGCCTTTTTTGCTTCCTAAATACAAAGGCCTTTTCATGCCAAAACATCCTTCGTCCCTTTTATGCAGCGCTTAATGACCTTTCTCCCTGACCCCGCTCCTTTCAAAGTTTTACCAATTCGGCAATTTTTTTGTCATCTTTACATCAACAGTTTATTCTACCTCCTTAATTACCTATACGAATTTACAATTTGCTTTCGCAGTTTAGTGGGTAGTATACTGGATTACAATACGAAACAGAGCAATTCCCCCAATTTATACGAGAAATAAAAATAATAGAAAATATGACAGCCATGAGCATACGTCTCTTTAAAGAAGAAAAACCCCAAGACTAAATGTTAGGTCTCGCATACGGTTTAGGTCATTTCAGCTGAGCATTAGAGCGTACCTTGAGCGTCCCACGTACCTTGCAAAGAGCACAAAAACGTGACCGAAAACGTATCAGTCATTGATTTCAATTCTTAAATAATGTATAACCTGAAATAGTTCATAAGTGATATCGAAGATTTGGGGTTTGTACGAACATAAGAGAGTACGCATATAGGTTTGCACTTCGATTATCATCGTTGACTGGTGTTGAGGTGAAGAGGGAAAATTACCATTTTGCTAAGAATCATTTGGTTGAACGGGATTTTTTCTCATTGGTGTATACGGCCCACACACTGACATTGCGCGAGGAAAGGAATAACACAGATAAAAGAGAAATTTTGCGTGCCCTAGTTAAACTCATGGTCTCGGACTGTGATCGATCTGCCGCCATGCAAATGCTAGGCGAACACGTTACCACTATTCTAGCCAGGAGGTTAGTACAGTGGCAACGTACAAGATGGTATAGTCTGGTGCTGATGAACCTCTAGATATAATGGCATGTGTTGTTAGCATTAAAGATCTTAAATCAATCTTGATATCTGCCACATATTTATTAGATACGTAACTGGCAACGCTGCCATCAGTAATCAGATAGTGTAATACCCAATTCACAAATAGGTCCAAGATAAGGTTATTCACTTAAAGGTTGGCTTTCTTGCCCCTCAACAAATAGTTCCCACAACAGGAATAGATCTTCCTCATGGGTACATCGCTCGTTAGATTTCCTGGCCTTTTTGGCATGGCAGGGGACAATTTAGAGTCCTAAATCATCGGTATACCAACAAAATTTGCGTAATTAAGCCTCGTTCAATCTATGTCCACCGCGTTAGTATCAGATGACATCAATAAATGGACGTCGCGACGTCACCACAAGCTATATGATAAATGATTATGGGAAGAAAATCACACCTGGCTACTGCAAACCCCCCCCCCTCCCCTCTCTCCTCTCTCTTCTCTCTCTCTCCTCTCATCTCTCTCTCTCTCTCTCCTCTCTCTCTCTCTCTCTCTCTCCACAAATACACACACACACACAAGTACGCGTCGGTGGTTTGTGAGTCTTTGAAGTTTTTTGTTCGTGAACTAAATTTGCGTCGTAGTGATACTGGAGTGTTGGCGCTCTATCGCAGAGTCGACCATTTCAAATTGCAGCCAAGAATGAGGGAAAAGAACGTTTTTCATAAATTCTTTCACTTCCCTATTCTTCAGAAAAAGTAGCATTTGTTTACGATTAAGAAAGTGCCATCAAGTCCAATAGTATTTCCGGCCATGTAAAGTGCGGGGGCGCTTTGGAACTCTGGCATGTGATGTAAGAAGTTTTTATTAAGGGAGAGAGAGAGAGAGAGAGAGAGAGAGAGAGAGAGGAGAGAGAGAGAGGAGAGAGAGAGAGGAACCATGCATTTTACAAAGGTGAATAGGGTCGAGTCACAGGTGGGACAACACCTGTAAAATGGTTTGGGCATAAGAGAGATAGTGAGAAAGAGTTTAGTGGGAAATAAATATTTACAATTTTTCAGTTATGTGATACAATTATTATGATTATTATTTCTTTATTAGACTTCGTGAGTAACACCTTCAGACTAAAAGGGGTTTTTACTATCGAGTCTTTTAGTTGTGTGTGCCAAAGTAGTCCTGTTGGATGAGGAAGGAATTGAGACTGTTCCACACGGTTTTCTTCTCTTTCAAATTGAACTGTGTGATGATTATAAATCTTTATTTTCCGTTCCCGTCTTCATTCCCTTCCCTGCGTACTCTGCCTCACCCTCCCTTGCCTTCCCAAGTAGACATTTGGTGCCAAGTTCACGTGACGTGAGGTGTGCCAGTTAGTCCTTTTGGAGTACCCGCTTCCTTTCTACCCCCAGCCCTTATTGCGAAAGAAACAAGGCTTGGCCCTTGAACATCTTCCTCTTGTTGAGAGACATAAGGTACAGGGCTCCTTTGTTGTTAATTTTGGCGCCTGATGATCCCCATAAGCCAACATTTCTGATTTTATTCAAAATGATCAATGTGTGTCTGGTTAAGGTAGAATGACATTGCTTACGAGATTTGTCTCTCTGTTTTCTCTGTTTAACGATCTTTTTGGAAGACAAGAAATTCGAAAAGTGCATTCGGCACTCCAACACAGGCATGTAAAAAAGATCCATGTCGACACTTGAAAGGGAGATGGAATGATTCAATAAAATTGTAACATTCGTATATTCTTGCATCTTATATAAAAAGGGATTTGTAATTATGCTCTCTCTCTCTCTCTCTCTCTCTCTCTCTCTCTCTCTCTCTCTCTCTCTCTCTCTCCTTCACATGTGTGCTGTGTGCCGTAGATTTTACCTTAGAAAAAATCCTGGCTTTATGTAAGTGTGTGTTCGTTTGTACGCAGTCAACTAAAATGGAAAGGATTTGCCCTCTTAATTATTGTTTATTATATGTTTATTGTTATTATCGTCAGTTCCTTACGAAACTCTGTCAAGAGGGAAATTCTTTGTCTGCGAAATCTCCTTTTCCTCCAGTATCACCGAATGACGGGTAACTAACTCTCCACCATCACAAGCGACAAAGAGACTACGCACCAAAAACATTTTGAAGCAGAAAAAAAACCCGGATGACGTGTTAGTCCTGTTATCTGTCATCCAAAGCTATGTTCGTGACGCAAGATAAATTACAAATAGTCAATCAACAGTGAACTACGTCTCACTTGATTTACTTTTCTGTTAGATAATTTTAGAATTTCATTGATAACGTCGCATTAGAACGATCCCAGATGGGATATCCCATTGTTTCTTAAAACGACGTAGGGTGTTTTTGCGAACCAATAAAATGTTATCTTTTCTTTATTTTCCACGGTAGCATATTTTCTATCTGAACTGTTTAAAGGGCCGGGCCTCCATGAAATTTTGAAGAAAGACATCAGGTACTCGTAATTACATTTTAAATTATCTGAAACTCTCCAGCCCCGCCCCCCCCCCCCCCCAGAAAAAAAAATGTATGGAGTGATGATATCTTTTATCCTGAGAACATTGCTTATGATTGGAATATCGACGGAGAAATTCCGTTTTGTATCTTGCAAATATAAAACGATACCCCTTCTCTTGTGGATGCCTGTACCTAAAACAATAGTCTGTTGTTGTAGTATTTATAAAAGCATCAACATCCGAAGTGTCGTGATTCAGAGGGAGGTTGTGTAGTACTGGAAAGTGCAAGGGCCATCGCTCGACTTACTTTTCGTTAATTAAGCTGTCATGGTGCATTCTCTTTCAATTTTATGTGTACCTTAATTTGTGTTTAGATTACTCTTCTTTTTTTATTATTCTCTTTTGTCTTCATAAGTGGTTGAAAAGCATTCGCAACATGTGTCATAATCTAAAATAATAGTGATAACGATAGTAGTCGACGAAATTAAAAAACAAAGGAGTTCTAAGTGCTGCATAATTGGCAACTTCTACAATAATTACTCTATATTGCGAAAAAGAAAAATCATATTTTTCTTGCGACGAGCAGGACCATTCTTTCCGTGATTATTAAGATTAAGTAAAACAAGTAGTAAACATATATTATGCCTTAATGTAGTTAGTTGCATTTTATTATGAAAGCAATATATTGTTTGGTTCATTGACCTTTATTACCCTTCAGCTACTAAGATTTGGATTTCCCTATTTTCTTGTGTCTTTTTTGAAATCGCACGTTTTTCTCCAATATATTTCCTTTTTAATCTCCCAGATCGTTGAAGGTATGAAAGCCAGAAGTGAGTGAAGGATTGGAATGCAGGTCTCACATCAAGTTTTGTGGCGCACAAGATTCGACGAGATATACATTAGTAGAATCCTCGCCGGGAAGAGAAATTACTAAATGGCAAATAAAGGAGTTGAGCGAGGCTTTGAAAAGGAACCGCCAAAATGTTGTCATCCTTCATTGAAGGTCATTGCCACGACCACTGTCCTAATCTTGGTATCTCAATCTCATGCCGCAAAACTGTTTGTCACCACAATATATCTGTGTGATGGACTTACGTCGTTTATAAAGGGGCTGCGATTCACCCTGAATTTCCTACGTAATTGCATTACAAAGAACCCATTTATATGAATAAGATAAGATGTGAAACTTGCCATTGTTTCCAGTTTTAGCCCAGTCAGATGTGGGGAGAACGTATTTCTTTATATTTACATGATTTTGTCGTTCCAACAGAAAGTGAGATTTTCGTCCCCTTCCATTATTGTCAAGAATTGGCTTTTTTTGACGTCATTTCGTGGTACGTCTTTGGTACGAATGCCAAACCTTAAATAGTGAGGAAAGGACATCCTCTTTGTCAGTGTTATGAACAATCTGGTGTCTGTAGTAGTCCACTAGTGCCTGCATTGCTCGTAGGGAACATTCATTGGGCGGATTTGCGAGAAAGGAAATCAGTGGAAACGTTTCATTTAGAGATATTTTTCCTCTTTGCCTTTTTATTTGCTCCTGAAAGACTAGAGTTTTGTATTAGTGGCGTGGGGGAACATTTCTCGGATTGTCAGCGGTCGAAGATTAATTAGCAAGAGAGGAACAACATGAAGTTTAGAAACCATTTCTCAGGTAAATATTTTGTAAACAAGATAACACGTTTGGTGATCAAACTTTTAGGTACAGTAGCAATGTAACTATAAAAGTACAGAAAAAATTATTCTCTCTCTCTCTCTCTCTCTCTCCCTCTCTACTCTCTCTCTCTCTCTCTCTCTCCTCTACTCTCTCTCTCTCTCTCTCTGATGATGACCGATTATGATGAGATTTTTATTAGTTGAATTGCTTATATTTCATGTAATGGCCAAGATTACAAGGTGGTATTTGGAAATCAGAATTAATATATTGACATTCATCAGAAACTTGTAGCTATACTAAAACCTTAGAGCATAAGGTAGTTACAACTCAAAAAACTATGGAAAGAAAAATGATGGATATATATATTTATATATATATATATATATATATAATATATATATATATATATATATATATATATATACTATATATATATATGTGTGTGTGTGTGTGTGTGTGTGTGTGTGTACTGCATGTTATATTTCGTGTTTTTTTTTTTTTCTCTTATGTATGTAGGTTTTTGTGTGTTAGTGTGTCTGCCTCCTGTTGCATCGAAGTAAATCTATTACAGCTATTTTTCTGATGTAACTACGCAAGCCAAAGGTGTTTCCTCCTCTGGTTCAAAAAGCTTTACAGCTACATCTGCATCATACACTTGGCGTAGAAGGTCCATCAGTAAAGGGTCTATTTCCCCCCCCCCCCACCCCACCACACTTCCTTAATGACAACGGCCTGCGTCTCCTCTGAAGTGTACTGTATACTATTACTGTCGCTCTTCTATGAGTCTTTGGCCCAATTGGCCGAATACGTTAGCCCCTCCCCCACTCTTTCCGACACCTTGCGTTATTGGTTCTTCTCATCAGTCTTCCTTTTCGTCATCAAAATTTCTTAAAAAGAAACCTATCCATCTTTTTCATATGTTGATTTTCTATCACATCCTATACTCGTAGATGTGTTAATGATTCGTATGTACATTATAACCAAACCTTTTATTGCACAATTTAACTTTCGGCTCGCCTTCTTTTTTTCTGATTATTGCGCCTCTACCAGAATGTATGCCAGTTTTGTCTCGTGATCGGATACTCGAACCATTAGATTCCCACAGATCCTGCAGCTACTGTGCGCGGTTCTAACCCAGTTTCCATAGACCTTACCTGCATGAAGCATCCTCACCAGTGTTGACTGTCTTTTATTTTCACTTGCTTTAATCATGTTATTTTGGAAATAAACACCTGCCACTCTAACAATGAAAACACTCTGATAAAATCAAAATTTTTTAATCTCTACCTAATACATAGTTTATCTCGTCGCTTACCCGTATATTCCTATTACCATGAACATCCACCTTCTTTCCTGAAACCAACTAGAATAAATACAGACTTGTTGAAACCCGAATTCTTAACCTAGGACCACCGTGCACCAATACAAATGTCTCTTCCTTACCACCCTTCCTTTTAGCTATATACAAGACTAGAACTCACAATTGTACCTTTTTGGGGTTATCCTTTTCAAGGCAAGATTTTCACCATTCTTACTCTATATCTTTCTCTTTGGATGACGTTGCCAGGCCTTAATCTATAGGGGCAACTGATGTGAAATAGAAGTCAAAGTAGGAGCGTATGAGGGCATTAGTAAATGCAAGGCGAGTAAGCCATTGAAGTGAAATGTATGGATACTATTTGGACATAAGAAGAACGGAAAGGAAAGCGTAGTTTAAGATGAAAGTGAAGGTAAAGAGAAGGCCAGTTCACTTAAAAAGATGGTTCGGTCTTGTAGAACAAATGAGGGGAGATGGATTGGTGAGAAAGATTGTGTTTTTTAATATATTAAGAGGGAAGGATGAGAGAGAGACCTAGAAAACATGGATAAGTAGATGAAAACGACGCATCGAAAAGGGAGAGATTGCTTTATTTGTATCCATGAATTATAAGGACGTTCCATGATGAGAGGTGAGTCGTTATGGTAGTGTCTGTAGTGGGAGTTTTTATGCACCAGATTTGCCTCGGTATAGATACGTGATGTGGCTACACCAGTTGAAGTATAAGTGAAACTATATCATTCAGGTGTATTATATCTTGAAGCAACTTTGTCATGGCAATAATATTAAGGGGTGAGGATTGAATACCTTTTATATCTTATTGGACGTGCTCATGTGAGATCTATGAAATACATTATTTTTATCTTTTGTGTCTTATACTTAGTTAATCTTTACCCCTGTATATATATTTAATATTTCTGCTGGTGTGTTTACACAATGCGAGTCTTTGGTCTTGTAGGAATTAATGAGAGAGAGAGAGAGAGAATGAGAGGAGAGAGAGGAGAGAGAGAGAGAGAGAGAGAGAGGACGTGTAACGAGGGGAAAATGATATGC
>NC_090730.1:90942900-90947900 GCF_036898095.1 Palaemon carinicauda | reverse complement strand
TATTCAGGTAACTGTGCATTCTCTCTCTCTCTCTCTCTCTCTCTCTCTCTCTCCTCTCTCTCTCATCTCCTCTCTCTCTCTCGTCATCAGTCTCTTACACAAAACACAGTTTAGTTAATGTGATTTAAATATGACACACTCATGGCTGCAGATGTACAGGTACGCAACCCCATTTTAATTTTGCTTTATGATATCGCAGTACTAAAGCGAAAGGGAAGAAAGTCTGCACTTTGATTATTTGATCAAAGGGTTGAACAAGAAAAGCTTTTGCTTCAAAGGGCAAATGCTAATGGGGAATCTTAAGCGATACTCCGGTCTTTCACCTACCTTCTCTCTCTCTCTCTCTCTCTCTCTCTCTCTCTCTCTCTCTCTCTCTCTCTCTCTCTCTCTCTCATATTTACAGTCAGTATGATACATGCAATGCTGTTGTCTGAGTTTTTACTTGGCATTTGCCATGCAGTTCATTTACACAAAATCACCAACATCATTTTTGTAGAATGTTATGTAACGCATACTTTCCGTATTAAGGATTTGTTACTCTTAGTATAGGAGCTTACGATACTTAACATTTAGTCGCCAGTCTGCTGCCTATTGAGGATCTGGATAAAGAAAGAAGGTTCACCAGTTATTACCTTGTCTGGATTTCTTGTGCATGGGTCTTGTGTGAAGTAATGATAACCTTGTTACCCAAAGTTTCCTTTTATCTGACATGAAAGGTGAACAGATACCACGATTCTACCCGATATTACTTACTCGAGTTATCGCAAACCTACATCACTTAAATTTTTTTTTAAACATAGTTACATAAAACTATTATATTACAGTTTTATTTCCTGAAATCTTGAGCCTCGTTAGATTATTAACTCATATCTTGTGACTCATAAGATTTCTTTCACAAACCACAAGAAGTCGTCCTTTTTACTTGAAGTGCTTGTCAGTGTCCATTATAGTGAAGCAGGTGCTGTCACATTTCCATTGCTAGTCAAGCCTTATGGGCTAAATTGTTTTGATTATTGTATGTCGGTGGTTTGGCAAACTTAATTTCAGAAAGGAATATATATCTGCTTTAATTAAAATTAGCGGACACGTTCCCCGTAACTCCTGTCGTGTTAAAAACTTTTGGTGTGTATTCTAAATGCGGGTGAAAATTGGGCAAAGTTCCCTATCCGAACCTCAATCGAATCTTCATCGTCATTTTCCAATAGTTATTGATCTTTAGGGGTCACTTTGTGAGCTTTCTATCAATTTCAAATAAAATCTGTGAATTCTGTGTCTGGTGATCTGCCAACCGACGGACAGATTGACCCAAAAGAGTAACTCTTGTAACGAAGTTCGTTTATTATAACGATTGTGATGAACGGATCGATGGATCTTTCGAAAACTTCTTATGTTGTATACTAATCTATATTTGTTTAACATCATTCGGAACATAGTTATAGTCCATGAAAGTCAATTTTTATGACATTGATTCACTTCATTTACCATTTATTGGTTTTTAATTAAACTGCGGAAAATATCGCCACTAAATGATCTGAATAACAAGTAAGGACACTGAAAGTTGGATTGCAAGTGCTCATTATATAGATGAAAGATCGATGACTGATCGGTGTTGATGGTTTGGAGCTGTTCCTAGATCACTGGTTGAAAAAGGATAGTGTAAGACACAACCACTGGATGATTGGCAGTCTTGTGGAGCAGCCCTTTCGTTTCACACGGCCATGAGGGCATTGTTAGTTCACTTACTGTGACAATGCTAATTGTTCATTTTTATATATTTTCTAAACTTTGACGTGCTTTGAAAAGACCGGCTAGTAAGATTTTAATGGAATAGTAAATTTTAAAGTGACAAGACCAAATTTAAAGTTAGTCTGCAGTAGGAGTAGTTCACTTACACCCCCCCTCTCTCTCTCTCTCTCTCTCTCCTCTCTCTCTCTCTCTCTCTCTCTCTCTCTCTCTCTCTCTCTCTCTCTCTCTCTCTCTCATAAAAAAAACTAAAAAATGTTGTGATGTATAATTTGTATAATACCCTCATTACAAGAGGTTAAACGCTATTCGATGCTTTCATAACGGAACACCTTTGCCTTGAGCAAGGTGAGTCCTATGTAATAGCTGAAGTGATTAGAAAAACCTGTAAAACAGATAGCACGGTGTATTTTCCATTGTATTGATGACCGGTGACAGGTGTTGAAGTCCACACATCCGGGTGTTTGCTCTATTTTCCCGCGAATCATCTTTTTATTGTTTCCTTCCATTTTTAATGACCCAATTACACTTACCTTTTTATACAAATTGTTTTTGTTAGCAGTCATTAGTTAGTAAAGTTATTTAATTCCATTAAAGTATGATCAGGATAGAGTATTTTAATCTGCTTTGATTGACATGTTGGGTGTAGAATTTTTTATGCTGATCGTTTGCCGACAGATTGATTGATGTGTTTGACGATTATGTGAAATAGGATTCCATGCATTTCTGTTATAACTGTTAATTATTACAGTTTACTTTCAACTTTGTAATGTAACTTCTCCACTTTATTTGTAAAATAATGTTCTGTACGTGTCTCTATTTATTGATTTTGCATCATGTTTATTTTTATACTGTTAAGCAGTGTAATCCCATGACCCATTGTGCTCTTCTCGTTGACTATAGATATTTTAGTAAGAGACTGGCAAGCTAATGTTTTTTATACAATTCCTGTCATTAAACTATCACTGTACTTGATGTTACTTCAAGTGCTGTAACCTATTAGTTATGACCACCACTACTAATACAGCAGTCAGACAATATATCATCCTATCACTGATCAAGGAGATCGGTGTAGTGAAAGTTGGGCATAGGCAAGCAGCTGAATTAAATGACCATGCCCAAAAATCCGAAGGGTAATAATCTGTTTAAAGGAGTTGTAGTGGAATACAGGTGTACTGTTAGCTGCACAAATGTCCCGTGCACACCTGTGTTTTATCTCGCATTATGAATTGATTACGTTGAACAGGTGTAAGAATAATGTATATAAATACACATGCCCACACTTGTTGTCACGGCAAATTTCCTGGTTCCTTACACTTTCTATTAAAGTAATGAATTTATCGTCCGAGGCATGCCAATTATCCTGCCGTTGATCGTATATTGTCTTGGCGTGTGTAGTCCTGTGCACAGTCCCCCAAGACTTTAGCCTCCTTCGGTCCTATTCGGCGTCTTTTAGAAGTGAGTGCCGTTAGAGAGAACGGCACTCGGGTCAATGAGAAGTCACCTGACCTGTTTTGTTTCACCATGTGAAAGGTCGTTCTTTTCGGCAGCAGTTGCTGTCTGTGTATGGGTGCTGTCACTTTTGCCCTAATGCAGACGCCCGAACTCAACATTCATGCCAACTACCGTATGTCTCAATAAATAACCTGAAAAACACACGAACATGTCCATAACAATTTTAAATCCTTGAATCACAGGTAATTAGTGTTGTGCGACTTTTAAGTTTCTGGTTATCTGTCTGGAATAGAAGGGATCAAGAAGTTATGGTCTATCGTATCTGTGTTGTAAACCCAAGTGATTGATGATTTTATATTCCTAATTAAAGTGGCTTCTATCATCAGACCTACGTCTTGTACCACGGTAAACAATTTGTGATTCATCCCAGTTTGTACCGTAAACTGGCAGAATTTTGATGAGCTCGCTGCATTGTACAGAATAGATAATTGGCCTTTTCTCTTGAAACCCACACAAGTTTTATTGCATCCCCTGCAAGTTATATATCATCCTTATGGCAAGTTCATCATTGGGCGTTTTCTTATTCCCTCCCGTGTTAGTCTTTTAAGTTCTCCCTTATTCACTATGCTGTTTATTCAGGTATTGCGTTTTTATTGTGTTTCTTTTGGTCTCACAATTGGCGTAAGGAAGAAATTCTGACTCATTTTACAGAATATTTTCAGTTTCGTGGTCAGGCTATTTAAGGAAATGTAATTACAAATTTTTCGCTGGATGGATGGGGTAGCCCCAGAGGTTTTCTCGCTCTAAGTGGATGCCACTCACATCAGTTATGTAATTTTTCAAGTACACTATCCATTGCATTAGTCTTCAGAGGACAATAGCTATATCAGACATTAAACCCATATAGTTTCGACTATTGAAAGTGCTGCCAGGCCTGGTACCCACTTGAACGTGAGGTCAGTCAACCTATAAATGACTGGATTTGTTGTAGCATTCGCAGTATTAACGGAATAACGTTTCACTAGGAAGCGCCAATGGCATAATATAGTAATGCATCCCTTTTCTTAAGGGTTGTTTTCCTGGTCCTCTCACCCTGGGAAATTCTACACCCTTGAGAACCTGCCAGATGTTTGTCGTATACATTCGTAGATAATATGTAGGGTATCACACAGTGTATTCTGTGTACATTGTCAAATCCACATTATCGAAACAATTAGAAAACAAGAAAGTCTTCGGTTTCTTCTTGAAAGACTTAATGTTTTCAGTCTTTGGACTTCCTATTTGAAAGTTCTAGAACTTACTGTACAGTAGACATACATTTTGGCTCCAATAGTTTGAAACCATCTGATACTACTCTCATATTTCCAAAGCTGAGGAGGTGCTCTATGATTATTACTGTGTAGTAAGTTCTAGAACTTGGCAATGATATTTAAACTAAATATAACCTAAATTGTAAATTGTTTTTAACTGCATTAATGCACAATGACATTATCATCTCTATTCTTGGAGGCGTTGTTTGTGTCTTGGCTTATCTTATATTTTTCATTCATTTAAATGGTTATGAAATGAAAGTAAATACCATTCCGTATAATCTTTTTTGTCCATAATTACCTTGACTTTTTGAGGATCACGTTATGCGTGGTGAGGTTATTTTAGATGGCAAATGCTCCGTGGTAGACATAAAGTAATTGCAGCACTGGTCGCTACAGCTAAAACATTCGTGTTAGGATCCCATCCACGTCAGTTCCTCTCTAATGTAAATGTTGACCTACATAACGTCTCTGCTTGGTGTCATCTCTGTT
>NC_090730.1:90815400-90935400 GCF_036898095.1 Palaemon carinicauda | reverse complement strand
TTAATGAAATCTCTTCTGGGGCAAAGAAGTAGTATATGCCCATCTAAAAAGAGAGATGGATCTTTTATAACAGAAGATGAACAAAGACAACGTTGGATGGAACACTTTAGTGAGGTCATGAATAGGAGATATAAAGGGAATAATTTGATTGATATACCTGAAGCTGATGAAGACCTTAATGTGCCCATAAATGAATTGAGTGTGTTGGAAGTGGAAGCTATCCTCAAAACATTACAGAGATGGAAAGCCCCAGGGATAGGATGGGAATAACTGCCGAGATGAAACTGGCCGAAAATGAAGTGACTCCCAGACTACCTACAAGATTATTTTGTAGAATGTGGCATGAAGAGGCAAAACCTAATGAATGGGAGTTAGGAGTGCTGGTGGGGAAAAAAAAAAACTTGACTGATTGCAATAATTACAGAGGTATCATACTTACGTCCAGTTATGAAAATATATAGTATGCTTATTCTAAAGAGACTGGAGAGAAAGATTCATGAAAAGCTGAGAGATGAACAAGCAAGATTTAGAAAAGGTAGAAGTAGACCTTTACCTTTTCTTGCCGCTAAGGTTGGTGATTGGTACCCATTTATGGCTAGGTCGACTGGTGGGTGGCAAACTGTGGTCGAGCCACCGACCTTGCAATTGCTTCATGAGCCTATAATACTGTTTCTCTAAATTACCTAACAGACGAACGCTTGTGTTTTAAGTTATGGCGAGGTAGAGAAGGTGGAAGAAATGGTATAAAATCCTGTCGGGTAAATCATTCCATGAAATATAATCCATTTTTATTAATAGCTCGATAAGCTGGGATTGGATATGGACATTGACTTAAATTTTGTTTCTGTTTTTATTTCAGGTAAGAGATCAATGAAGGCGTGGCTCCCCTTTTAAAATTTTCTAAAAGAGTATTATATGTAAGTACCTTCTAATATTCAGTGTTAACTAATTTTCTCTTTCGTTTATTTATTTATTCACTATCTCCCAGAAAGACCTATTCCTGATTTGGACATAAGATAAATGGGATGTAGTTTTTTATGTATTTGTTTACTTAGGTGTTATTTTTTACAATCATTACCATGGGATGGTATTACATATTTTCTCTCTAAAATAAAACTCTCTACATCCACTTCATGAAATCATTTATGATTAATGTGAGAAAAAGAGTTGAATGTGAACCGAAAAATGGTCTGAAAAGAACGTCATGATGTCTTGCTAATAAGATGGGGATATTTTTCGCATAAGTGATAAAAGGGCATTTCCTTCTACCAATTTGGTGGGGTTAGTCGAGTTCAGTCATCCACCTGTACAGGTGTGGACAACCAACGTTTAAAAGTGTTTATATTTTTGTTCCAAAAGGGGTGTTGATCTTGTATTGCGTGCTGGATGTGGCCAAAGACAGTGTCACATTCATAAACGACATATTGACTAGACCAGGATGTGTTTGTTTGACTTTAATTTTAACTACTCTATTTAGTCAAACGTTAAATCTCTCTCTCTCTCTCTCTCTCTCTCTCTCTCTCTCTCTCTCTCTCTGAAATGTCCACGTGTTCCATATGGGAGTATGTAAATTAATACTCAAATGTTGACATTTAGATGTCACCAACACCTGATTTGGCAACAGAGGCGACGCTTTCTGAGAAACCGCCATATTCATATAAACAACGAAAAGGCAGTAAAGAAGTACTTAGTCGATTTCCATATCTTCAATCGACATAGAAATACTTAGTTTGCACACACACACACACACACACACTATATATATATATATATATATATATATATATATATATATATATATATATATATATATATATATGTATAACAGTGTGTGTGTAAGTGTGGAAATCGCCAAAGCTAGCACGTGATGAACATAGAAAATGCATTATATCCCCGAAAGGATAAAGAAAATGAAAAGACTTTATTGGCGATTTCCGTAAACTACTGTAGGTTTGTAGCTTTGTACTTTACTTAGTTATAATAAAAATGATGATAACAACTAGGCTAGCTTCTCTATATAGTTTATATGGTGTTAGTTGAAATATACTGACGGCGATAATTTAAAACTAGGAACTGGATGCAAATAAGAATAAACAGCAATTTCAGTTTGATTACGGTACTGTTTAGGTCGAGACATAAGTAACATGAGGTTAACCTAAATTTGAAAAAATTCCTGTTCGAATCCTTTGTTGCGTTTATCCCTAATAAGCTGTATGCGACTACTGATACTCATCGTTCTCAATGCAGAAAATACAAAATGGTTTTAGTAGTTCCCTACTCAATATTTGTAGTTTCGGGTCGCATTTTTTCCTTTTACTGGGAAAATTGAGATTCTCATACATAGCAAGGGTCTGTTTTATTCAAATATTTATTAGATTATACTCACAATTTATAAATTTAACAGTTACAGTAAGTTTATCCATATAATGGCCTCATAAATTCGTACGAAAGGAATCAATATCAGGCACAAAGTAAGAAATGTTCTTAGAATACATTATGGAAAAAGTTTTCAGTGGACATGCTTGCTCTTGTGCATAATCTGCTTTGTTTCTGTCAACATGAGCTATGTTAGGTCAACGTAGGCAATGACACCAAGGTTTTTAACTTGACATGGGGTTAAAATGAAACATTAGTAAATAATCAGTATTTCGAATAATATAGGTTTGCGATATTTATAAAAAAAAAATCTATTGCTTAAAATTAATGAAAACAACGAATATGACAAAATATTTTACTATCAAAACAGTTGCTAGTAGAGAAAACAAGGTGTCATATTGGTAAGTATCGTAGATGCAGGCGACAAAGCCAGTCATGTGCTCAACGTTCTCCCACGTCTGGGAAAGAGCATGGCTGGGTTCAAAACTTTCTTAGGACAGTTCTACACGCGTGATAGTAATGCTATTACTCTAAATCCAATTACACACACTTCCCGTGTATTACAGCAGAAATTTGAAGCCATTACTCCAGAAACCTCGTGGTCTGTAATAACCACGAGGATCACCGGCGAGCAAATCAGGGCTCGATTCCCTTCGGTTGAAAACTATTTAATCGTAGTAAGTTTTAAACTAACAAATTAGTCGACTGACCTGTCAGTCTGACCTGTTAAATCAAGGCTGTAACCTCTAGACATATTTCCCACAACAATGGTGGCTCTTGCAAGTCTGTCCTACGAGTATATAGATAGCATTGCCTTTTTTGCTTCCTAAATACAAAGGCCTTTTCGTGCCAAAACATCCTTCGTCCCTTTTATGCAGCGCTTAATGACCTTTCTCCCTGACCCCGCTCCTTTCAAAGTTTTACCAATTCTGTAATTTTTTTGTCATCTTTACATCAACAGTTGTTCTACCTCCTTAATTACCTATACGAATTTACAATTTGCTTTCGCAGTTTAGTGGGTAGTATACCGGATTACAATACGAAACAGAGCAATTCCCCCCTATTTATACGAGAAATAAAAATAATAGAAAATATGACAGCCATGAGCATACGTCTCTTTAAAGAAGAAAAAACCCCAAGACTAAATGTTATGTCTGGCATACAGTTTAGGTCCATTTCAGCTGAGCATTAGAGCGTACCTTGAGCGTCCCACGTACCTTGCAAAGAGCACAAAAACGTGACCGAAAACTTATCAGTCATTGATTTCAATTCTTAAATAATGTATAACCTGAAATAGTTTATAAGTGATATCGAAGATTTGGGATTTGTACGTTTGTTCGAACATATGAGAGTACACTTAAAGGTTTGCACTTCGATTATCATTGTTGACTGGTGTTGAGGTGAAGAGGGAAAATTACCATTTGCTAAGAATCATTTGGTGAATGGGATTTTTCTCATTGGTGTATACGGCCACACACTGACGTTGCGCGAGGAAAGGAATAACACAGATAAAAGAGAAACTAGGATCGATCTGCCGCCATGCAAATGCTAGGCGAACACGTTACCACTGTTTTAGCCAGGAGGTTAGTACAGTGGCAACGTATAAGATGGTATAGTCTGGTGCTGATGAACCTAGATATAATGGCATATGTTGTTAGCATTAAAGATCTTAAATCAATCTTGATATCTGCCACATATTTATTAGATACGTAAGTCCTAACTGGCAACGCTGCTCTCAGTAATCAGATAGTGTATAATACCCAATTCACAAATAGGTCCAAGATAAGGTTATTCACTTAAAGGTTGGCTTTCTTGCCCTCAACAAATAGTTCCCACAACAGGAATAGATCTTCCTCATGGGTACATCGTTCGTTAGATTTCCTGGCCTTTTTGGCATGGCAGGGACAATTTAGGTAACTTGCAGTCCCAAATCATCGGTATACCAACAAAATTTGCGTAATTAAGCCTCGTTCAATCTATGTCCACCGCGTTAGTATCAGATGACATCAATAAATGGACGTCGCGACGTCACCACAAGCCATATAATAAACGATTATGGGAAGAAAATCACACCTGGCTCCTGCAAACCCCCCCCCCCCTCTCTCTCTCTCTCTCTCTCTCTCTCCTCTCTCTCTCTCTCTCTCTCCACACAAACACACACACACAAGTACGCGTCGGTGGTTTGTTAGTCTTTTAAGTTTTTTGTTCGTGAACTAAATTTGTGTCGTAGTGATACTGGAGTGTTGGCGCTCTATCGCAGAGTCGACCATTTCAAATTGCAGCCAAGAATGAGGGAAAAGAAACGTTTTTCATAAATTCTTTTACTTCCCTAGTCTTCAGAAAAAGTAGCATTTGTTTACGATTAAGAGAGTGCCATCAAGTCCAATAGTATTTCCGGCCCATGTAAAGTGCGGGGGCGCTTTGGAACCCCTGGCATGTGATGTAAGAAGTTTTTATTAAGGGAGAGAGGGAGAGAGAGAGAGAGAGAGAGAGAGAGAGAGAGAGAGAGAGAGAGAGAGAGAGACGAACCATGCATATTACAAAGGTGAATAGGGTCGAGTCACAGGTGGACAACACCTGTAAATGGTTTGGGCTTGAGATAGTGAGAAAGAGTTTAGTGGGAAATAAATATTTACAATTTTTCAGATATGTGATGTAATTAATATGATTATTTTTTTTTTTATTAGACTTCGTGAGTAGCATCTTCAGACTGAAAGGGTTTTTACTATCGAGTCTTTTAGTTGTGTGTGCCAAAGTAGTCCTGTTGGATGAGGAAGGAATTGAGACTGTTCCACACGGTTTTCTTCTCTTTCAAATTGAACTGTGTGATGATTATAAATCTTTATTTTCCGTTCCCGTCTTCATTCCCTTCCCTGCGTACTCTGTCTCACCCTCCCTTGCCTTCCCAAGTAGACATTTGGTGCCAAGTTCACGTGACGTGAGTGTGCCAGTTAGTCCTTTTGGAGTACCCGCTTCCTTTCTACCCCAGCCCTTATTGCGAAAGAAACAAGGCTTGGCCTTGAACATCTTCCTCCTGTTGAGAGACATAAGGTACAGGGCTCCTTTGTTGTTAATTTTGGCGCCTGATGATCTCATTAGCCAACATTTCTGATTTTATTCAAAATGATCAATGTGTGTCTGGTTAAGGTAGAATGACATTGCTTACGAGATTTGTCTCTCTGTTTTTTTCTGTTTAACGATCTTTTTGGAAGACAAGAAATTCGAAAAGTGCATTCGGCACTCCAACATAGGCATGTAAAAAGATCCATGTCGACACTTGAAAGGGAGATGGGAATGATTCAATAAAATTGTAACATTCGTATATTCTTGCATCTTATATAAAAGGGATTTGTAATTATGCTCTCTCTCTCTCTCTCTCTCCTCTCTCTCTCTCTCTCTCTCTCTCTCTCTCCTCTCTCTCTCTCTCCTCTCTCTCTCTCTCTCTCCTTCACATGTGTGCTGTGTGCCGTAGATTTTACCTTAGAAAAATCCTAGTTTTATGCAAGTGTGTGTTCGTTTGTACGCAGTCAACTAAATTGGAAAGGATTTGCCCTCTTAATTATTGTTTATTATATGCCTATTGATATTATCGTCAGTTCCTTACGAAACTCTGTCAAGAGGGAAATTCTTTGTCTGCGAAATCTCCTTTTCCTCCAGTATCACCGAATGACGGGTAACTAACTCTCCACCACCACAAGCGACAAAGAGACTACACACCAAAAACATTTTGAAGCAGAAAAAAACCCGGATGACGTGTTAGTCCTGTTATCTGTCATCCAAAGCTATGTTCGTGACGCAAGATAAATTACAAATAGTCAATCAACAGTGAACTACGTCTCACTTGATTTACTTTTCTGTTAGATAATTTTAGAATTTCATTGATAACTGTCACATTAGAAACGATCCAGATGGGATATCCCGTTGTTTCTTAAAACGATGTAGGGTGTTTTTGCGAACCAATAAAATGTTATCTTTTCTTTATTTTCCAGATAGCATATTTTCTATCTGAACTGTTTAAAGGGCCGGGCCTCTCCATGAAATTTTGAAGAAAGACATCAGGTACTCATAATTACATTTTAAATTATCTGAAACTCTCCAGCCCCGCCCCCCCCCCCCAAAAAAAAATGTATGGAGTGATGATATCTTTTATCCTGAGAACATTGCTTATGATTGGAATATCGACGGAGAAATTCCGTTTTGTATCTTGCAATATGAAACGATACCCCTTCTCTTGTAATGCCTGTACCTAAAACAATAGTCTGTTGTTGTAGTATTTATAAAAGCATCAACATCCGAGGTGTTGTGATTCAGAGGAAGGTTGTGATAGTTCTGGAAAGTGCAAGGGCCATCGCTCTACTTACTTTTCGTTAATTAAGCTGTCATGATGCATTCTCTTTCAATTTTATGTGTTACCTTAATTTGTGTTTAGATTACTCTTCTTTTCTTATTATTCTCTTTTGTCTTCATAAGTGGTTGAAAAACATTCGCAAATGTATCATAATCTAAAATAATAATGATAACGATAGTAGTCGACGAAATTAAAAAACAGGAGTTCTAAGTGCTGCGTAATTGGCAACTTCTACAATAATTACTCTATATTTCGAAAAAGAAAAATCATATTTTTTCTTGCGACGAGCAGGACCATTCTTTCGTGATTATCAAGATTAAGTAAAACCTGTAGTAAACATATATTATTGCCTTAAATGTAGTTGCATTTCTTATGAAAGCAATATATTGTTTGGTTCATTGACCTTTATTACCCTTCAACTACTAAGATTTAGATTTCCCTATTTTCTTGTGTCTTTTGAAATCACACGTTTTTCTCCAATATATTTCCTTTTTAATCTCCCAGATCGTTGAAGGTTGAAAGCCAGAAGTGAGTGAAGGATTGGAATGCAGGTCTCACCAAGTTTTTGTGGCGCACAAGATTCGACGAGATATACATTAGTAGAATCTCGCCGGGAAGAGAAATTACTAAATGGCAAATAAAGGAGTTGAGCGAGGCTTTGAAAAGGAACCGCCAAAATGTTGTCATCCTTCATTGAAGGTCATTGCCAACGACCCTGTCCAATCTGGTATCTCAATCTCATGCCGCAAAACTGTTTGTCACCACAATGTATCTGTGTGATGGACTTACGTCGTTTATAAAGGGGCTGTGATTCACCCTGAATTTCCTACGTAATTGCATTACAAAGAACCCATTTATATGAATAAGATAAGATGTGAAACTTGCCATTGTTTCCAGTTTTAGCCCAGTCAGATGTGGGAGAACGTATTTCTTTATATTTACATGATTTTGTCGTTCCAACAGAAAGTGAGATTTTCGTCCCCTTCCATTATTGTCAAGAATTGGCTTTTTTTGACGTCATTTCGTGGTACGTCTTTGGTACGAATGCCAAACCTTAAATAGTGAGGAAAGGACATCTCTTTGTCAGTGTTATGAACAATCTGGTGTCTGTAGTAGTCACTAGTGCCTGCATTGCTCGTAGGGAACATTCATTGGCGGATTTGCGAGAAAGGAAATCAGTGGAAACGTTTCATTTAGAGATATTTTTCCTCTTTGCCTTTTTATTTGCTCCTGAAAGACTAGAGTTTTGTATTAGTGGGCTATTCAAATACAGTGGCGTGGGGAACATTTCTCGGATTGTCAGCGTCGAAGATTAATTAGCAAGAGAGGAACAACATGAAGTTTAGAAACCATTTCTCAGGTAAATATTTTGTAAACAAGATAACACGTTTGGTGATCAAACTTTTAGTACAGTAGCAATGTAACTATAAAAGTACAGAAAAAAATTATTCTCTCTCTCTCTCTCTCTCTCTCTCTCCTCTCTCTCTCTCTCTCTCTCTCTCTCTCTCTGATGATGACCGATAATGATGAGATTTTATTAGTTGAATTGCTTATATTTTCATGTAATGGCCAAGATTACAAGGTGGTATTTGGAAATCAGAATTAATATATTGACATTCATCAGAAACTTGTAGCTATACTAAATCCTTAGAACATAAGGTAGTTACAACTCAAAAAACTATGGAAAGAAAAATGATGGATATATATATATAATATATATATATATATATATATATATATATATTATATATATATATTATAAATATATAATATATATATATATTGTGTGTGTGTGTGTACTGCATGTTATATTTCGTGTTTTTTTTTTCTCTTATGTATGTAGGTTTTTGTGTGTTAGTGTGTCTGCCTCCTGTTGCATCGAAGTAAATCTATTACAGCTATTTTTCTGATGTAACTACGCAGCCAAAGGTGTTTCCTCCTCTGGTTCAAAAGCTTTACAGCTACATCTGCATCATACACTTGGCGTAGAAGGTCCATCAGTTAAAGGGTTTATTCCCCCCTCCCCACCACACTTCCTTAATGACAACGGCCTGCGTCTCCTCTGAAGTGTACTGTATACTGTCGCTCTTCTTTGAGTCTTTGACTCAATTGGCCGAATACGTTAGCCCCTCCCCCACTCTTTCCGACACCTTGCGTTATTGGTTCTTCTCACCAGTCTTCCTTTTTGTCATCAAAATTTCTTAAAAAGAAACCTATCCATCTTTTTCATATGTTGATTTTCTATCACATCCTATACTCGTAGATGTGTTAATGATTCGTATGTACATTATAACCAAACCTTTTATTGCACAATTTAACCTTTCGGTCTTTTTTTTCTGATCATGCGCCTCTACCCAGAATGTATGCCAGTTTTGTCTCGTGATCGGATACTCGAACCATTAGATTCCCACAGATCCTGCAGCTACTGTGCGCAGTTCTAACCCAGTTTCCATAGACCTTACCCTGCATGAAGCCATCCTCACCAGTGTTGACTGTCTTTTATTTTCACTTGCTTTATATCATGTTATTTGGAAATAAACACCTGCCACTCTAACAATGAAACACTCTGATAAAATCAAAATTTTTAATTCTACCTAATACATAGTTTATCTCGTCGCTTACCCGTATATTCCTATTACCATGACATCCACCTTTCTTTCCTGAAACCAACTAAGAATAAATACAGACTTGTTGAAACCCGAATTCTTAACCTAGGACCACGTGCACCAATACAAATGTCTCTTCCTTACCACCCTTCCTTTTAGCTATATACAAGACTAGAACTCACAATTGTACCTTTTTGGGGTTATCCTTTTCAAGGCAAGATTTTCACCATTCTTACTCTATATCTTTCTCTTTTGGATGAAGTTGCCAGGCCTTAATCTGTAGGGGCAACTGATGTGAAATAGAAGTCAAAGTAGGAGCGTATGAGGGCATTAGTAAATGCAAGGCGAGTAAGCCATTGAGGTGAAATGTATGGATACTATTTGGACATAAGAAGAACGGAAAGGAAAGCGTAGTTTAAGATGAAAGTGAAGGTAAAGAGAAGGCCAGTTCACTTAAAAAGATGGTTCGGTCTTGTAGAACAAATGAGGGGAGATGGATTGGTGAGAAAGACTGTGTTTTTTAATATATTAAGAGGAAGGATGAGAGAGAGACCTTGAAAACATGGATAAATAGATGAAAAGACGCATCGAATAGGGAGATTGCTTTATTTGTATCCATGAATTATAAGGACGTTCCATGATGAGAGGCGAGTCGTTATGGTAGTGTCTGTAGGGGAGTTTTTTATGCACCAGATTTGCCTCGGTATAGATACGTGATGTGGCTACACCAGTTGAAGTATAAGTGAAACTATATCATTCAGGTGTTATCTTGAAGCAACTTTTGTCATGGCAATAATATTAAGGGGTGAGGATTGAATACCTTTTATATCTTATTGGACGTGCTCATGTGAGATCTATGAAATACATTATTTTTATCTTTTGTGTCTTATACTTAGTTAATCTTTACCCCTGTATATATATTTAATATTTCTGCTGGTGTGTTTACACAATGCGAGTCTTTGGTCTTGTAGGAATTAATGAGAGAGAGAGAGAGAGAGAGAGGAGAGAGAGAGAGAGAGAGAGAGAGAGAGAGAGAGAGAGAGACGTGTACGAGGGGAAAATGATATGCTCTGCCAGAGAGTCTATAAATAGACTCTTCGTACATATGACTAGCAATTCCATCCGGGTTTCTCAGTGTGAGGTACAGATTATTTACAATCTGGCAACGTGGAATATCTCTCTCTCTCTCTCTCTCTCTCTCTCTCTCTCTCTCTCTCTCTCTCTCTCTCTCTCTCTCTCTCTCTCTCTCTCTCTCTTCATATATCTGTGTTTAGTATTAGTTTACCGACATTTTGCTTCTGTAGTTAAAAAAATTCGTAGAATTGATATGATTATTTTAGGCAGTCGAATAACTACTGATTATAAATTCTGAAAACCCTTGATTTTCTCGCTTGTCACATCTCTGATAGAAATATGCGTATATTTAGTGACGCAGTCCTCCGTCAATATAAACCTTAGATCAGCCATTTAGAATAGACGATCTAACAACATTCTTATTTGACATACGGGTTATCGATCTTCTAACACATATTATATAATGTAGTGTTTTCAGAAGTGACTATAATAGGAATCGACTTTCAAAACAAAATCAGCAACGTTTCCTGCAGCCATGAGAGAGAGAGAGAGAGAGAGAGAGAGAGAGAGAGAGAGAGTCTGTTAGCTACAGGTGTTGAGCAGGTGTTAGATCGTGGGAGGCCATATCGTGGACGTGTTCAATTACACCGTCCGTCCTCGGATTAGAAAACAAAAGTCCTTGTTTTAAACTTACAGTTTTCAATGAGACATTTCTGCGTTGTTTCTGAATTTGTCTGTTTAAATAGGTTTTGAGTCGTAGTTGCATGCACATGTAATTCATGTGTTTGAAAGGAAAGTTGTTAGATTGATTCCTAATTGCCGCTCATTATCTATAGGAAATTAGATATCCTTTACCCTTTAGTTATTATTTTAAAAGAGCAAATAATACACCCGATTTACGAGGTAGCTGAAGGAAGCAATTTTTTTTTTTTTTTAAATGGTCTTACTGATATGGCTAAAGGCATTTAGATCAGAGGGTGATTTACTTTCTTTTATACTTTTCATTTTGACTAAATGGGCCACAAGTACAGTGTTTATCTTGCTGTTCAGTCCCGGTTATTCACGCCTCTTTAGTAACGTTTCTGGTTAAAGGAATTAAAGTAAAGCAAAATGTAAAGGGATACGGAAAATGTTGTAATGAAAATAATGAGGTCTCTATGAACGTATAAACATTACAAGTATGGCTAACTGAACACACACTGGCTGTTATCGTATTTAGGCCTACTGTATTTGCAGTTGGCTCTTGCGTGTATGACCGTCGAGTTGTGGTCATAGAGTGTAAAATGTATTTGCACCTTCATTTGAATTTCTATAACCTAACACCTGAGCATAATATTCAGCAGGTTTATTGATTTTCCTTCGTTGGGACTAAAATAGATTTTACTGTTTTACTACTACTACTACTACTACTACTATTAATAGTTAGACAACGCAGCAATTTACATTAAACGGAAATCGTTGGTTAGATCCTCAGTGTCATATTGACCTATCAAGACCCAGATATTTGTCACATTAAACGAACTTCCGTGGATATGTGCCGTGTTGGCATCATTTAATTTTAATACCATAAATGCTGACATGGCGCCAACAGTAGTAAGACCTATCAACCATTTTATGTAATTTTGCCTTGCATGACTACATGGCACCGAAATCAACCAGCAGCGCATAGCATTGGACCATTATTAATCACTTTTATTGGGTAACAAGTATCAGGCAATTACTGAATCAGGATGGAACATCTCACAAGAAGACCCCGATGCACACTGCACCTGCCGGAGGTCTATATATATTAATGAGGCCTTGGAATTTATACGGTCGTTTTATCAAGGTTAGATCCAAGATAGGAAGGGGGAAGCCGTACGTCATCGACTGAATAGACATCTCGAAATATGATGGCAGATGGGAAAGAGGCCTCCCAGTTTGCAACGTCTTTGATGGCCTTTGACTGAATAATTTGGTTTTGTCCTTCAATAATCTCTAGCGAGCAATCAAGTTTTATGTACTGTCAGATCAATCGGAATTGAATACGCATAGGGATTCTCTCTCTCTCTCTCTCTCTCTCTCTCTCTCTCTCTCTCTCTCTCTCTCTCTCTCTCATACGAATAAAGTCGCACTCGCTAGTATATAGTTAGCCACGCACTTGGGTACAAGAATTAATGTGGTGTAAATATATCATTGGCACTCTCGGAAGAAGGGAATTTTGTTCTCCCATCTATGAAGACAATCTCTCTCTCTCTCTCTCTCTCTCTCTCTCTCTCTCTCTCTCTCTCTCTCTCTCTTCTTTGTGCTTCGCGTTGCTCTTATGAAATAGTGTAGATGACGATTGGCTGCCAAGTGATCCCGTGAGCTTCCGAGAACTGGAGAGAGAGAGAGAGAGAGAGAGAGAGAGAGAGAGAGAGAGAGAGAGAGAGAGAGAGAGAGAGAGAGAGAGTGTGTTTGTGTGTGTGTTTCATATTTTAGAGCCAGCATGACCATCCTACCCTGTGACATCATGAGGGTAGTTTTCAGAAGGCTCTGCTTACTCTCAAATGAGAGCGTCCCACTGTTATCCGTTTTTGTTTATGAATGTAGATCTGATTCCAAATGATTAACCATAACTTTTTGACGTGAAATAGTAGTTTGCCTTAAGATTTGCTTTCTGCTCGTTTCTTTATTCGTGTTTATCATGTGTGTTCAGGGCTAATGTTAAGTATAAAACATCCATAACTCCTTAATGAATTTCAAACATTGCATTGCCCTCTCTTCTTTTCATTTCATAGTAACATAAATGCCACTCCAAATATAAAAAGTTCAAGGAAGATTTGGGTATTTTAAATACTCGTTGTATATCATGTGTATACAGCGTATACATTCACAAAGTTGAGTATTGTACTCCATATATACCTCTTAAGCATTTGTATTGCTACCTTTTGAGAATTGCAGATTTCACTGTGTAAACATAGCTCGATTTTATAGTGAATGAAATCTCCGTGTACAACATTCGCTGCTAACATTTATTATTAGACATTCCCTTCATTTCATCCCCCCTTCCCTCTCCACCAACGTTTTTGGGGTGGCTCCTTTCAAGGGACCTTTTTTGCCACCACACTTCTATCTAGAGGGCTTGTGTACAACTAGGGCTCTCTCTCTCTCTCTCTCTCTCTCTCTCTCTCTCTCTCTCTCTCCCCCCCTTACAAAATGACTTAATAAGGCTACTGGAAACTCTCGTAACGAAATAAATTTGATAATTCGTAATATATCATTATTATTAGATTCCTTCTTTATTTTTAGAACTGACATTTTGTAGTCATCAGCATCATTCTTATTATTTTGATTAAGAGAACAGTGACAATAATGGAGGAAATTTTAGTTTACTAGTAGTACTTTTAGATATTTGTTTCCTGAACATCCCCAGTGGAATGTTGGAGACTGATTCCAAGCTATTCGAAGGAAGAATTACCGATATAGGAACTACAGTAGTCAAGCAAATGTAAGACGGCTGCCATTAAATGGGACGCATGTATGGAATAGGTACGAAAGCTTTAAAAATTGGATTTGTTTTAGGGTGACATGACCTGACTCGCTGAAAAGGGAGGTGGCTGGCTGGCATTCTTTTTATTATGAGTAGTGCTATTAGTGTCCCGCAAATCACATTCCTAACATGTAATAAATTTAGCTGACCATTCCCTGTGCCCGACCCATAGTGAAATAGACTCAACTGCACTTGAGGTCGATATAGCCTTTGTGCCTTGTTGGAGTCTTGGTCAACGAAAAATCCCAGTTGCTGCTTTTAGTGATAATCAGTTGTACCACCCCCCCCCCCCCTTTTTATAGTAGTGGTATAGGAGTAATTAGCAAAGATCTCTAAATAGATATTTCTTAGACAATAGCATAAAGAAATTAAAGTTGAGTGAGAAACTGAAATTAGAGCATAGATGTTCAAAGTGCCAGATAAACAAATGGTGCGTCGACTGCAAAGAAGGGTGCACTGCAAACCTACACCGTAATAGTGTATGCCTGTTCTTCCAGCAGGGACAGGAAATAAAAAATAAAATGGAAAATGAAAACTAAGAGCTGAGAAAACAAATGATAGAAATTATGTTCAAGTTCCAACAGTTGGAAATGAGAAATAAAAAGTCATAGACGATGTTGTAGAAAATGGAATTAATAAAACCCAAGAGATACAAAATAAGGTAAAACCAATGATAGAAGTTAATGAGGAAATAATTGCCTACAGAAACAGTTTTCACGCAACCCACTAGCAGAGGTAGTAAGAAATGGCAAGACGAAACAACAGCCTGAAATGTAACTGCTACCAAAAACAGTCTCCCCCTCCTAGCAGAGGAAGAGCAAGTCGAAACTGTTGATCGGAGACTCCATCTTAAAGGACCATTGGGAGCATTTCGGCTCCTGTTGGAAGAGAAAGGTCAGGTGCAATCCAGGTGCCAACTCACAGAAGATAGAAGTATTTAGTAAAACGATAATTGTGAACAAGACCAATATTATTGTTCAGGCAACTGGGAACAATGATACAATATTGTTATTGGTAGACTCCCGAGACTTACCATTAGACACTACACCCTTAGTAAGACTATAGGGATTAATGAAAGGCTAATGTTCATATGCCAGCAAAGGAAAGTCACATTAAATTTTATAGATCCATGGGACACTTTCTATGGCACGAAAAAATTATCAAAAAGAGATGGGAATACACTTTAATGAAGAAGGTAAGAGAGTATGCGGGAACCTTCTTAATCTCAACCTGTACAATTGCTTAAGCAACACAGTAGACAAAGAACGAAGTCAACCTTTGATAATCCTTCAACAATAAACAGGAAATTTGGCAGACAATTTAGATAATTCAAATAGAAGTAAAGCTAGAACTCTAGTAAATCAAGGAAGCTAGCAAAGCCGCAGAGGAAGAGAAAATCATAGAAAATTCCCCCAGAATGGCACAATTCAATGCTCAGTAAAAAACAAAATGGATATCAGGCCAATGATAGCTAGTGAGGAACTAGATATCATAGATATTACCAAGATTTTAATTCAAGAAATAACAAAAAGTTTTTGTTGAAGAATATGGAATCCAAGGTTATAAGCTTTTCAATAATGATCACCTTAACAAAAATGGGGAGGGATAATGCTATGTTAAAAATCACCTAAACCCAATAGAAATTAAATTAGAAACCGAATATGAAGTCACAGGTGCAAATATTAACCCCATAGGAAAAACATGTCAATACTGGTAATATACAGTCTACCACATCAAGCACAAGAACAGGACGAAGAGCTGTATAGACAATGTGGACAAGTGAACAATAAACTAGCTGTCCTAATGGGCAATGCAACTGTAAACTGGGACACTATAAATTCTACATCATGCACAGAGAAATAGAAGCTACTAGAATTTGTCAACAATGAATTCCCCCATCAGTGGGTCGATACACCAACTAGTAGAGGATGTAACATAATGGATATTGTTTGTGCTAACAACAGAAGAAAATTTAGTGTCCAGTGTTTCAGTAGGTGAAAGTATTGTCAAAATCTGCCATAGTATAGTTAGGTTTCAGGTAAATATTCCTCATATAAAAGAAAAGAAAATTATAATAAAGCTACTCTATAGATGGAGTAACTGGATACAACTGAAAGAATACACCAAGAATTTAGAATAAGGCAAAACCGGGGGCCTAAATACACAATGGAATTTTTTTCCCCTCGTGATTTGTAGGGGTGTCGCCAGAAGAGCAGTGCCTCTCAGTTTTCACTAAGTCTTTGGAGATGAGGTTATTAGCCCCACATCCTTTACTGGGAACCAATAAGTCCTATATATGTATACTTCCATATTTTGAAAAAGCCCCTGGTATTCAATGACTGGTTGAACTTAAAGAGCAAGATGCAGGAAGTATGATAAAGACTGGGAAGAGAATTTCAATATTTGTGGAAGTCAATTTGGGAAGCTGTGTAGAATAGAATAATATAGCTAGTTTTCCTGTGTGAGTATGGAATGTGTATAATGAATGGCAATAAGAGAGTAAAATTCAAATACTTGATATGAACTGTGTTCACATATTATTTTGCTCCTTTGAGGGGTAAGATGGTGCTACATTGTATCCCTCTCTATTTACGGCTCATTTTTCCTTTGCCTACACATACACCGAATAGCTTGGCCTATTCTTTACACATTCTACTCTTTACAACTTTATGATAACCAACAAATTCTTCTTCACCCAAGGTGTTAACTACTGCATGGTGATTGTTCATTGACTACTTTCTACTTTATAATGGTAGAAGAGAGGGTTTTGCTATGGGAAGCAGCTCTTCTAGGAGAGGGACACTCCAAAATCGAACCCTTGTTCTTTAGTCTTGGGAACTGTCATAGCTTTTTTACTATTGAATAACACTGTCCTGGGTTATAGGCTTCTTGCTTGAGGGTACATTCAGGCACATTATTCTATCTGTTTCCTCATTTCCGTTCCTCACTGGCCCATTTTTACTCTTGGACCCCTGCTTTTCCAACTAGCGTGTAACTAACCTAGTAATAATAATAATAATAATAATAATAATAATAATAATAATAATAATAATAATAATAAAAATGATGAGAAAAGTGGGATACGTAGTAGTGGTAAAAAGATTTGTCCAGATATAGGCGATGGGTCCTTAGCCAAGTAGAAAGATGGCAAGAAGTTGATTTAAGTAAATCTTTAAAAAAAAATAAAAAGTAATTTCTAGTAGCGAAAAGACGACCCAGATAACACTGTTTAGATGGTGTTGAAGAATTATTGAAAAGGAAGGATTCTAGAATTTAGAAAGCCCAAGATTGCATGAAAGATTGACACCTACGTATAGCATGGTGCAATGTGTGTAAAGAAGCTTCTGAGGAGTATCAAGTGTCAAATGATGTGAAAGTTTTCTGCACGTTCAGTTGAAACCTGAATATATAATTAAAGTATGAACGTGGCAGGGACCATTGTCTTTTATTATGGAGTCAATTTTTGTAGGTTGAAATGAGTTATTATAATTATTATTGTTGTTATTGTTATTTTTATTATTATTATTATTATTATTATTATTATTATTATTATTATTATCATTATTATTATTATTATTATTATTATTATCATTATTATTATTATTATTATTATTATTATTATTATTATTATTATGAGCCACACTACAATCATAGTTGAAAAAGTAGAATACTATTGTACAGTATGCAGCAAAACTGGATTTTTTTTTTTTTTTTTTTTTTTTTTTGCATTGGACAAGCGTTGTTCTCAAGTTGTCACTTAGTATTAAACCTTATATTTCACTTTTTAAACGTGTGTATATATATATATATATATATATATATATATATATATATATATATATATATATATATATATATATATATATATAGACAACGTTGGTCCCTTATGTATAATTTTATCATTGAAAAATGTTATATCGTTTAAAATACCATTTCCTGCTTTTATGAAATTTCAGAACAAAAATTAAATATGTTACTGTAGCACGAATCCCTTTGTCAACGTGACTCCGCGAAATAGTGAAACTAGTCTTTGAACTGTCTGTGTGGATAGAAGGAAACTGGGAAAGAGGGCGTCCAGAGGAAGAAAAAAAATTAAGCAGAGCCCTATAGTCTAATGGTAACAAATTATGCATTTGATATATGATTTCAAAGTTACTACTTATTTTTTGCTTATGTCGTTTTGTGTATAAAACAGACGTTAGTTAGGGTCGTGATTTCAACACTTGCAATAAATTATTACAAGTCATAGTTTAGACTATAGTCAACGCTACTTATATAATTCTAGTCATCTAACGGATTTCTTCAGTTTGAAAAAAAGTAAATAGGTAAATAAAGAAGCGAGGTGGTGAGTTATTTTCGCTTTTAGAAATACAATTAATTCTATCTTTCTTTCATTATACTTATACAGTACTTTACGAACGGAAGACTGTGATCAGGTCAGACATAGTCAGCCACACGTATTATGTGCAGATTCTACAGAAAGACAATAACAACGTATCTTAAATTATAATAATAATAATAATAATAATAATAATAATAATAAGGGTGATGATGACGATAGGAGGGCTCTATGCTACTGGCATCGTCTTCCTCTGAGGTTGTGCAGCAGCCGTGTCTCTCACCTCCTGGGATGGCTTTTCAGTTTTTCTCCTTCATTGTACCGTTTAGCCATCTATAAACCGTTGTTTCGTCGATGTTAAGGCGATTGATTATATCTATTTTGGTATAGAGAATCTGGTGAAATAAACTTAACCAGAGTTACAGTTATCCGGTAGCTGTTGAGTAGCTCTAGCCATATTTGACAGATGACTTGCTTGTCAGAGTGCCACCGTGAAACTACCAGTTGTTGTCTGGTTAGACCCCATCACATTACTATGGTAGCTAAAAAGTCAGATTCATTAAGTGTTTATAATTTTTTTTTATTTACCATAATTACCGATTATTGTGTTGATATTTCCTTAATGTTCTAGCTTATATTTTGATAAAATAACATTAATACTTTTAAAACCATGCTTAATGAACTCTATCTTTTATTGAGCGAAATTTCAAAATGTTTTGTCCTAGGAACCTAGTCTTATTAGAAATGTGAAGAATGTGGAAGTTATCAGTAGTGACTTTGGAACGGAAATCACTGAAATCGGGTATCACGTATCACGAGTTTTGCTGCATATTGTACAAGCCCAAGAACTCTCTAACAGGGAAAGCAGTCCAGTGAGTTAAGGAGATAGAGAAATAACGAATAAACTATATATACTGTATATGAGAAGTAATGAAATGTGTAGAGTATTTTATCAGCTACAATGTTAAAATGGATCAGTCATATTATAAACTATGCAACGAGACTTACATCAACCTGTTCAACAGAAAAGTATTTGCAGCATGTTTAAACTTCTGAAGTTCCACTGATCCAACCTCCAGACTTTAGTCTGATCGCTCACAGCAAACCAACATAGTATTGGTGACACCCTGACTAGCACACCTTTGCTGATCATGATAATATACAAACCCTTTCACCGTGTTAAGGTAACCCCACTCAGAAAGGGATAAATACACACACGCACACACACACACACACATATATATATATATATATATATATATATATATATATATATATATATATATATATATATATATATATATATATATAGTTTTGATACATTAATGTCTGGATTGTCTTAACGACCTCGGGATCAGAGCCCCAGGCGAAATCACACAAAGACAAGAGCTTGTGACCGGCCGGGAATCGAACCCTGGTCCGGCAAGCTTGTATAGACAGTGACTACCACTTGGCCACGAAGAAAGATAAAAGTCAATGACAATTCTTCTGTACTTATACCAGTCGAATTTAGGTGTTTTGTACTTAGAATTGTAATCAACCCATCTTCACCATCGTAGCTAATTGGTAGTTTGTTGCTTGGCATTCTATTAATGATAAATTTTTGCACATTTAGACGTGATTTTCATATTCAAATAAGCCATATATATTTTTGATACATTAATGTCTGGATTCTCTTATCGACCTCGGGATCAGAGCCCAAGTATGAGGTAGAATTTTATTTCTATTTGAACACGATGTTGTGTTGATATTTATCCATATTGACTCATTAGGGGTAATTTGAATGAATTACTACCAATTGTGTCACGTGGTGGGCCGGGAAATCGGGTAAAACTCGCTGGTAAGAGACTGATGTCTCGCCAGGTAAATCCTCGAACTGCTGGGTAGCGTTAGGTTCCGATTTCTTTTAATGGCCTCTCGTGGCATGGTTGGTTTCGACCTGGCCTTTCATTAGAAGGGGCTAGCGTTTGATCCCAAGTATGAGGTAGAAATTTATATATATATATATATATATATATATATATATATATATATATATATATATATATATATATATATATGTGTGTGTGTGTGTGTTTAATTGTATTTATGAAGCTTGTTTAATTTTCCTGAATTTGTTTAGGCATCTTCATCCCATCACACAGGTAGGTAACTTGTGTTTGTAAAACAAGTGAACGGCGAAGAAATTGAGGGAATATTAATTAAGGCGAGGATCTTGCATTGATAATGATGGCAACTGCTCGCACTAACGGTTTCAAATGAATACCTAACTGTGCCCCCTCCCCCCTGACCTTCCAACTCCTATAGTTGATCTTTCACCTTTGGCCAACTAAAAAACAGCATTTAAAGGCCTTTCGAGTGGCAACTTCCTGTCTTTCTCACCCTCGTCTTACCTTCCCACGTTCCTCATAAATTTGTGGCCCGTCTCTTCGGTGTCCCACGACTGATTATAACTGTTGCTGGTTGCAGTGACCTACTAACTTAGCACGGGAGCCTCATGGAGTTTGTTGGGGGGGGGGGGGGCATTAAATCTGTCGTGTACGCGAGTATTGGACCAAATGTCTTAACATGGTTGATGATATAATCCTTCGTTAATTGCATGGATTTCCCTTATTGGAATAAGTTAAAAAAAAAACTGATAGAAAAGGGGGACATGACAAGATGCAGGATTTGAAACGCGTAACTAGCATTTTTGTTGTTGTTGTTGGTGTAGTCTGCTTTTCTTTATTCTTCCCAATTTATTTCTTCCATATCTGTATATATCCAAGTAATAATTATCTCCAACAGACGTTCATCCAGACACTCAAAATGTTCTATGGGCTGGTTTATTTCCTCAGCCAATTATGAGATGTATAGCTGAATCTCTCTCTCTCTCTCTCTCTCTCTCTCTCTCTCTCTCTCTAAAATGAATGAAGTTTTCCTATAGATGGAGTTAAAGCTCACAAATATAATTTGTGTGTATATATATATATATATATATATATATATATATATATATATATATATATATATATATATATATATATGTGTGTGTGTGTGTGTGTGTGTTTGTGTGTGTCCAAATAGATTTATGAGTATAATCGTTGGTACGGATTCTGACATTTCCAGCTGATGATACAGTTGAGCATTCTTTTGTTTATACATATTTACGGCCTCAGCATCACCAAGCAAGTGTATTAGAGGATCGATTATCCAATTTAGATCTTTGCGTTTTATTAAAATTTTATTCTCAAATAAAACTCTTCTCGACGAAAATTTAGTAATCGGTTAAAAATTGTTTATTAAGAATTTGGTGGTAATTTAAAACTGTAGTGTAAAAAGTTGTTGGTCGATTAAATTTAACAATTGACTAGATATATGGTGGTCAAATAAAACTAAGTAATTAATTAAGATTTGTTGATCAATTAATGCTTGTTATTTAATCAAAATTTTGGGGTCAATTTGAACTTGGTAGTTAATCAAAATTTTATGGTCAATTAAAACCTGGTGGTTTATCAAGATTTAATGGTAAAAAAAAACTTAGTGGTCAATCAAAACCTAGTGATTAATCAAAATTGGGTGGTCAGTGAAAACTTGGTTGATTAAAATTTGGTAGTTAATTAAAACTTACTAAGTTATCAGAGTTTTGATAAAAAAAAAAGTGGTGTGGTAATTTATAAACACACACACACACACACACACACACACACATATATATATATATATATATATATATATCAAATTAATCTCTATGATTAATCAAAATTTGGTGCTCAGTTAAAACTTATTGGTTCATCAAAATTTGTTAGTATATTGAAACGTGGTTGATCAAATTTTGTGGTCCATTAAAACTTAATGTTGATCAAGATTTTAGGGTCTATTTAAGGCGAGTAGTTGAATAAATTTTGTTGCTTAGTTAAAACTTGGTAGTTGATCAAAATTAGTTTCTCAGTTAAACTTAGTGGTTGATAATGTTTTAGTATATTTAGACGTGGTTGATCAAAATTTTGAGGCCGGTCAGAACTTAATGGAGACCAAAATTTTTAGGCCAATTAAAACTTATTGTTGATCAAACTTTTGTGGTCAATTAAAATTTAATGTTGACCAAAATTTTTTGGTCAATTAAAACTTATTGTTGATCAAACTTTGTGGTCAATTGAAATTTAACATTGATCAAAATTTCGTGGTCAATCAAAGCTTAATATTGATCAGAATTTTGTGCCAATTAAAACTTAATGTTGATCAAAATTGTGTGGTCAATTAAAACTTGTTGGTTAATCGAAATTTGATGGTCAATTAAAACTTGTTGGTTAATCGAAATTTGGTGGTCAATTAAAACTTAGTATTCGATCAAAATTTAATGGCCAATTAAAACCTAGTGGTTGATTAAAATGTTATAGTCAATTAAAACTCAGCAGTTGATAAAAATTTGGTGGTTAATTTAAACTTGGTGGTTGATCAAAATTTTGTAGTCAGTTGAAACATACCAGTTGATCAAATTCTGGTGGTCAATTTAAACTTGGTGGTTGATCAAAATTTCATGGACAATTTAAACTTGGTGGTGGTTGATCAAAATTTAGTGGGCAATTTAAACTTGGTGGTAAATCAAAATTTAAAAGGCAATTTAAACTTGATAAAAATTAGGTGGTCTATTATAACTTGATATTTGATGAAATTTGGTGGTCAATTAAAATTCAGTGGTTGATCAAATGTAGTGGTCTTAATTAGTAAAACTTAGTGGTTGGTCAAAATTAGGGATATTGAATTTAAGTAGTTGATCAAAATTTGGTGATATGTTGTTAAAACTTGATGGTTGATCAAAGTTTAGCGTTCAGTTATATCTTAGTGGTTAATGAAAATTTATTGGTCATTAAAAATTAGTGGGTAATAGAAATTTCGTGGTCAAATTTGTGGGTTGGTCGATAATTTATGATCAATTAAAAGTTGATTGAAAAACTTTGTTGGTTATTTAAAATTTAGTGTTTAGGTCAAATTTGGTCGTCAATTGGAACTTAGTGGTTGGTAAGAATTTTGTGGTTAATTTAAACTTAGTGGTTAGTCGAAATTTGATGGGCAATTAAAAATTGATAATCGATCATGGTCAATTTAACGTGGTGGTGGATCAAAAATTCGGGGTTAATTAAAATTTAGTGATTAGTCAATAATTTGGTGGTTGATAAAAATTTGTTGATCAATTTAAACTTAGCAGTTGATCCAAATTTTGTGGTTGATCAAAATCTGGAGGTCCATTAAAACCCGTGGCTAAAAAAAAAAAAAAAAACATTCTGGTTAAATAAAAGTTAGTGGTTGATCAAACAACGGTGAGCAAGTGATACTTACCCGTTTATAAACATTTGATTGTCAGTTTTTACTTAGTGTTTTATTCAAATTATTGGTTGATGGAAATTTGATGGTTGGTTGATGAAACATTTTCAGTCAATTCAAACTTGGTGAGTGTTCAATATGTGTATCAACTAAAACTTAAATGTGATTGATGAATTTTGTGTTGTCAATTGAAATTTAATGATTAATCAAAATTTGGGGGTAGGTCAAAATTTGTTGGTCATTCAAGATTTGTTTGTTGATCAAAATTTGGTAGACAATAACAAATCAGTGGTTGAAATAACTATATGTCAAATAATATTTGGTGGTTGATCAAAATTGCCTTTGAATAGAAAATAGGTGTTTGATAATATGATTGGTGTTTCATTTAAAGTTTGCTTAATTATAACTTGGTGAGGAGTTAAAATTTGGCGGTAAAAAGGTATTTAATGGAAAATAAAAATTCTCTAGTCAATTAAAAACTTGATCAATTTGATATGACAGTTGTACCAGAATGAATGATTGGCTCTGTTTAGCATTTATCTCTATACAGAATATAGCATTCTGTTTTTCAAATGTTTGAAAATCCACGTCTAAGGGTGGAACTCTCGTGTTGAATCGTTAAGAAGTCTATTTCTTCATACCCAATGAATGACTCTATTATCGGGACAGTATATTTCTGGGTGTACAGTAGTGTGTTTAAACTTCATTAAATTAGCCTTTGATGTATTTATCTGTGAATAGTTTCTATCTTTCTATTATCGTGAATGTTGTATAGGAAGAAAGGTAAAAGCACAAGCCTTATTCCCGTTAGGCTGGAAGTCTCTCTTTCGTTTTTACCCAGTCATAGTAAGCAGCATTAAAATCAAACTCTTTATATAGCATTTGTTGTATCGACGTCTGCTAGAATATAGTTTTGGAAGATTGGCTAAAATAAATTTTGAGCCAGTTAGGCATTCATTTTGCTGTTGATTTTTTAATTGCAATTCTGTTCCTGGATAGTACGGTGTTAACGCGTTTGCCTACCATTCACATGTCAGTAGATCGATCCCAGTTCGGAACCGTGAGTTTAAGCTTTTAATTGGGGAGGAGACCTCTGTGGTTGGGCACCACAATGGGTGTGGAGGTTGGGCTTACTTAGCTAACGTTCTGATGAGCATCTTTTCGGATGGTACTGGAACTGAAACCAGATATCTTTACCTTTATAAACAATAATTATTTATTTGTCATAAACTGTAAGCCTGTGCAATGGTTTTATATCAAAGGAATTGATGTTGGACTCTTCCTTTTGAAACTTTTTTTGCAGATTTTATTTTTGATTATCTATTTTTATACAAATTTTTTTTTTCAATAAGTCACTTTTAATCCTCATTGATACATTATTTATTGAACATATACTGGATCCACATGTAAAATTCTCAGCTATTATAGTTTTGTTCAAGCATATGAAATTAAGATGACTGGAGGTGTTTGTGTATTTTTTTTTTTTTTTTTTTTTTTTTTTTTTTTTTTTTTTTTTTTTTACAATATTTTCTGTTCGTTGTCTCATTGCAATGCCCTAATGCTTTCTCCTGTATTTCCAGTAACTACCCCGCATCCACCTGAAAGACCTTGGATCCGTTTAGTGGAATCTGATTTAACTAAGCCGTCATGTGAGTAAACATCCTTCGTTAATAATGTTATACTGTAGTTGCACTAGGTTTTCTCCTGGACAGATTCTAATGTCAGGAGTAGGATCTTTCGTGCCCCGTCAGCCTTTGCCTGAATTTCATCTGGTCTAGGTAGCTCTTCGGCATTGCCCTTAACTTATGAATTTTTTCGCCTTTCTTTGTCACCTGTCAAAACCATCCCAGTTATTGAGATTTATCTGGTGACCAGCCTCTTGCCACAGTATACCCTACCTATCTTTTTTCTCAGCTGTATTTTGCCATTGATATACTCTTATTCAACAACCTTCACTTCCAAGTCACCTTTGGCAATCCTTCTACTGGATACTTTTCACACTATTCCCCTTACTGTATTTGTGTATCATCACGACAATACTCCTATTCCAACTAACCGTTTTGGTCCATTCATTTACCACATTTTCATAAGTTTAGACAAGCCCATGAATGGCAGTCATCATTCTGCTTGTTCAGTCTGATTCAGTTTCTTTCTTATCTCATTCACCCTTGCATCATTCAACATGGCCTTCTCATCTTTTACAAAATTTCATTCTCTTGCTCTTTTCTGTCCTTTTCTCTTTTATTACAATTTGGCTGTCATGTTTCCCCAATCCTAATGATATCTACACCCTTCTAGAAAAGCTGTGCTCGAGAAGGCTGGTGATGATATTGATGATGCATGACATTTCTTTAAGCTACTTCCATCGTCTTTTTGATAGTAGGATATATCCATATCTCAGTTTCTGTTTGAGTGATTACTTCTCTATGTATATTGTTTTATTGATTTCTTGTGCCTATCATAGTAAAGTGCATGTTATGTCATACAGTATTTGGCAAAAGAATATTGCAATTGATTACTCTACAGCAGTTAGTGTTGATTCTGTAGCATTATCATTTAAAAAGTAAACAAATTTTAGCATTCTTTATAGTGAATTTATGTAAATTACTCTATTTTAGGAATGGTCTATGCTAATTATTTTTTTTTTATTTTCAGGTATATTCACTGTTATGTGTTATAATGTATTGTGTGACAAATACGCTACGCGGCAAATGTACGGTTATTGTCCGTCATGGGCGTTAGAGTGGGAATATAGAAAGAAAGGGATCATGGACGAAATAAAGCACTATATGGCAGATATCATTACTCTTCAGGTAAATTATCATTCTCTCTTCTCTGAGGAGGGACAGTAATTTTGTTGGTAGTATTGATTTTCAAGTATGGAACGCTTATGGCCATCAATTTTGCTGGATAGCCTGCAAGATTGTTCACTGGCTCCTCATTTCCTCTATGTTTTGTTTGATCGCCTGTAGTTTGGCTATCACTCTTGTTTTCAAATTTTGCTCTGTGTCATAGCTTCAGTGTCATGTCGTTCTACAGTTTTTGATATGAGACTCAAAATAACTTTCCCTGGCATAGTATATTTACCTTTGGCTGTAGTCATTGTAGTTCTAACAAACTTATTTGTTTTTAGTTGCATTTGTTTTACCTTTTTGATACTTTTTATCAGCCATTTATGTTTAAATTTGTTTAGATTATAGCATTTTGTACTTTGACTTTTTCTTCTGTGTAGGGTTATGTTGATGATAGTTGATTTAGTCTGCCGTTTGTATACTCATTATGAGTAATGATAACAATTTAACAGGAATTACCATTTTTGTAACTTTTTAAGCTCATTAATATTTCCAAATTGTGGGTTTCATGAATATTTTCGTCCCATTTCTAGATAAACTAATGGGTACATTTCTTTTTGCAGGAAGTGGAAACCGACCAATTCTACAATTTCTTCTTACCAGAACTTAAAAACGAGGGATACGAAGGAATATTCTCTCCCAAGTCCCGAGCGAAGCATATGACAGAAAGCGAGAGGAAGTATGTTGATGGTTGCGCCATTTTCTGGAGAACAAACAAGTAAGTAGAAATATGTAATAGAATGTACCATTGCACTAAAGTAACTAACTTCTGTAGCAAATATAATTCAAATATCATATGCTTTATTGACTGCTATGTATGAATAAGTAACGAAACTAGTAAACATATTTCATTTTATACACTTATGTTGTACTTAGATTGAAGTGAGATGTTAATTTTCATGTACATTATAGGTTTGCCCTGGTTAAAGAGCGCTTAATTGAATTTAACCAACTTGCTATGGCCAATCATGACGGTTCTGAAGATATGCTGAACCGCGTTATGACGAAGGACAACATTGGTCTTGCCGCTTTACTTGAAACTAAAGAAGCAGCCTGGGAAAACTCTGGTAAGTAATTTCAATAGGTCGAAGATTATTTATCACATACATACATATACGAAGGCACTTCCCCCAATTTTGTGGGGTAGCCGACATCAACAAATGAAACAAAACAAATAGGGGAACTCTACTCTCTACGTGCCACAGCCCACCCTCCCCCGTTATCCACCACAGATGAAGCTTCATAATGCTGAATCCCCTACTGCTGCTAACTCCGCGGTCATCTAAGGCACCGGAGGAAGCAGCAGGGCCTACCGGAACTGCGTCACAATCGCTCGCCATTCATTCCTATTTGTAGCACGCTCTCTTGCCTCTCTCACATCTATCCTCCTATCACCTAGAGCTTTCTTCACTCCATCCATCCACCCAAACCTTGGCCTTCCTCTTGTACTTCTCCCATCAACTCTTGCATTCATCAGGACATAAGAATGAAAAGTATTAAGGTTAAAGGGAATAGCCGTATGTATGTAACATACTCTTGCTATGTACTTACTGTAAGAATTTATTAAATGCAATGTGAAGGACAAAATGTTACATATACATAACATTTTAATGCTTTTATTGATGGAGTAATGCAAGTAGTCAGATGGACATTACAAAATCAGAACACAAAATCAAACCATTGTTCTCTAGTCTTTGGTAGTGGCATAGCCTCTGTACCATGGTCTTCCATTATCTTGGGTTAGAGATATCTTGCTTGAGGGTACACTTGGGCACGCTATTCTGCCTTGTTTCTCTTCTTTTTGTTATTTTTAAGTTTTTATCCTCTTGTTATTTTCAAGTTTTATTAGTTTATATATGAAAGATTTATTTTAATATTATTATTGTTCTTAAACTTCTCTTGTAGTTTTTCCTTATTTCATTTCTGCACTGGGCTATTTTCCCTGTTGGAGCCCTTGGGCTTATAGCATCCTACTTTTCCAACTAGGGTTGTAGCTTAGCAAGTAGTAGTAAAAATGATAATAATAATAATAGTATTGATGATGATGATGATGATGATGATGTAGTACCTAGATTACCAATGAGATTGATTTTGAATTAATGATTGAGTGGCTGATGTTTTCAGTTGATATAGTGTTCATTGGGTTTAGTGACCATAGATTGAATATTCATGAAGAGTATGAGTGGTTTTAAGACAAGGGAGATAATAGTAAATGTGAGCAAGACAGAGGTTTTGAGGGTAAATGGAAACCAGAAAGATGAAGCAATTGATGTTGATATGGATGATTACAGAATGGAAACTTCTAATTCATATAGGTCTTTGAAATAAATTGTGGTGATTGTAGAATGAGTAAATAGTCAGCAATGGTTGTTGATATGGATGATTGAAGAATGGAAATATCTAACTCATATAGGTCTTTGAAGTAAATTGTGGTGATTGTAGAATGAGAGAATAAATAGTCATAAAATAGGCAAAGTAAGATTAGATGTATTGCTATAAAGTAAGGCAGTAAATAGCATTGAGGGGTTTCCCACTGTTGGTGCAGAAATCAAGAGTATCTTGAATATTTCAATGGAATTGAGTGGGGAGTGTTTTGATCAAGAGTGACATAAAAAAGCATATAGAATCAAATCTTAACCGATGAGGAGCTCAAGTAGCTATTGGAATCATCTTCAGAAGAATGTAAAAAAAATTTATGCAGAGCCATTAATTTTAAATATCAGATAGTTCTTAATGTTCTATAGGTGTAAGTGCCAAGAGAGCTGATCCTCAAGTATAATCGCTCTATTGAGCAAAGCTTCGTTATCATCCAAGGGATAACAGCATGCCTTCAACTACAGAAGGGCTTGGTTGATAAGGCACGACAAAAGAAGAAACAACTTAACATTACAATGTTTCTCACATATATATTTGCAATTTAGAAAATCCAACCATCTGCACATTAACGTCCTTAAAATGCAAGCATCTTTTCTAACCCTGCAAGCATTCCAAGTATGTAGTGTTGAAGAGCGACAACACCACCAAAGAGAATTACATCAACAAACATTCCACACTAGAGTTGTCAGTCAGGTACATTCAGGGGACAAGGAATGTACAAGCAGACACACTCGGTTGCCTGGGGGCAGATTGTAGGGTCGGAGAGGTCCCCACATCCTTGCGTAGTGGAGAGGCTCCTTTTGCTGTGGGGATCCTCTGTGATTGACTCGTTTGTCACTCTTGATTAGTTAGGAGATTTATTTTGACAATTTATTTTAAGTAAGAGTATTTAGAATACTGTAGTACAGTATTATACAGTAGTTAAAAGGTTATTAAGTGTAAAACTACAGTATTATTCGAAAGGGTGGATATATATAGATATATAGAGAAGATTGTGAGAAAAACATTAAGATATTTGTTTATAATAAGTAAATAGGCAATACAGTGATAATTAGTGAAGAAACGAGTTGTTTACGTGACAACACAGTGACGTCAGGTCGCATGATGATGTTAGTAAAGGAAATTGTCGGAGGGGTAGTCAGCTGATTGGATTCATTGTGATTGAACTACAGTATATTGGTGGTGGGCGTGCGCACTCTCTTGTCTGTATTGGTTTGTATATATCTAGTGATGGAATTTTTTTGTGTTGATAAGCTGACATCAGATAAAGAAGGTAAATACTGTATAGTAAAAATAGTAAATTTATATACACTGCTAAATAGGAAGTTCCCAGGGTTATGCTCCCCCATTCCAGACCCATGGACTGTATTGTATTCAAAGATGCCTACCAACACCCATGGGCCGTATTCAAAGACGCTTTCCAACAGCCATGGGCTGTATTTGAAGACTCCTTCCAACACCTTTGGAATCATATAGATGCGTCCACCTTTACTCTTTACAGCCTGAGTGTTAATTATGCCAAGACTCGGAATGCCCCTGGTGGCTCCCAGATGGCCTCATGCCAAATTGATGCCAAAAAACTTCAAATCATTCATTCATTCATTCATTTGTGCCAAATTGTATCCCAATCTGTTAGCATTTCTCTGTTAGCATTTCTATTGGAGGTCCCGAGAGAACTTCCCCAATGGTCCACACTCCTCTGTCAGCATCACCTTCAGAGATACCACCAATCTGTGGTGTTGCTGGAACTTCACAGTTGAAGGATAGCCAGCATATCTTTGGAGCGAAAGGTTTTTCATGAGGCACTGCACAGGAGATTTCTTGGCATCTGCGACGGTCCTCTGCAGGTATCTACCAGGGAAAGTTGGGCATCTTCTGTGAGTGGTGTTGTAGAGGGGATACTTCATCAGTCAAACAAACTCAGTGAAGATCACGGATTTCTCCGTTTTTCTTCATTGAAAGAAGCACCTGTCAGTTGTGGCTATCAAATGCTACTGCTCAGCCTTGGGCATAGTCTTTCGACTAAAGAGTACAGTATAGACATCTCCTTGTAGGCCTCTATGCTCATGAAGTGCTTCAAGTGGTCTTGCCCACCTTGGGACCTCAGGCTCCCGCCGTGCGACGTGATTCTCATTCTCAAGGCTCTTACGTGTACCTTGTTCAAGCCTTTTAGAAGGTTTTCAGACAGAAGTCGGTCTTTTAAAACTGTCATTTTGCTAGCCTTAGCATTGGCAAAGAGAGTAGGTGAGTTCTCGGTCTCACTTACTTAGTTTTCCATGTTGAATAGTGGAAGGAGGTCTCCTTTAGTTTTGTGCTTAGCTTTTTGGCCAAACCCAGAACATATCAATGTACGATCCTCGGTTCAAGACCTTCCCCATCTCCTCAGGTGTGTCCAGTAATGGTGCTGCTCTGGTATCTGAAGAGGACCCAACACCTCAGGCTTGAGTATCAGTGACTGTTAGCACTGACACAATCATGAAAGAGGTGTCAAAAAACACATCTCTTTCTGGCTTCGGGAGACTCATAAAGCATATGTCCTCAACTGATGAGAGAGTTGAGGTACCAACTAGGACCAGAGCTCACAAAGTCAAGGGTATAGGCCCCACCTCAGCTTTCAAGAGAAACTTATCAGTCAGACATGCATTGAAGGCTGGGGTGTGGAAGTGCCAAACCACCTTCATGGCCTTTTATCTATGGGAGTATACCCACTAGTCCCTTGATACATTTGTTCTTTGTCCTATGGTGGCTGCTCGACTAGTTGTGCAACCAGCCCAGCTCCCACACAGGGCAAGAAAAGCATCTTGTCTATGGTAACATGCAGATGTAAATCTAGAATGACTGGCTCTTCTCCTTCAGGTTTTCTGACTCCTCTCTTTAGGATGGGGCGGTCGAAACGTTGCATGCTGGATCTGATTTAATGCTGGTAAGTTACACTTCTGAATTCCATTCTTTAATTCTAAGGAAGTATCTCCCCCATCCTGCCTAATGAGGGGTGGATGATGGAATTTATATCAACCCATTGATCATCATACACCAGGTATATTATTCTGGACTGATTTCTCCATCTGGGGAACTGACCATGTACAATTCTTCTTGGACAGGCTAGGCTCTATCAGCCTTCTCATTTCCATGAGAGACAGATAGGAGGTTTTGGGGATCATTTTCACTCCCATACAGGATTAGGCAGATTATCATTTCTAGGGAAGAAAATTGACCAACCAGTTCAGTTTTTTTTATAAAGGACGAAGGTTTGTTCACATGAATGAACAAATAAATATTTTGAAGTGATTTGTATTTTTCCTAGCTATAGAAACCCGAGTCCTCTACGTTAAACTTCCCTCATTAACCACCTCTCTCATTTCTAAGCTGAAAGGTCAAAATGAGGCTCTTTTGACAGGTGGTTGGGCAGGGCTGCACGCTAACGTTCACCACCTGTACATAGTTAACTACCTTGTTAATGATTTCAGCGGCCATTCTAGCTTATGCTGAAATCATCTGCCCATTTAAAGGACTTGGATTTGTATAGATAGGAAAAATACAAATTACTTTAGAAATTAGTTATTTTTACAATATTTGGATACAATTCTGTACTTATGGATCTTTATTGTGGTCTTGGTGTTACAATATATATAAGATGTATATAAAATATAATGCTTTTCTTATTAAACAAAATTTATTTTAAGTGCCATATTTGATTTAAGAATTACTTAAGGCTATCAGCTACCAGTAATCCAACTAATAGCAATTGCTTTTTCCAGTTCTGCCAGACAAGTCCCAGATCAACCAACACATCCTTGTATGTACAGCACACATCCATTGGGACCCTGAATTTAGAGACGTAAAACTTATTCAGGTAATTAGCATTGAAATTTTTTTTTTTTTTCAAAATTTTATTCTGTAAACAATAAATCTTAACCTATACAGTACAGTACTTTTATCTTTTTATGAGCTTGAATATTTTTAGGAGAGAGGTCAAATCATGACTAGTATAACTCATTTAAAATTTTACTGATGTTTGCTTTGTTGAGTTTGTAGTAATTAAATAGTTAAACATGCTGAATTAACTTTCTTTTGGGAATACAGGGGTATTGTCAACTGAATTTTTCATTAGATACCCTAATTCCCATTTGTGACTCTGCCCTGGATTTTTTGCATTTTTACTCTCCCTGGTTTGTTACTGGTTGATATTACTTATGAAAAAAAAATTGTAAAGTGCTCAGAAATGTAATACCTGGAATGGTTTTTCCATCCATGTCTTCCAATTGCCAAGAGTAGTTAATGGAACTTCTGGAGTGGGCTGATCCATTGGATGTGCCACTTAAGGAAAATAGCAAGTTGCTGCCATGAGTCCCATTTTTTATTCTTTCATAAGAGTAATCGTCTGACTTCTAGCAAAATTTTATTTTTAGAAACAATACTTAGCAACTAGGGGAAATATTGAGTGTAACGATGATCAGGGGTACAATGTTTTACATTAGCAAAACAGGCTCTTTTTCCATAAATTTGAGATCAAAGATCAATTCGTATCCCTTAGGGAAGTTTTTATCCTTCCATACCAACCAAATTGATTTGAACTAGATTTCAACTTGTGCTTTCTGTCTCTAGAAAGATGAGATGGCTGATCGTGAAACCCTTTAATAGATGGTTAGAAGTTAAGAAAGTCACTCTACCTTTATCAACTCTTCCACTAGAATGGGCTTATGTCTAGAATTATGGATATCATAGCAGGAGACAATTTGCTACTCTAACCACATAGTTGGTAGAATTTGGGACATAGTACTGTGAGATAGACATTGAAAGAAATATAGAGTGGATCACCTAGTTTCTGCAGATAACTGCCCATATATGAGATGTTACAACAGGCAGGTGACTGATCCTCTTATCTAATTATATGATTGAATTTATATAACATACCCCTGCAGATCAGAATTGGTAGAATCAGTGTGATAGTCTGTTAGGAAAGAGACTTTGAGGGTCTATGCACTGAACTTGACTTAAAGGAGGAATATTTCAATGCCCCTCTCTTTTTTCCATCAATGAAATATCTAGCATTGTTTGCTAGCAAAAGTTCCAGTTTGAGATGGTTTCTGGTTCTCTTGTTTTATTTCTCCATATGTCAGATTCCCTGACATTTGGGAAAGGATAAAAGTTTTCACTCAATGTAATAGAGCTACATACCTGAATGTGATTACCAATACAGTATAGAAATGATCATTTTATCTGAATGGGTGAGAGGTTGTCTCTTTGCTCCAGAAACAACTATTGCCCGGCAGGGGAGAGGTTGTCTATTTATTCCATGTAATTCCTATTCGTATGGCCACATGGTGCCAATCTCAGAATAGGCACTTTGTTTCAACAAAATATGTGGTTCCACACATCTCTTTCAAGTTCCATCACCTTAACAGCATCTCTCAAAGGCGTATAAAGCAGTGACTAATATAAGAAAACCCAGCTGTAATCTCGGTTATCTTGGTAGAGGTAGAACCTCTTTGATCAGGTAGCCTGTGGAATTGGCTGTTACCAGACTACGGACTACCTTTGAGACCTTAGGGAAATTTCCTACGTAATCATATTCATATTAGAAAATTAGCTTATGCTATGTTCTAAGTATGATAATCATATGTACAGTACTGTATTGTAATAACAACCACTTGATCACATGAATGCTAGCGCTCAACCAAGGCATGCATTACATTAATTAGACCACAAAAGGAAGAAAACCCTGAATTTGGGTACCTAACTTGATATTGTTCTTGAAAGTGATCAAAATGCATGACCAGAAAGAACAACTTTATTCCAGCAGCTACTAAAACGCAAGTGGTGGTTGAGGGTTTTGTGTGACCTAGGTATGGCAACGATAACTGAGAGGATGGTTCCTTTCCAGGCTGCCGTGAATGATGTCACACATGGTCAACAACTTTCAGCTACTGAGGTGCTATAGCAAGTTCAAATGAGCCTGAACTTGCAGGTTAAAAGAATTGTATTAATAATTGGAACATTCACTAATGTTGTTGATGGTGTTTATATAATTTTCATTGATGTTGTTTAGTTATAGACATGACTAATTGTAATTTTATCTATTTTGGAAATATATAGCTAACTGTTCACAACAGGATTTATAACTTGATGAATCCAAGTTACAAATGGGGAATAATTGATAAAATATGACTGATTGCCTTATCTAAAACTGTAAATGGTACCGGTAAAATGGTTAATGCAGTACTATTCAATGTATCTAAGGAGTTTTGATTTTTCAGACAATAATGCTGATGAGTGAGATACGTCAAATAATAACTCAGATTGTTGAGGAATTCCAACATCGAACCAGGTCTGGCAGGAAATTGGATCCCAATGCCATTCAGTTGCTGCTGTGCGGTGACTTGAATTCTCTTCCTGAATCTGGTGATTATTATTTTTCACTTTTTAGTATCAAAATTAAGCAAAATTCATTGCTTTAGTTGGCAGAAGATGTTTTTGATATCTGTAGATCAGTTTTTAAGTTCTCCTTGTGGGATTTAATGGTGCTAAAGCCCCCTAAGGGACTCACTGATGAAGTAGTGATTTTTCTCTTTTATTTACAAGTTCTTAATGGCTGTTATTTTACAGGTGTGGTGGAATTCCTAACAAAGGGGAATGTTTCAATGGATCATGAAGACTTCAAAGGATTTGGTTATAAGACTTGTCTCCAGAAAATAGCCATGGCCAATGCCTCTAACCCTGCTTTAGTGAATACAAATTCCAACATCTACACTCACTCTTTTAGATTATCTGCAGCATATGATTTTTCCATCATGGCATACACAAATTATACGTGAGTGAAAATGCTACAGTAGTTTCATGTCTGCAACAATTTGATTTGTAGTGCTTGTATTATTTGTAGTACCCTGCATACATAATTGTATCAATAAGTATATTTAAACTGAAATATTTTTTTTTTTCATCTTTAAATTAACTAAATTTTCTTCTCATGCAGGTATGATTTTAAAGGAATCATAGATTACATCTTCCAAAACTCTGACACAATGACAGCCCTAGGGGTCCTGGGCCCAATTGACCCAGAATGGTTTAGGGAAAACAAAGTTATGGGATGTCCTCACCCCCATATCCCATCAGGTAACATTATATCTCAATTAATTTATATGAGATAGTGTACAGAAGTGTCATTCGTAATATTATATTTATGTATTTATATATTTATGGAAATCTTGTTTTTTTTCTTCAGATCATTTCCCACTTCTGGTGCAGCTGGAAATGCGTCCTGCACCATTGTCTCTAAACCACCCTAATGGCCTCCTTCACCGGTAGCTTGGGCATTAGACTTGTCTGAATTGGACGTCACTTTCTCCACACGTGACGTAATGTGGACAAATAAAAATGACGTGGTAGAAATCGCTGTGTCCAAACCTCAGGTCTCGAGTGTGGAGTTCATTTGGTACATTAATCAAGTGTTTGGGCAAATCCTTATTTATTGGTGTAAAACTTCCGTACTGGGTTCCTTTTTTTCTCGATCTTGAAAATATGATAACCTATTTTCTTGAACTAAAAACTTAACAGGGCCCATGTAGCTGTGTCATATTGTGTGCAGCAGTTGCCCTTACACCTGCCACACCAATGAGGCCTTGTTCATTGTGTATTATGAGGAGAGCTCACTTGTGTGAGATCAGTGGCACTCGAAAAGATTTTATCTCTTAACTGGCCTAAAAATTAGTTTGAAGGACTGTCAAGGTTTAGGCTTAAGAAGATATTTTGGTGAGTATTGGGAAATAACGACATTTCTGTACAAAATTGTAGCTAATACTTAGGGAAGTTTTTAATATTGGGGGGATAATGCAAGAAAAAGTTCCATTACTCTTGTTTTGGCTTCCAAGTATTTGCTCTGGCAATCACACTAGAGCTTCAGCCAACTTGATCTCACTGTGTTTTGGTGGGCCCCAGCATTCCTTGCAATTAAACTATGGTCCCTTTCCCTTTCTTTTATCATCATCATCATCAGCCTTTGATATATTTTATTTAAACTTCCTGATTCTCATGTAATTGAACTCCATTAAAGCCTTGTATATTAAAGGTTGTACTTTTTTATGGCAAGCATTGTTAATGTAATGCTGAGTGCAGCATGTCCTGAAATGGTCTATATAGATTTTTTTAATGAACTATAATCTTGCTGAGACCATTATCTATCTAAGTCAATGTACATATTTGTTAGGACTGTATTCAGTGAAACATAGTTCTATTAAATTTTCAATCAGAAGTTTTGAGTTGGCAGTATGCCAAATTGTTTTCTATGTTAATGACAGCCTCTTGTAGTTTCAGTCCAGATTTTTTCTTTACTTTGTAAAGACATTGAAGTTGTCTCACCATAATCCTTTTTTTTTTTTTACAGTCAGGAAACTAGTAAGACCATTTTCATTTATAATTATGTAATGTTTTACCTATTGAAGTAATTCCCTTTTCATGACCAAATTTATTCTTTACCAATAACTTTTTAATCCTAGAACTGTTTATTTTCCCTAAAGGAATTGATTAAAGGATTATTAATTTGTAAATTAACTTTTTTCCACTAAGCTTTTTCAATGTATTGATTTAGGTAGATATTGGAAGAAGCTTAATTATTTAAAATTAAGATATTGTGCATTAGTCACAGAAATAAGAAAATAGCTGTTATATTTTGTTTTAACCAGATCTATATAACCAATCTGCATACATACATTCTCTCAAAATTCATAAATCCAGATTTATTTATAAATCCTTCCTATATGCGAGAAACCTGCAAAGCAGTCATTTAAGATTTTTTTTTTTTTTTATCTTGGGCTGCTCCTCATTTTTAAAATCATCTGAAACACACCCAGCTGATCATTCAAAGCATAGGACATCTAGCATTCTCTACTACTTTGTTGCTATTCTGTTAACACTTATTATTAGGTATTTGTAGTGGAGTGTGTGTGTGTGTGTGTGTGTGTGACCTGGGGTAGGTTGCTGTGCACATAGGAGGACACACGGTGATAGTTTTGGGAAACGAGTGTCGTGCAGAAACAGTCATGGGCGGTCTTTTTAAGCATATAGTGTATCTGAATCTCTCAATTATATTTACTTGTAAAGTATAAATGAAAGAAATACGCTTTATTTGCATAGTATTTGATACACAATAAATATCTAACAGTAGATATATGTCTTGTATTTTGAAATTATGAACATTAAGTCATGTGCCTGTAGTAATTGATTTTCCTTCATGATTTGTAGGAAGTAACAGAATACTTATCTTTAAAGGTTCCATCCATGGCTGTTGTATTTCCTTTAAATATTTCCATATGATGGGATCTCGTCAGAATTCTGTTTAAAAAACTGCATGTGTTTCACAAATCTGCATGACACTAGAAAGAATTCAAGAGTAAAAGAATAAACGGTACTTGTACAATATTGGACCAGGCCAACTGCAAAACTTATCAGTTGTGCATTTGGCTTAGTATAGCAAACTGTCAGGCTTTGCTTGTTTCCATTCATTTTGAATGTGATATAATTCTTAGTGTTTATCTTCCCTTTAGCAGTCGGTCTAAACAATAATTTTTTTGTGAAAATGAACCTGGTTCATGGCTATATTACATCACAGATAATACCATGCTAACACAACAGCAGTTCTGAGGATTCACATAACCTGGTAAAACTTTTTGATAATATCTTGCTTTTGTGACATTGGCAATTACTGACCCCAGAAATGAGTAAATTTAGCAAATGTGTGAAATTTCAGTTTCATATACTTTATTATTTAAGCAACTTTTTCTTTAGCAAAAATTTAGCTAAAACAATGTGTAATTATAATTTATATATTTTTCATTCTTCTTTAAATATAATACTTGAATGAACTCAACTCAGGAGTTAGTAGTGAAACATATAAAAAGGCAATATTATATATTTGTACCGTCTGTGGTGATGCCTTGTTAGTGGACCTACTGTAAAGGTTTACATTGTTATATGTGACAATAATAAATTCATAGAAATTTTTGATGAAGGTAATTGTTGATATAGTTCACAATCCATGTATGGTAAAGTGTTTGGTAAATTACTTTGCTTTGACATTGCACTAAAATGTGTATGTAAAGGGTTTATGCTATTCCAGCAGTATTTTTTCATTCATTTAATACTTTCATTGATTTATTCATATTCAATTTTAGATAATAAATTGAATAAATTTTAAAAATATTTGTTATTTTTATTTTATTAATTTATCGGGCCATGGTGCCACTTAAGGCTCTTATTCAGTAGGGTGGCTTTGATATCGGCTAAATTTTAAAAGTTTTCATGGCAAGAGGAAAAGTAAGAGTTACTTTAAGTTACTGCCGTGAAGAAATACTCAAGCTTAATCTTAGTTCAGCTGCTGCTATGGTCATTTTCTCCAGTTCTCTTTTGAACAGGAAAGATTTCAGATAACTATTCTTTTATCATGTTCATTCCCGTTACCTGTATACCAATCATGAAAACCCTTTTAGGCAGGTATTACACTATTTTTAGAAGTAGGACACAAATTTGAAAGCAGTTACTTGTATATTTATTTGAAAATTCTTTTAATGTTTTAATGTCTTATCAATATTTATGCATTTCACCATGATAGTTTCCTGATTTAAATTATGACTAAGTAAAGGAAACTTTACTGTTGCAAGCAGTGTGATTAGATGGAGCATGGACACTGAACCAACTGATCTTACTGGCATGAAGTTTTGAGGTACAATTAATGTAAGAAAAAATATTTTCTAAACTTGATATAGTCGATACAGCAAACAAAACATGAATGATTTTATCTAGCGGAAACACTGAAACATGGTTTGGCATTTTCATTTAGATAAGGCACATTGCAATAGAATACACTAGGGGTGAAATATGTAGGGTCTTTGGTATAACTGTTAATCATACCAGTATTTCTCCTTTTCAGTGCAAGATCTCTAAAGTTATAAAACTTTACCCAGTATTTTTGTATATAGACAATTTGAATTTCCTGTTTTTTCTACCTTTTTCCTGTGCCTTTTTTTCTATCAGCTTACAAAAGTGCTAATCTTGTAATATTGATATTTTTATCCAGCAAAGCATATCTCTTTAAGTTACCAGTCTGAGAAAGTACAATGCTATTCCATAAAGTAATGAAATATTCAGATAAAAGTGCAGTATTTTATTCTTGAGCTTCTTCAAGACTTTCTGATCTTTGACAACATAAGCTGCAATAGTGCAAGCAACATTTGTTGTTGTGTAGATATCTGATAAAATAAGAAAATATCTAGTATGAATTAAGATAAAGGTCCAACTTTGAATGGTTTATTAAATAGTCCTTAAATTGTGCATTGTTTTATTGTTTTTTGCTTTTAATTTCTCATACTAGTTCTAGAATAATTTTGGGGAAAACGAGACAAATACTGGAGTGTTGAAATACAGGACTGTACGCTGCAACATGAGAGGAACTTGAATATTAAGTTGTTATTGTTTAATTTAATAAACCATATAATTTAAAGTACATTGGATAGATCAATACTAATAACATGTTTATGCTTAAAATTACTAGATCTCCTTACCAATCTTTTATTTTAAATCAAAGCATTTTAAAGTCAAGTTTATTACAAGGAGAAAGTTTTAATTTCTTTCAATTACATTTTCTTTCATCTTGTAATTTATGTAATTAAATTTAATAGAGTACTCTATAATTAGCAAAGTACATGTGTTACAGTACTTCAAGTATGTAGGTTCTTCAGTTCCAAGTGATGATTCCTTCATTACGCCAAAGTAACATTAAAATTAATTGAAATATAATATGGTGTTATACAAATATGTATTGCTGGCCATAGTATAACTCAAATGAAAGTTAAAAAGAAGTATTTAAAATTGATATCCAAATGTTAGTGGCATTACTATTTCTACATACAATATAGATATTTACTGAGCTTTCTTAATCTTATGAAACTGAGTTTTTGCAATGCTCTTTACTTCAGGGCAAGAAGCTTTATCTGCCTCATATATATCATTGCATGCAATCTAATCACTCCGTCCATGTACATATTTAGTAACACGGAAATGTGAAGCATTTCCTACTTTGACTGTATCGTAACTCAAATTTCTAGATATTCTTACTTTTGATAAAATTACATTATTGCTAATTCTAATTCATTTTTATCCCTCTTCTTCTTATATGAGCCAATTTACATTTCAAAGCTACAAACATATTGTTTATTATTGATACCATCACTTAATTTTCTAATGCCTGTAACTGCAGCTGGATTACTAAATGTTTAAAAGGATTTCAAGACACTTAAATAATAATAATATTAATTGTCAAAACTAAAATAATTGCAAACTACATTACATACTGTAGTGAACATCAGTTCCAAATGGCATTTTGATTTATATAACTAAAGTAAAATATATACAGTACATACATACATCACCTAAAGGTTTCAGTTCTGTTAATTTGAAAAAAACCTTCAGAAAATTTACAACTTGATAATTTTCTTACTTAATCTGAATTTTGGAGTATGGTTTGCAGTAATACATGTAATTTAGAAAACACAACTTAACATTTAATTTCCATATCCAATTTGATCATTAATGCCCATTGCTGGGTTCATTTGCATTGACTGTTCCACTTTCTTGAAAAAAATATTGAATAAAATTTTCTTACCATATTCAGTTTTTGTTGGTAATATTTGTTGTATCTAAATTACTATACCTTAAATGTCTACAGTATTTGGTTGTAATTCAAATTTGTGTTGTATTTGGTTTACAGTACTGTACGGGTAATTTTGTATTGTACAGAAACAATTTTGATTTTATTAAATAAATACTTGCCAGAAAAATAATTCCAGGAAATTTGAAATTATATTTAATTTTGTGAGCATTTGCCTTTTACAAATATTTTCTAAGCCACCCTAATGAATAAACAAAATGAAGACCATGATCTTTTGATATGTTATAATAACACCAGATTTGGGGAAAGAAATAAGTGATACTATTTTATTCATAAACCTAAAACTGATGAGTAATGCAATTTAAACTAAAATAAGAGTCTGTTTAATATCATGCTGTGCTCAAGTCAGAAATCCATGTTAAGCTTTAAGATATACTTGCACAATATATTATTGTAATAGAATAGTTGTTGCAGCATGGGAGTTCTGTGATGAAATTTTATTATAAAGGTTACTGAAATGAGCTGATTGGTATTGAGAATTCCAAAAAAAAAACACCCTGCTGAATGTAGTGTATTTGTTCAAGAACCAGGTTTAAACTTTTTTGTTCTGAAGTGTAATATATAAAGATCCCTCTGACTCTGTAATATTAGTGTTACAAAACTCCCTCTAAATTTCTTTTTAGTATTTAAAAGTAATTTTATGAAACATTGGAGTTACTTAAAATATTTAGGTCCAATGGTTTTTCAACTAAACTCTGAAACTGGTATGATATATTGTGCTTTGTCATGCATGTCACAGATCAGTGTTTTTTATGGTAAGCTTTAGGAAAAGTGCTACTTTTATGTAGTGGATTGTTCTCTAAAGAGGTCATATGATAAAGAAAATTAATTATCGATGGCAGCCATTTTCATGGATAAAGTTTAAATTGATATGGAAGGTTTCTGAAATAGCTTGTCAATGTATATTTTTACTTCTTTCAAAAAGGTTTTTTTAAGCAAGGGAATGTTTTGGCATAAATGTTTATTGCATTTTTAAAATTTGTTTAGGGGATGTAATTATATTTTTAGTATTGGGATTATAGGGAGATTATTGGTTAAGGGTTCTTTATATTTTAAAGTCTGTGAAGTCCCTAGTCAGCAGATCTTCAGGTATACTCTGGTGACAGTTTGCAACATTACTTCATAACATAGGAGGCTACAAATGACTGCCATCAAAATTTGTCAACTTTCTTTCTGAGATTTTCTATTGCAAAGTCTCCTATTCAAAGTTTTATATATATAATATATATTATATATGCAGGACCTCTTATAGAGGCTCTCGTGAACAAATGTTGACGCTTTATATTTGTAGCCAACTTTCTGTTGCTGTTTTGTAAGGCATAATATGTAGTGAGAATGTTTGTAACTGGTTTTGGATTAGATGTGTCATGTCCTCATTAACACTGGAGGGTTGTCTGCTCCAGTGAGTCCGCTTGTGCCGGCTCCTCGGTACATGACCGTTGCACCGCATTAGCCCCACCCACTCAGGCAGTCTGCGTCACATTGTGCTATTATTGTATTTTGAAAGTCTCGGTAGAATCATTCCATCTTGTTAGTTAGCAACTATAAACCAAAATCTTTTGCTCACTCTTAAGGTACATCATGAAGAGAAAAAGCAACTGCCTGATACTTTTTATAATTTGAATAATTTAACGTATCATTGATTACACAATTACCATTGGAAGTAATCACCATATTGCATCACTCATGTATTCATGCCATTCATTTTTTTATCCCCATGCACTTGTATACAGCACATCATCAAGTAACTGCACTTCACCCCCCTCTTTCCCTCTTAGAACATAAGCAAGTTCCATCATGTCACTCAATGTTAAATAGATAATTACACTGACTGGCATATCATATCACAATATACATCATTCTTTTATAATAAATCATCTAAAGTGCTCACACTATGGTAAAAACTTCATTTGGTTAGGCATTACTTTTCTCAAAATGATTTGCTCTTTTGTAACAAATTAATGTGAAGCATTACCTTACAATTTATTTTCCAAGCACAAACATGACCTTTGAGCAGATATTTTCCCCGTTTTTTTAAACTCGCAATTTTATTTGAGCCATGATGTTACCTTAAAAACTAATGGTTATCTTATTAAAAGAAGCACCCTTAGGGTTTATTGGTCTTCTGGAGTGATTTAGGGTATTACACTGTAGCAATGTGTTTAGCTTTTTTTTTTTTTTTTATAATGGTGTTGCTGCTTTACTTTAGAGCCTGTCCTCAATCATGACCTGAAGTAGTCTGTAGTAAGGCTATTTTTTTTTTTTTCATTCTTAAGCAACTAAATTCACTTTGTGAAGCCCAGGTTTTATATGGGATTTGTAGAAGTGATTTGATTAGTTAAGTCAAAATAGTTTTAAAATACTTTTAAGTTAGGACCCAAGTTTTATGGGTTGGCTATGAAGTGGCAGCTAGAGCCAAGCTTGAGGATGGGCTATGGACCAAGTATTGCAGCACAACCAGAAAGTGGTCTGACTCCATGGGATCTTGGGCTAGTGGCGGTGACGGTCCTCAGCAGTACAAAGTGTCTCCCGTGCCCCGTGCAATGGTCATTATCATTATTACTCCACGTCAATTCACCAACCAGTCCTCACCCGACCACGCGGTAGCACACGCGTCTAGACATTTAGTGAGGTTAGAAATTCAGTAATAAAATATTGCAGATTAAGTTTTGTTTAAATAAACATAACCTTTCTTTTATTATGGTCTGCAGAGCACAAGTTTACTCTAAACACTGAGGTTTCATGAAACCTGAGTAGGAATAACTTTCCAGTAGATTCCCGATATCCTTGTATTAATTCTGAATGGACCATGCTGAGCCCCTATAATTAAATTATGATTTTCACTTACTATACTTATGCGGGAAGTATATTGATAGATCAGGCAAGGAAATATTATTGAAGCAGAGCACCAGAAAGGTAAAAATAATAGTGCTGAACTACAATCAAAGCAACAATTAAAAATTCCCATTGCATAAAGTATTAGCAATATATTTTCACTAACCTCAACTTCTAGGCCCTAGCTCTTGGAAATATAGCCAAATTTCATACAGTATATACTGTAATTCAATTTTCAGGACAAAATATACTAGAAAATATAATTCGAATGCCAGTTTAAGTGATGTACTTAACCTTCAGATTCAACTGCATTTCATATTTTAAATACAGTAACACACAGATACAAGTTTCTTTATGCATCTGATTTAATAGAATGAAATCAAATTAGACTGGTCTTTTCTAAGAATATAGGAGCCAAAATCATTATTTTAATAATAAAAGATTTTTTTAGTACCCAACATTCAACTGGCTTTCCTATTGTTAGGAAAATTATAGTTCCCCATTCTCCCACACTCCAACTGCCACCCTCCCCTAAGATAACATGGTTGCTAACCCCATTGCCGTGAGTAAGCTTTATATTTGAATTCCTTTTTTGACATACAGAACTATTAACATCACTGACTTAGGAATTAGATGAACCCAAGGTAAGTATTGAGATAATAAAATTAATAAAATTCTGTATACAGTATTTCAATGACCCTTACCAAAGGTTCAACTGGCTGAATACCACTGACAGAGATGGGAAAGAGGCTAACAAAAATATTAAACTAACCTGAAAACAAAAATGACAGACCAATCTGAAAAAGTTACCCTTGAAGAAATTATCTCGTGGATTCATAACACCAAAAAGTTCTGTACCGGAAGACAGAACTACACCCTCTTTCCTGTTGCAACACAAAGATGATTCTAGGTTGTGGAAATAAAAACAATGTATTGTTTTATCCAAGAAAACTAAAAACAAAATTTCCCATATGGAGCACACAAAACTAACAACTTATAATTAATACCAAGAATTTACTATATACAAATCTAAAATACCCACTTTCACTACAGCATCTGCATTTACCATACGAACTTATGCCCAGCCATCTATTTAAAAGAACCAGGTTTCCTTCAAGGAGTGTTTGACAAATACTGATTTGGTACATCCGTGAGCTGCTGGTAGAACTTTCCAAAGGCAAATTCCTATAAGGGTTCAGCAAGGTAGTGGCACTCCTGATATCATGAACCCTAACTTTCAAGTCCAGCTTCCGACCTGATTCTAATTAGATATGCGCTTCAAACACTAAATTTTAATAAGAAAGGACGGGTAGCATTCTTGTAGATGGGGTGGTCAGGCAACCGAACCCAAGGTACCGTCTTCCTAATGCTATCTGCCTTGTCCAATTAGACCTTGAATGCTCTAATTGGACAGAGAAACCTATTCTCAATTTGCTACTGACTTTATTCCCTAAAGAGGGACTAAGGTAGACACTTCATCTTGAAACCATTCTTAGCCCTAAAACTTGGTGATAGAAATAATACCATCTTATCAATTGTAAATTCCAAATTTTTAAACATGCCTGTAACTATACATTCAGCCAAAGCTAAAAGAAAAAGCATCTTTGCTTTAAGATCCTCGAGGTGAAAATCCTTCCAACAGTTCAAAATGGGGATTCCTTAAGTACTAATATAGTAATACCTCTGAATGTTGACATACTGTACTGACCTAACAGGTGCTTATCAATAGCCAAATACAGTATCTGAAAACCTGCGGAAATACCTGAAGATAAATCCAATCCAATATGCTTAAGGATGTTTATAAGTATTGGGCTATAACCCTTTTTAAGTGAAATAGGGAGTTTCTTATAAAGAAAGGAAATGTAAAATTTATTTCCTCAACTGGCTCTAGTCACTAAAAATTTCCTGGATTTGCACCGTTCAAAATACACATGCCAGTGCCTCTGGTACAAATTATTGGTAGATTGCTTTTTAAATGCTAAAATAGATAGGTTAGAGGATCTAGAAAACCTTTTTCTCTGACAATACAGTAGACAGTCTCTATGTGGGTACTTAGCTGAGCCTCTTTTGGGAAGTATTCCAAGATTGGTCTTGCAAGGTAATCCTTTCAGGTGATCCAACAAGGAGCCATAGATCCATAAACCACTTCTTTTTAAGCTAATGTGGGAATACCAAGGTTATTCTGCTATTCAAAGAAAGGAGGAAACGCATAAAAATTCAAGTTCGAACAGTCCTTGCATCTATTCTCCAAACCAAAGGATCTGGAACAGGGGAGCAAAAAATAATTATGAAATTCCTGTTGAAGGAGGTTGGAAATATCTCTATACTCCAATTTCCCCATTCGTTGAGGGATGTTGGAAACATGTTCACACTCAAAGTTCCAAACGTACCAATATAGAGACTACTCTTGTTTTAAAGAACCTGCCTTTTCTTGCTGCACTGATCATCTAAGACATTCATCTTTCCCAGAATGAAATGAAATAACAAATGGATCCCTTACAGCTCCATCCATTATAACAGCTCCTCGGCTATTTGAAATAAAGGGTCTAACCTGGATGGCCCTGCTTCCAAATGTAGGCTAGTGCTCTTGTGTTGTCTTTAAAATCCACCACATTCTATTCTCCGTAAAATCCAACCAGTGGTTCCCGCAATTGTAGTCCTGTACCTTGAATGTTGCTATTAGTTCTAGCCAGCTTATCTGAAGTGCAGACCCTTGTTTCTTCCATACTCCAAACAAGAGAAGATAATCCATGATAGCTGCCCAACCGTGCGGGGATTCATCTCTGAATAAGAGAAGGTACAAAATCATTATGTCCAGAGAAACTACCTAAAACAAACTATGAGGGTCTTCCCAAAACTTGATTAGTTGCAGTTGGTTCTGTACAGGGTGGATGCAAGTTTAGTTTTGATTGGACCACTTGTCCCAATGTTGGTTGAGATGAAACAAAGTCACTCATCCTCCAACTCATTTGAAATGAACTTTTCTAGGTATGCCTTAGTTCTGAGGAGTTTCATCCACATATGTACTAATACATATGTTCATTTGTTTGAAATTCCCCAACAGAATCAGAAAAAACCTAATTGGAGCTGGGAGGTACATCTTTAGATATACTGTACTGTACCAAGACTCCCAGATGCTTCGGCATGTTGAGCAAGTATGTCTGGTGTACCCTGTAGAGGAGTAGTAGTGTCAGTGTACCTTATGTGATGCACTATAAGCATTATATAAGCATCTTTGCAGTGTTCTTCGGCCCCTAGATGAACTTGCTTTATATCCTGCTACTTTACCTCCATTCTTCCTTCTTACTGTCCAACCTCTTCTAGCTTTTACCTCCTGGTGTAATTTTATAGCACCCAACATGCACTTGGTCACTGAAAGGTCTTACAGGTCCCAGCACTGGGCTATTTAGCCCAAATTTGTGAATCCGGTTTAAATCCATGTCTGGTGTAAGCAAATCTCCTCTAGAGATTAATTCAAAATCCAAGTAAAAAATTACTCTTTTGCTCAGAAGATTTGGCCACTTGAAAATTTGTGCCATTATCCTTGAAAATACTTGGGAAGCCATTTTCATGCCACAACACATGAATTTGAACTGGTAAACCTTTATCCCTTTCACAAACCATAAGAGCTTCCTAGACAGTGAATGAATGTGTATGTGGAAATAAGCCTCTATCAGACTGATTGTAAACATTCTTTTTGGCCTCAGGCCATGTCGTCCTGATGGAAGGTTCCTTTAGTAGCTTCCTTAGGGTATATATGACTACAGTGGATATTCCCAGAGAATTAAACTAAAGGTTATCACAGAATTCTAACTTCTGGTGCGAGTACCCTAAAGGTTTCCCTCTAGGATATCGTATATCAACAGGGGACGCATGTATCAACACGCCACATAGCTATCTGCACCCCATATAGAGTTAACACTTCGATATGGAAAGGTGGCTGAGTAACGGAGGAGCCGTTCCAAAGTTACTCTCATCCGTGGCTACTTTTGGTACTCGAGACGTAAACAAACGGGCGCCATTGCTGAATGACGTCACGTCCGTCCTCATCCTTTCGCCTGTAGCTTCTACGTTAAGTCGGATTTTTCCCAAGTGACTTCTTTATCTGCTTACATCGCCGTAATGTCGCAGCCTTCAGCCTCGCCTTCTTCTGGAAAGTTGAGTACCAGGTCCTAGTATTGTTTAAATAAGCTCTGGCCGTAAAGTAACTCTTAATTTTCTTAAAATATCGTGTTTTGTGGCGGAGCTGTGCCGATACCGGACGCGCCATGACGGCGTCGCTGTTCACGTTGCATGCCTTATTTAGTTAGCCAGAACAGCCTTCTCCGGTCCTTTAACTAATTAATATTATTAGTTATTTAGTCTTCATAGCTAGGAAATCATTATATCGTGTTTTAGCGCTCTTCAGTCTACGGTCGCTGTTCAACCCCATACTAGATCGCTAGCTTAGCCCCTAGGCTGGACAGCCTAGTGCTCTTTTTCATGCATGATATATATTAGTGTTCCTAAGTTAAGTTATGAAGATTTTGGCATTATTAAACATACTAGTTACATATATACATATATAATTACAATCAAGATGATTAAAGCTTTTGTAAAAACATCAATAACGGTTACTTTTTTATTTGATTAAAGGAATTACTATAGTTATTTCATCTTTTCCTTACTTAAGGTAAGATACACTTAAGTTTGAAAATAGGAAAACCAATATGAATGACTTTGTGCATGGTAAAGTACTGTATAGTCAGAAATGTACTAAACTGGAATTTATTTACAAGCAAATACTATTTTATAGGTGTATTCGACACCGAGTATGCTTAGCGTATAGCCCCGTGACATAGAAGGGAAAAAAGAAAGAAAATGTCAACTTCTGTCTGGGTGATCTGTTTGTGTGGGTCCTTACATACAAACATTGTCTGAATGAGACATAGTATATGAAGTTTCCAAATAGTAGACCATGTTGTTGCCCTATACATACATACATACATATACCAAGGCTCTTCCCCCAATTCTGGGGGGTAGCCGACATCAACAAAGGAAACAAAAACAAAAAAGGGGACCTCTACTATCTACATTCCTCCCAGCCTAACTAGGGACTCAACCGAGTTCAGCTGGTACTGCTAGGGTGCCACAGCCCACCCTCCCCCGTTATCCACCACAGATTAAGCTTCATAATGCTGAATCCCCTACTGCTGCTACCTCCACAGTCATCTAAGGCATCGGAGGCAGCAGCAGGGCCTACCGGAACTGCGACACAATCGCTCGCCATTCATTCCTATTTCTAGCACGCTCTCTTGCCTCTCTCACATCTATCCTCCTATCACCCAGAGCTTCCTTCACTCCATCCATCCACCCAAACCTTGGCCTTCCTCTTGTACTTCTCCCATCAACTCTTGCATCCATCACCTTCTTTAGCAGACAGCCATTTTCCATTCTCTCAACATGGCCAAACCACCTCAACACATTCATATCCACTCTAGCTGCTAACTCATTTCTTACACCCGTTCTCACCCTCACCACTTCGTTCCTAACCCTATCTACTCGAGATACACCAGCCATATTCCTTAGACACTTCATATCAAACACATTCAATTTCTGTCTCTCCATCACTTTCATTCCCCACAACTCCGATCCATACATCACAGTTGGTACAATCACTTTCTCATATAGAACTCTCTTTACATTCATGCCCAACCCTCTATTTTTTACTACTCCCTTAACTGCCCCCAACACTTTGCAACCTTCATTCACTCTCTGACATACATCTGCTTCCACTCCACCATTTGCTGCAACAACAGACCCCAAGTACTTAAACTGATCCTCCTCCTCAAGTAACTCTCCATTCAACATGACATTCAACCTTGCACCACCTTCCCTTCTCATACATCTCATAACCTTACTCTTACCCACATTAACTCTCAACTTCCTTCTCTCATACACTCTTCCAAATTCTGTCACTAATTGGCCAAGCTTCTCTTCTGTGTCTGCAACCATACAGTATCATCCGCAAACAACAACTGATTTACCTCCCATTCATGGTCATTCTCGTCTACCAGTTTTAATCCTCGTCCAAGCACTCGAGCATTCACCTCTCTCACCACTCCATCAACATACAAGTTAAACAACCACGGCGACATCACACATCCCTGTCTCAGCCCCACTCTCACCGGAAACCAATCACTCACTTCATTTCCTATCCTAACACATGCTTTACTACCTTTGTAGAAACTTTTCACTGCTTGCAACAACCTTCCACCAACTCCATATAACCTCATCATATACAGTAAAAAAATTGCCATTTTCTGTCTCCTGAATCATAAAGACTGCACTTACACCAATAGACGTCAGCGATGAACTACTAATGTAGATGGCTCATGTGTACGCCAAAGGCTTAAGAGAGAATGAAGCCAAGACATGAAATTGAATTCATTTGCAGATGCACCATATTTGATACAAAGCCCTTGCCAAACAGAAAGCCATATAATAAAAGGACATTACTTAACTCAGAAGACCAGTAATAAAGCAAATAATACAAAGCCTTTGCTAAACACAAAGAGTCATATAATAAAAAGACATACTTTAGTGAGATGACAAGTAATCTAGGAAGTTACATACTGCACTCACTCACTGCTGTGTCATCCCCCGCTGAAAATGATCCACATATGAAGAAATAATTTGGAAATACATCTGAAATATTTAGTAAACATTACACCACAAGTGTCACAAATGAGCAAGGAAGCTTAAGTAAGGGACTATTAGAACTCATTTGATTTACATGTGTTACCTGTCAAGAATCAAACACTTTCATGTAATTCTTGAATAATCTTGCACATCTAGTGTTGAAGCAAAATTTCTCCTGAATTCAAGGTTATTTATACACCAGCTATTATCAATGTTTAATACACATATAAAATTTACTTCAGAGAAGTACAATACATCTGTAAAATATACAGTAACTATCTACTTGTCATCCTGTGTTATGTCAAACTCTTTGTAACATCTGCTGAACTCCATAACCTTTCTTCGCTGGACATCGAAGTTTTCTTTTCGTGGTTTACGCCACAAATTAGTTTCTAGGTCTAACATACCCCCAACAATTTCCTAGAAAAATAAAAAGGTCACCAATTCAGTTTTAAATATAAGCAATAAAATGTACAGTACGGTATTGAATTAAAACGTATTGCTCAACAAAGAGAAAAAAAAGATTACTGTAAAAAAAATTAAATTTTTTGAAAGAAATTTGTATTTTTCCTAACTATAGTATACATACCTGAATTCTTTACTATAGGAGAATGATAACAGTGATGTTCATATATGGCAGTTAAAACTTTTAACGAGGTATAAACAACTGGCAGGTAGTTTACCTGTCGGCAGGAGGGAGGCGACTGCTGGCCCACAGCCGACTCACTTTGATTACAGCTGGGATTTACTCAGGGGTTGGTGTTGTTGGGAAAGTTTGAGTAAAGAACTCAGATTTGTATAGTTAAGAAAAAAAACAATTACTAAGGAGACTCATCTTTACGTTGGATAAACTTCTTTTCTCAATTGGCTGGAACTTACCCAGGGAACTCAAGATTCATGCATAAAATGCTGAAGAGTAGTCTAAGTTCCTTATACCTCACAAGCCACAAATATGTTTGTGGAGGTCATGGCCTGTGCCAAAAGTGGATGTGCTTGAGCTAGCGTCCTCTGTGTTGTAACCCAAGCCTGGCAAAAGTGATGAGCTTGTCAAAGCTATTGTAGAAGGTTCTTTCATAGTCTACAGGGTTTGCCTGGTTACTTCATCCTCCCCCTCGCAGGGAGAGTGACCTTACCCTAGCTACAGATCAAGTCCAGCTTGCGAGGCTTCTGAAGCTGTACCCAAAGAGAGGGGAGATGAAAAGGGAAAAAAAGGCCACTCATTCTTCACTTTCACTTTAGTTACTAGTCCTGTAAAAGAAGATGGGGTAGCTAAACCACCTGCTGAGCAGCTATTACAGGTCCTTAAGTGAACATGTTCATGGACCTGCGAGTCACATCCCACAGGTAATGTGGCTGTGTAGGTAGTCTGTCATCTCCAGTCACATGTCTAAAGAACCTGCGACACCAAAAATTTGCGTTTATTATTATTATTACTTATTAAGCACAACCCTAGTTGGAAAAGCAGGATGCTATAAGCCCTAGGGCTCCAACAGAGAAAATAGCCCAGTGAGGAGAGGAAATAAACTACAAAAGAAGTTTAAGAACAATAACAGCATTAAAATAAATCTTTCATATATAAACTATAAAAACTTCAAAATATAACAAGAGAAAGAGAAAAAAGATAGAATAGTGTGCCCAAGTGTACCCTCGTGCAAAAGATCTCTAAAACGCCATGGAGATACTGATGCCCCTAATGTCATGGGCTTTAACCCATACCCCTGACTCACATGGAGATGACAACAAATGGAAAATGACTCCCTTTAACCAGGAGATGGTGTTCTTCAAAATCTTTTTCTTCTCCCTTCCCGTGATAACGAAGAGATGTTGCAGGTGATGTCTGGCTGACCTGATACACTTGAAGTAGCACCTCAATATCCTTATAGGACATAGTAACAGCTGATCAGGATCCTCTGGTACTTCTCAAAGACTTGAAACCTTTAAAATACAAAAATTTGGTTTGTGTGACGGCAGGTTCTGGGTCCTATCTACGAACTCAGAAACGAAGGAGATAAAGACCTCCCTCCACCCTCTTGAATAGGTGACAGTGAAGAAAAGTCCGTGAAGTTCACCGACTTGCTTAGCTGAGGCTAATACGAGCAGGACAACTTTTCAGATAAGGACTCTATCTGAGGCTCACCTCAACAGTTTATTAGGTCCTCCCTTCAAGGACCGCAAGACTTTAACGACGTTCCTGAAGGAGATGATGTTCTTCCAAATCTTTTTCTTCTTCCTTCCCATGCTAACGAAGAGATGTTGCAGGTGATGTCTGGCTGACCTGGTACATTTAAGGTAGCACCTCAACACCCTTACAGGACATAGCAATAGCTGATCAGAATCCTCAGATAACTCTCATTGACTTAAAACCTTTAATGATAAAAAATTTGGGTTGTGTGACGATGGGTACTGGGTCCTACCTACGAACTCAGGGACAAAGAAGAGAGAGACCTCCCTCCATCCCCTTGAATAGGTGACACTGAAGAAGAGTCTGTGAAGTTCACTGACTTGCTTAGCTGAGACTAATGCAAGCAGGAACACGTTTCAGGGTAAGTACTCTATCTGAGGCTCGCCTCAATGGTTCATAAGGTCCTCCCTTCAAGGAACGGAAAATCTTAACGATGTTCCAGATGGAGATTGTGTTCTTCAAAATCTTTTTCTTCTTCCTTCCCGTGGTAACGAAGAGATGTTGCAGGTGATGTCTGGCTGACCTGGTACATTTGAGGGTAGCACCTCAACACTCTGGCAGGACATAGTAACAGCTGATCAGGATCCTCAGGTAACTCTCATAGACTTAAAACCTTTAATGATAAAAAATTTTGGGTTGTGAAGCAATGGGCTCTGAGTCTTAGTTACAAACTCAGGGATGAATAGGTGACATTAAAGAAGTCTGTGAAGTTCACCAACATCTTTAGCTGAGACTAATGTGAGCAGGAACACTTTTCTGGGTATGGACCGTATCTGAGGTTCGCCTCAATGGTTCATGAAGTCCTCCCTTCAAGGAACGCAAGACCTTAACTACGTTCCATGATGGCAGACATGCCTCAACTAGAGGGCAGCACTGCTCAAAACATTGTATGGGCATGGAGACTTCCTCCAAAGAAGATATATCTACTCCCTTTAGTTTAAAGAGCTGGTTCATGGCTGAGTGATAGCCTTTTACCACTGAAATGGAGCAGAGTTTCTCCTTGGGGAGGTGAATCAAGAAGTCGGTAATCAATGAAACAGAGGCTCCGAGAAGAGAGACACGCCTTTCATAACACCAACCACAGAAAGAGGTCCACTTTGGTAGATAGAATGAATGAATGAATGAATGATTTGAAGTTCTCTGGCATCCTGACATTGAAGGTCATTGACGCCGATATCGTTTATTATAAATAAAGATTAAAAGAATATTCACTTATAACCAAAAAAGCAAATATGTTATAAAACTAAAATAGCATTAAGAAGACCTGCTTCTGATATACATTTAAAAATGCCACTAGCATTGTACGACATATGTCCAAGGATCTTGGCAAGGGTGAACCTGCCATTTTCAACACGAGCCTCAAACAGACATCTACTTCTTTCTGTGCTATAAGTGGGGCATTCAGCCTACAAATGCCTCACTGTCAAGGGTATCAAACAGTCGTAGCAATATGGTTGGTGTTGGCCGGCCAGCAGAAACTCATGTGTCATCCGCGTGTGACCAATGCGAAGACAAAAGAGTAGTCTCCCATTTTGGGACATCCCATTATACCTCCAAGAGGATATAACAATTGCAATTTCTCTCATCCTATTTTTGGTTAAAGTATCCCAATGCTGTTGCCAATTATAAATCAAATTCTTAATTGCTGGTAAAAAATCACTACAGAGAATGGAATACCTTCTTGGTAGCAACTCGGCTACAGCATACTTTGCCAATGAATCCGCCTCTTCCTTTCCACACATAGCTACATGTGCCGGAACCCAGAAAAATCGAACTGTTATACCTTTTAGGCCAATAATTAAAAGCCACTCAAAAATCTTTAAAACTAAAGGGTTACTAGAATTAAAACCTTCTAAAGCTTAGAGGACACTTCTTGAAGCCCCCATGAATGGTATAATTGCCCTCCTCTTTTAATGCTATTTTCTCAATAGCGGTTAGTATGCCATATAATTCAGCAGTAAAGATGGAAGATATTGGAGGAAGTACAGTAAAAGATCTATATACCCCAATTCCAATGGAAGATATTGGAGGAAGTACAGTAAAAGATCTATATACCCCAATTCCAATGCCAGCATCCGATTTGGAGCCATCATTATATATAAAAGTTGTTTCCTTATGTTCTTCAACATGTTCCATAAAAAGAGACCTAGCTTCTAATTCAGTCATGTTTTTTTAACACCAATAAAATATTTACAAAAAGATATCTTTAGTGATATCTTAAATGGAAGAACCTTACTTCTAATTATATTAAGACTTTAATAATTGTTTCACCCGAAAGCAATAAAGTTGAGGAGATTTTGGTTGCAACTCAAAGTATGTTGAGTGCCTTACAAGGCTTACATTCTGAAAGGCTAAAGAATTAGGGAGTCTTTGCAACCTAAACCAATTCCGGAAAATAGAAGACATTCGGTAATGGTCTAAAGGTAACTCTCCAGCATCAACAAGGAGACTTGGGATAGGTGAGGTTCTAAACGCTCCTGTGGACAATCTAATACCAGCATGATGTATTGAATCTAATATCTTTTTTTGGGCTCAAGCCATGGCGTCCTGATGGAAGGTTCCTTTTTGGTAGCTTCCTTGGGTATAAGACTACTAAGATATTCCCAGAGAATTTAACCACAGGTTATCACAGAATTCTAACTTCTGGAGCGAGTATCTCAAAGGTTTCCCCTTAAGACATCGTAATACAACAGGGGACGCGCATGTCTGAACGCGCCACATAGCTATCTTCACCCCGAACAGAGTTAATGCTTCGGTGTGTAAGGACTGAGAATAGCTGGGAGCCGTTCCACAGCTAATCTCACTCGTGGCTACTACTGATACTCGAGACGTAAACAAACGGACGCCATTGCTCTAATGACGTCACGCCCGTCTTCATCCTTTGTTTAGTAGCTGCCCTACTTAGACGGATTTTCCCTGTGTTAACTTTATCGTTTTGCATCTTCGCTATGTCGTTACCTTCAGCCTCGCCTTCTTCTGGAAAGTTGAGTACAAGGTTCCAGTATTGTTTAATTAAGCTCTGGCCGTAAAGTAAATATTACTTTTCGAGATAATTGCTGTTTTGTGGCAGAGCTGTGCCTCTACCGGACCCGCCATTTGATGGCGTCGTTGTTGTTATGCATGTCTTATTTAGTTAGCCACAACAACGTTTCCGGCATTATATACTAATCGAATACATTAGTTTATTTAGTCTTCATAGCTAGGAACTTTTATATCGTGTTTAGACGCTTTTTATCGGTCATCGATTGACCTCATACCAGTCGGCTACTATAGCCCCCAGGCCAGGAGCCTACATACAAGTGTTCATGCATGATTTATTAGTGATCCTAGACTAAGTTATGAAGATAGTGGCATTATTTTACAATACTTTTGACAGTGATGCAAATGTTTTCGCCTTCAGGGACCATATAGGGGATAGGCTAGTCAGTGACTCTTTCTAGCCTAACCTAATGTTAGGACCCCTATATGCTTCCTTCATCCCCTGCCTTGGCATTCCCTCTATTTAGCCTTGATTCCTTTTCTGAGTAAAGGGATTAATTGTCTAATAGAGTATATATCGCCTCTCTGTCCTCCCTAAAGGAATGAACCCCCTTTAGGATTGTGTCCGAGAGTGAGGTTAGGCTAGCCTACCTCTATGGCTAGGATAGTCTATGACTTTCCTGCGATAGCGATATGTCTTCTTCCTTTCCTAGTTCAGGACTTTTAGCCCTGCTCTAGGTTAGGTTAGGAAGGTTTCTCTGTTCCATGCTAAAACTGTACTCTTGCACCGTTTTAGCTGATCTGCCTGATCTTAGGTTAGGGAGTGTCCTCCCTTTCCTTAGTGGCCGCTCTGGTACAGAAACCCTTCCTGGGAAGACTTCTCTCTTCTCCCTCCCCACCTATCTCTTGTATAGCCTAGCCTATGCTTAGGTTAGTTTATACCCATCTGTCCCCTGTCCTACAACTCCTCCTTAGGGTGGAATAGTAGGGCTACCCGAGCTTCCTTGTGCAGTCCGCTCTGGTACACATACCTTCATAGTGTCCTATAAGGTTAGTTACTAGTATAGTTCTGCATATGGGAGTCTCCCCCCCCCTTTGGGTGTACCCTAGCCCTCCCTTGGGCTACCTTGCTCCCGGTCCCTAGTGACCCCTGCTCATGGATGTTAGAGCCTGCCTCTATCATGGGTACACCCCCTCAGGGAGGGGGAGGGATGTTTGGAATCCTGATGGTACTTCCTACATCCCTTCCCCCCTCCCCCCTGTCTCTCTTCCTATCCGGGTGCCGGTCTCTTGCCGCCTCTACTGTCGGCAATATCTGCCTCCTATTTGGTGACTCTCCCTAACCTTGCCGCCAGCCCCCCGTGTACCGAGGGACTGCCGGCTGCCGCCGGCTACTACCGGCGGCTCTCCTCCTCCTAGCTTGTCGTCCGCTTGCCGGTCGACCGCCGGAGTGCCGGCATATACTGCCGGCAACCCGATACAGCCTTTACCATCCTTATCCCAGTCACCAACCTGGCATCCTCCGACTGCCGGAGCCGCCGCTCCCTGCCGGCGTGCCCCCGTTGTGCCGGCGGCCGCCATCCTGGTATTTGACTGACTTTGAACATTGTCTGTCCTAATGCCAGAATCTATGCTGGAGCGAGCTCCGGCATGCCGGCGGCTTGCCGGATGCCCCGGAGGCGTCAAGAATACTTGCACCCCCTTACTGTAGCTATCATAAGACTATGATAGCCCTATATCGCAAACAGATAAGCTGCTTCTGCTATTAAGATCAGTACCTAGTACTGCTCTATTAGTGATCATGCTGTCTCTTTGCATTCTTCTAATTCCAGCATGCTATGTGCATCTTAGCACGGCTGGTTGCCAGAAGCAGTTACCTTTTAAATGAGGCCTTCTGGCCCTTAACTGGGAACCGAATGAATTCGGTCCCAATCTTGTCCTTGGTTTTTTCCATGGAATTCCAAAATACTTGGAATTCTAGGGAACTATATCCAGTGCCCTCGGTCACTCGGATTATCCAGGGACCAAGCTTATGGTAACCAGCCGGGCGAGATGCATGGAGCATGTTCTCCTTTACTATTTTCATTCTCTATGCATCACACCTTCATTAAGTTAAAATTAATGATTAATATTAACTTAGTTTAAGAGCCATTCTTATGACTCCCCCATACTCATTTTCTCTTTCTTCCACAGGAGGAGCAGATGAAGTGTGATTTCGCTTTCTGCGCTGTGAAACGCCCGCAGTTTTACGGGCATACGGCTTGCAGGACTCACGCCCCTTGTGCAGACAAGAAAGGGGATTTGAAGTTTTGGAATCCACTGGATTGTACGGTCTGCCAGGCTCACCTAGTTGAGGCCTTCCATAATCCTCCTTCAGCGGAGGTTAGAGACATTTCTCGTGAAAAGCTGCGCAAGTGGGTGCGTGGCTTCCAGAAAAATGCTACCGGACCGTACCTGGCCACCGAAGAACTGAGGTCACTATTGTTCCCTAAGGCCTCCCCTGACTCAGTGGTACCCAAAGATGTGATCCCCACTGTCCAAATTACAGTGGAACCTGATGTGGTCATGGCTCAGTCCATGCACGAGTGTCGTTTGGATTCCGAAGATGACGAACAGATTTCGGACGTCTCGGAAGACACGGAGAAGACGCTTATGGCTCAAGGAGCCGAAGATGACGAAGACAAGGTGGAGTACACCGAGTCGGAGCTAGAAGCTGCTCCCTCGTCCATCCCCCCTCCTACTCCTACACCGACGGAAATGTCTATTCCGTCTACCTCCTCGACTCCGGATCCTTCTTCTTCTACTCAAGAACTGATCCGGCTGATTAGAGCCGTCATGGACGACAGGCTGAAGGAGAACCAGGAGTCCATCAGGTCGATGATAGGATCCAGAGAGCCGAAGAAGATTTCGGTCAAGGATCTTCCCGCTTGCTCTCATGCCAACCCGTGGAGGTATGCAGAGCATATGGTTATTGCGACCGGCAGGATCTTTGTCAGTGATAAGATCGGCACGGTCCCTTTGGAAGACGTGGAGTTCTTCCCAAGCTTTGAGGCCTACCCGGACTGTTACGTCCGGCTTCGTTCCGAACCTGCCTCGAAGGAAGAGACCGAACCTAAGGAAGAGATAGTGTTCGATCTCGCAAAGGCCCAGGCTATGCTAGCCTCCGCATTCAAGAGTAGAGGCTTTACCTGCTCTAAGCTTCCGGCATTGAGCAAGAAGCACCCTACTTACGTTGCACCTGATACTGCGGTTCTTCCATTCTTGGAAAAGGCCTTAGCTGCATGCCTTAAAGCGGCGGAAGAAGGGAAACCCTGCCCTGCACTGGAGGAGTGCAGACCCTTCTCCATCGTGACCCCCCCTGACGCTCGACACTGGAAAGATGTTCAGCATACTTTCGTCGTGGGAAGGCTCGATCCTGACGTCGCCGGACGTCAGTTTAATGAAGACCTCCCTAAGCTCAACGATCACCTCCTTCGCCGGGAACAAGACACGAAGGAGAGGCTTGCGGCATCTCTTTCTCATCAAGTCCAACTGGAAGTTATGGCCTGTGACACTAGAGTACCAGATCACTACATGGTACTCTCCAAATCCCACTTACTGACGGTAATGAAGGACTTGTACCACTTCATAAAGGCTCGAAGAGCCTGTCGTGAATTCGTGTTTGCCGGTGCCACCGTGAAACACGAACCCCGGAGGCTGATTTCCTCCAACATCTGGGGAAAGCACCTGTTTCCTTCTGACCTTGTGAAGGAAATAACTGACAGAGCCGCCACGGAGAATAGGAACCTTCTCCACAAGTGGGGCATGTCCAGGAAAAGGAAACCCTCTCAGGACGACGGACCTCAGCCTAAGAGGAAACCCCAAAAGTCAAAACCCCAGCAACGTCAGCAAAGACGTCAGTTTCCGGGACCCGCTACCTCCCAAGTGGTTGCCCAACCACAACAGACCTTTCAATTGGTCCCCCAACCGGTGTTGTCACAGTCACCGGTCTTCACCCCTGCCTTTGAGCAACCATCAACTACCTTTCATGCCAAAGGTAGAGGCTCATTCAGGGGTGCAAGCAAAGACGCATCTCGCCGTCCCTCCAGAGGTAGAGGAGGAAAGGGAGCTAGCGGCCGAGGCAGCAAGTCCCCGGGACACCAGAAGCAATGAAGTGCTTCCGGTGGGAGGAAGACTCCGCCAATTCCAGGATCGTTGGACCTTCGATCCCTGGGCACACAGCATCATCAAGAACGGTCTAGGCTGGAGTTGGACGCAACCACCCCCAATCTTCCAGCAATCAACCCCCCTTCTGGAAGAATATGTTCTAGACCTCTTGAACAAGAAGGTGATAAGGAAGGTAAAGTCCACCAGGTTCCAAGGGAGACTGTTTTGTGTTCCCAAGAAGGACTCAGACAAACTCAGAGTCATTCTGGACTTATCCCCCCTCAACAAGTTCATAGAGAACAACAAATTCAAGATGCTGACGCTTCAACAAATAAGGACCCTTCTGCCTCAAGGTTCCTACACGGTCTCTATAGACCTGGCGGATGCCTACTGGCACATTCCAATGAACCATCACGCTTCCTCCTACCTAGGATTTCGACTCCAAAGGAAAAGCTACGCCTTCCGGGCCATGCCCTTCGGCCTCAATGTGGCCCCTCGGATCTTCACAAAACTGGCGGATGCCATAGTACAACAGCTCCGCCTAAGAAACGTCCAGGTGATGGCCTACCTCGACGACTGGCTAGTCTGGGCTCCATCGCCCGAAGAGTGTGCAAAGTCTTGCAACGAAGTTACCCAGTACCTAGAACACCTGGGATTCAAGATCAACGAGAAAAAATCTCGCCTCTCTCCAGCTCAGAAGTTTCAGTGGTTGGGAATCCACTGGAATCTTCAGTCACACCGCCTTTCCATCCCCCAGAAGAAAAGGAAGGAAATAGCAGGGTCTGTCAAGCGACTACTGAAATCCAAACGCATTTCAAGACGACAGCAGGAACGAGTTCTAGGCTCTCTACAATTCGCCTCAGTGACAAACCCAGTGCTTCGTGCACAGCTAAAGGATGCCGCGGGAGTCTGGAGACGCTCGGCATCCATCGCTCGAAGAGACCTCAAGAGACGGCTTCCAAATAGACTGCGACGCCTCCTAAAGCCGTGGTCGGAAGAAAAGGCCCTGAAAAGGTCCATTCCTCTCCAACACCCTCCTCCATCACTCAACATCCACACGGATGCCTCACTGGAAGGTTGGGGAGGTCACTCCCACCAGAAACAGGTTCAAGGTACCTGGTCTCCACTATTCAAGACGTTCCACATAAACATCTTGGAGGCCATGGCGGTCCTTCTAACTCTGAAGAAGTTATCCCCGCCGCCCTCGATCCACATCCGTCTAACCCTAGACAACTCGGTGGTAGTTCGTTGTCTCAATCGCCAAGGCTCAAGATCGCCCCAGATAAATCAGGTGCTTCTCCCAATCTTCCGTCTGGCGGAGAAGAAGAAGTGGCACCTGTCTGCAGTTCACCTACAAGGATTCCGCAATGTGACAGCGGATGCTCTATCTCGGACAAACCCGATAGAGTCGGAATGGTCTCTAGACGCAAGATCGTTCTCCTTCATCTCTCACCAAGTCCCAGAACTTCAGATAGATCTCTTTGCAACGAGCGACAACAATCAACTTCCTCTGTACGTAGCCCCGTACGAGGACCCCAAAGCAGAAGCAGTGGACGCCATGTCACTGGACTGGAACAGGTGGTCCAAGATCTACCTGTTCCCTCCCACCAACCTTCTGTTGAAAGTCCTCTCCAAACTGAGAACCTTCTAAGGGACAGCGGCCCTAGTGGCTCCCAAGTGGCCCCGGAGCAACTGGTACCCCCCTGGTCCTGGAGCTGCAGCCCAAGCTGATCCCTCTCCCGGGCCCAGTTCTCTCTCAACAAGTACAGAAGTCGACTGTCTTCGCTTCATCATCGAAAATCAAGGACCTTCATCTCATGATTTTCTCTCCCTTGCCGCAAAGAAGAGGTTTGGGATCTCGAAGAAAAGTCTAGACTTCCTAGAGTTACAAGACCGAATCCACGAGACGGCAATATGAATCATCCTGGAGGAAATGGGTCTCCTTTGTCAAGGCAAAAAATCCTAAAGAAATCACAATTGATTTCTATATGTCCTTCTTTATTCACCTTCATGGACAAGGATTAGCAGCCAATACGATTTCAACCTGCAAATCGGCCTTGGCTAGACCAATTCTATATGCTTTCCAAATTGATCTGTCCAACGACATCTTCAACAAACTACCAAAAGCATGTGCTCGCCTACGTCCAGCACCTCCTCCGAAACCGATCTCCTGGTCACTAGACAAGGTACTCCATTTCGCCTCCAACTTGGACAATGATTCATGCCCCCTCAAGGATCTGACTCAGAAAGTTATATTTTTATTTGCTCTCGCTTCGGGAGCTCGAGTCAGCGAAATAGTGGCATTATCAAGAGAAGAAGGACACATCCTGTTTACCGATTCAGGAGAAGTGACCCTCTCCCCTGATCCGACGTTTCTCGCTAAAAATGAATTACCCACCAAAAGATGGGGCCCTTGGAGAATATGCCCCCTGAAGGAGGATGTCTCTCTATGTCCAGTACAGAGCCTCAAGGTCTATCTTCGCAGAACTTCGAACTTTGGTGGAGGCCAACTCTTCAAAGGAGAAACATCGGGCAGCGACCTGTCACTGAAACAATTAAGAGCGAAAATCACCTACTTCATTCGCAGAGCGGATCCGAACAGTACACCCGCTGGTCATGATCCTAGAAAAGTGGCATCTTCTCTGAATTTCTTTCAGAGCATGGACTTTGAAAGCCTTAAAAACTTCACGGGCTGGAAGTCCTCGCGAGTTTTCTTTAAACATTATGCGAAACAAGTGCACGAAGTCAAACATTTTGTGGTAGCCGCAGGTAGTGTTATGAAACCTGCACCTAACTCTGCGTAGAACAGTGAGTTACTTGGGACTCTAACTCTTCGGGTGCCTATGTTGACCCTCGAGCGATTCATAGTGATGTCAAAAAACACTTAGTGCTTTTATAACTGTTCTTATCCCAGGTGAAATGTCATAGTGTCACACAAGTGCCGCATGCCTTGAGCATGATGTGTTATTTAAAGACTTGCGTTCCTCGAGAACGAGTACCTACTAATATCCTGAAATTCCTTTTCAGATTCAAGAGCAAGCCTTTATTTCTATGTACATTATTATTACTGTAAATGAACTTTACTTTTGCTGTAAATTATTTAATTTCTGCATTGTGAAATAAAATTCCTATTTTATTACTTATGCGTCTCTATCAGCTCCTACTTACTATGAAATACATACCTGTCATAGTTTTATTTATTCCTCCTTTCTTATGGTTATGAAGAATTTAAGATGTTTAATCCTAAATTATATTCACCCTGACTAAGTAAGGTTCCTACACGAATACTTACTTCTGATAACCAAGAGATGAACTCTATACACAGTGCCCAACCACCACTGGTCTAATTTCAGAATGTTCCTATACAAATACCAAACATTCCGCTTCATCTCTAAGTTCTTCAAGTTCTTCTCTCAGGATGAATAGCCCTTCAATACCACTTTGACGTCGGCATAGCCCATGGGAACTTCACTGCCAAGGGGGGCAGGATACTTCGTTCCTATGGTTCTTTATCTAAGATTACTTTGCTGTTTTGTCAATGCCTAGGCACTTAATACTGGGGGAAAATCTACCACGATACATTGATTCTCTGGTACTCTTCCATCAGGACGCCATGGCTTGAGCCCAAAAAACGGATTTTGAGCGAAGCGAAAAATCTATTTTTGGGTGAGATAGCCATGGCGTCCTGATGGACCCTCCCTACTACTTCGTCCAGTTTTGTTCCCACCCTGTGCTACTGTATCATGGTGATGGGCAGCAACTGGCTTCAGGATGAAGACGGGCGTGACGTCATTAGAGCAATGGCGTCCGTTTGTTTACGTCTCGAGTATCAGTAGTAGCCACGAGTGAGATTAGCTGTGGAACGGCTCCCAGCTATTCTCAGTCCTTACACACCGAAGCATTAACTCTGTTCGGGGTGAAGATAGCTATGTGGCGCGTTCAGACATGCGCGTCCCCTGTTGTATTACGATGTCTTAAGGGGAAACCTTTGAGATACTCGCTCCAGAAGTTAGAATTCTGTGATAACCTGTGGTTAAATTCTCTGGGAATATCTTAGTAGTCTTATACCCAAGGAAGCTACCAAAAAGGAACCTTCCATCAGGACGCCATGGCTATCTCACCCAAAAATAGATTTTTCGCTTCGCTCAAAATCCGTTAATTGGCTTGGGATGGCTGAGGAGTATTTTTCACATCCATGACTAATTTTTGAAAAAATTAATGACTTGTATAATTTCAAATTAGTTTTACAGTCTGGCCGTATGGTGTATGGGACAATACTTTTAAAAGATTCATAGCCTCAAGACATTTAGCTTTTAATGCCTTTAAGTGAGGAACCCATGTAAGCCTACAATTGAAAATATTAGTTTTACATTTGGATGTATGCTCTCTGATGGTTGAGAAGTCTTTTATGTTGAGCGCACACACAGTTCTATGGCTAACTCCCCGATGAGCATCTATGCAAACTTTCAGCAGTCTTTTTGTGGAAACCTCATAATTTCCGAGATTACATTTCAGACAAGTGAACATAAACTACTAAAGAACGCATGAGATCAGGGAGAAAATCCTTAAATCTAAAAATGGATCCCACTGTCAGGGGATTCTTAAAAATCAGTAAAAGATCAAGGCTCAGAAAATTGTTTAAAATTACTTTTATAATTTGTTTCTCATATTTCTTGTTATTAATATAAGATAACAGCATAGAACTTTATTTTTGGCACAGTAGGAACTTGCAACTTTGGCTGATAAATTTAGTTCAGGAATTTGTTAAGTAACCTATGAAAAAATTTGTTTGGGAAACAGTTATCCATAAAATATTATTCCAAAAAAAAAAAATCATTTCATTATGGAAGGATGTCCAATCAGACGAAAGAAAAAATGCCCTATAAATCAGAGTTGTGATGGCATTCAACTTAAAATTATAAAAACAAGAGCTAAAACAATTGGTACCTAAACCAGTGAATGTCTTTTTTCTAAAAACGCTAGTTTCTAGACGTGTCTGTCCTCTTGTGATGTTAATATCAAGATATGGTAGCTTGTTATTTTCTTCGTTCTCGATAGTGAAATTAATGTTTGGATGAAAATTAGTAATGAAATTAAAAAATCTGGCAGCATGTTCCTTTTGCTTAAAAGTAACTAACGTAGGATATACGAGCATTTATAAAATATAGGTCTGAAAAGCAAAGGACATTGATCTAAAAACTGCTCTTCAAAATGACACAAAAATATTGGTGAAGGTGGGTCTAAGAAGTCTACCCATAGCCATACCATCAAGTTGTTTAAACAACTTACCATCAAAAATAAAATGAGTGTTTATCGCTGCAAGTTCAAGTAATTTTTTAAAATCAGACTTATTAAAACCATGATAGCAGTTGTCTAGAGAAATAAGAAGTTTGTTCAAAATTATCTCAATGGTTTCTTGTAAGGGCATGTTCATAAATAATGAAACAACATCATAGCTAACCATATAATTAAACCTGTTTTGAGTAGTTATTTTAGGTATCAGATAGGCAGAATTCAGCAGTGTATATTCATTTGAGGTAAGTGATTGTAAAAGTGGCATAAGAAATTTTGCAGTATGGTATTTTTATTATAAAATAAAGTTTTGAATATACTTACCTGGTGGTTACATATACTGTATATAGCTTAAATCTCGCATTTCGACGCGGCACGACAGAAAATTCAAATTCGTGGCGATCGCCGCCATGACAGTAGGTGGTCATACATGAGCGCCATCACTCGTAGGTTATCAGAATCATTCCCAACATTCTTCAGAAATTCCATGTCTCTGTTTTCAGAGAGGAGGAGGGAGGGCCCTTTTATATATGTAACTACCAGGTAAGTATATTTAAACATTTATTTTATAATAAAAATACCATTTCTGGGCTCCGACCCGTGCCGCCCAGTGAAATGCTCCTTTAACATCATTTCTAAGGTAAAAACTGCTATGAATTTACCAGAGAAAAATTTGTATAGGAATGCTAGGTTGAACCCAGCTCGCTCACCTTAATAAGGTGTCGGTATACTACTGGGGCGTTGAATAAATCACAACCAGAGGCCTCGCACCATTTAGATATCTCCTGTCAACATCCCCGAACAGCGAGGTGCCGTTCAACATCCTACTACTACTAACGATCCCACGCCAGTGACGTCACTCCTTTTTCATAGCACCACTATTTAATCCTTATTTTGCCTTAGTGTGTGAATTTCGCTGTTTTTTTTCTGGATTTACCTCAAGATGTCGGACTCCAATGTCACTCCATCTAAGTTAAGTACCAGATCTGTGAGTTTTGAGACTTTGGAGGGGGCCTTGCCCTTTTTTGCTTATATTATAAGTTTTTTTTTCACGACCCCACGTGAGTCTTTCATGGCGCTCGGCTCCCTCCTCTCTCTCTCTCGTTCGTTCTTAACGCTTTTCAATAAGTCCTCCATACTAATTGTTTCTCGTTATGAACCTTATGGATATCCACGGTTCACACACCGTATTAATTTTATATTGTCCTGTTTTTATGATAACAGTTATTACATATACGTGTGCGTATTTTCTTTACGTTGGCATGCCTGATCGCCTTTGGCGTTCTATTTCACATATTATTACTTGGATTATTTACGTTCGCACACCACGGACTTGCTTATCATTTTAACGTCATTCGTTTGCTTGCATTAGCTCGAGGGGCTTTCATAAGTCAGATATTACATATTAGTTTTCATTATGTTTATTATAGTGTTATTAGTCCTTCCGCGTGATCATATCAATCGTGGGTCTGGCAGGTTGGTATACCTGCTATCGCCCCACTCCTAGTCTCTTCCCGCCGATACCCCACCCCGGGGTTCCCTCCCTCTCTCTCTCCCGATCGAGTTTGAGTCACTTTATAGCGCTATGTACCCCTCCCGGGGGCATCCGCTTTGCACGAGCGGTTCCCGTTGATCTGTGAGGCATACTATTATTATACATTAACGTACATTACTTACTCTTTCCACTACTCTACCCGGTTGTAGTCGTTTTCTTTCCGTCGCTCGTTTGGCCAACGAACGGCGGGAAGTTTTCGGCTCGGTCCGTGGTACCTTGTTATGTTATATTATTTATTTAGTTTTGTACGTGCTACTTCCCTGGTCCCGCACGTCACGGACCCGTTAAAGATCCCTTTCCCCCTCTAGTGTCACGCACCTCACGGACCTTATATAGATATACTGTATATATATATATATATATATATATATATATATATATATATATATATATATATATATATATATATATATATATATATATTAAGATTTCATTACGGAATCCCCGGAAGTAGCTTTTATACATTACCGTCCGGTCGAGTTGTTTAGTTGCGCCTCCGGAGCCAACGTTACTCATTCTTACTTGGATTAACTTTATATTAGTCACATATATATATTATATATACGATCCTGTTCTCGACCTTCCCTTCCCTCTTTTGATATGATCACGGTTACAGTCTGACTTGTTTTCAATTGCTTTTACAATCAAAATAGTTATTTTGATTTTGATATTTAAGCACTCCGGACCCCTCAGGTCCTGATTTGCTTACATTCAATATATTTTATGGCTATATATAAAAGATTTATATCATGATATTGACATTTATATACGTAGATATTTAAGCTCCGGGCCCGGATTTCTTTCATTTAAGATACTCATGTATCTTTTGTCTTACAGACTGAACGTATATAAAACATTGTTATCATGATATTTATATATAAATCCTCTATCATGATATTGATATCACTTAAGCACCCGGGGCCCCCGAGCCCCTATTTGCTTTCCTTCAGTATTCCTAATGTATATATAGAAAAAACTTTTATCATGATATTGATATATAAATCTTTTATCATGATCTTGATATCATTCAGACACCCGGGGCTCCCGAGCCCCTATTTGCTTTCATTCAGGACTCCTGATGTATATATATATAAAACATTTTTATCATCAGGATTCCTGATGAATATATATAAAACATTTTCCCATGATAGTGATATATATAATTTGCTTTCATTCAGGACTCCTGATTTATATATATATATATATATATATATATATATATATATATATATATATATATATATATATATATAAAACATTTTTATCATGATATTGATATGTAAATCTTTTAGCATGATCTTGCTATAATTTAAGAATCCGGGGCCCCCGAGCCCCTATTTGCTTTCATTCAGGATTCTTGATGAATATATATAAAGCATTTTTATCATGATATATATATATATATATATATATATATATATATATATATATATATATATATATATATATATATATATATATATATATATATATATATATATATATATATATATATATATATATATATATATATATATTTAAGCACCAGGGCCTACGGGCCCCTAATTTGCTTTCCTTTGAGATACTCATGTATCTTTTATTTTACAGACTGTATGCTGTGCAATGACGGCATGTGCCGCTGTCATCTATCAACCCTGCGGCCATGACATGTGTCATTCACACGCCCACTGTTCTGTCCGAGTGGATGACTTAGCTGTATGACATCCAGACAATTGTGTAGTCTGCTACACAATGACCTCCACCCTAACATCTGACTCGGTGAGTGCATTTTCCTTGATACAGACTTGTAGGGAGTTACAATTAATTTCTAATATTATGTTTAAGGCCACTAGTCCTCTGGACTTCCCGCATGCCTTTCACTTGGTGTCTACGAAGTCCTTGGACTTCTTTACTTTTCTTTGGCACAAATATCCCTCGCTAATAGTCTGTTCTCTTTCAGTGCTCCCAACTTGAGAAAGATACAGCTCGGGCTACCCTCAAGATCTGGATTGACGGGTTCGCCCGCAACGTGAAGGCCACACAGCCTTATATCCTCTCTGAGAATTGGTGTTCCCGTCTCTACCCCCATGCTAAAACTTCACCTGCAGTCCCAAAAGAATTGGCGGATCCTTTCATCGAGAGGTTCGGATCCCTTCTTCCGGCCCCGAACCAAGAAGAGACGGGCGGCACCCTAACTGAGGACGTCGCTACCCTCAACCTCGATGTGGAACCCATGGCTCTTGACGATCCCGACGCAGGTAGGGACGTAGGTGAGTCAGGTGGTTCCCGGGCTAAGATTCCTATCCCTAGCCCGGCTTTCTCTTCTCCTTCAAAACACTCTTCTTTTCGAGGTTTTCCGGGGACAACCGGGACTGCCTGTTATCCCCAAGGTGAAGGCTCATCGTAAGAATTTATATACGACCCACAAGTTTTCCAAAGACCACAGGTCTTCGAAATCATCAGCTTCGAAGGCTAAATCTTCCTCCACCAGAGTCTCTCAAGACCCAATTGCTGTGCCTTCAACCTCTCACGGAGTAGTCTCCGTTCCGGCACCTGTTTCCCCCCGGCAAAATCATCTGACCCGGTGGATTTTTCCGAGAAGATGTTTACTCGTTTTGAGTCGATACTATCGTCTCATACGCGACAATCACAAGAGAAAATAGCTTCTATGGAGAGCCTAGTTCAGGGACTCATGCGCTCGGGGCTGCCACCGCCACAACAGCAATATCCCGTCCCCGACGCCTCCAAGCTTCCTCCTTTCAATAAGAGTAACCCTTGGAGGTTGGCATTGCATGCCCCCTTCTCGGAGGGTATGTTGTCAATCGGAGATTTCGGTACCCAGCCTCTTGCGGATTATGAATTCTACCCGCCGGGTCTTGAATTCCCCTTCCCGGGCTACGCTCACCTTAAGGAAGAGGCTCTGATTCGATTGGATAAGGTCCCAAAGGAAACTGTTAATTTTCCTAAGACCAGGCCCAGCCTGTCTTGGTCCGCGTGTTCAATGAGTGGGATTGCTTGAACACAATGATTACGGCCTACAAAAGTTCATATACTATGTTTGTGGCCGACGACCAGACCCCTACCCCAAGTACGGACCAAGATCATAGAGACGGTCTTTCAGGCTATCAAGGAAGAGAAGCCTTTACCTCACCTCAGGGAGACCGACTTACCCTCCCTTCTCTTTCCGGGAGACGGTGAATGTTGGCGGAACGCCCCAGCTACCTTCTCGGTAGGTAAGTTGAGCCCGGACTGTGCCTCGACGCAGTTCAGCGAACGGCTTCCCAAACTTCCGGAGTCTCTCATTAAATTGGAATATGAGTCGAGGTATAGATTCAGCAGATCCCTTAATTCAGTTGCCCTTTCTGAATTGACTGTCGCCACTTACACCGAGGAGGACCTCCTTAAGGCCCTCACTAAGTCGCTTTTGCAAAACTTTATGGCTGACGCCTATGATTTTGCAAATGCCAGGACCCATTGTCGACGACACGTTTTATCCGAAGCCATGATTAGGGACGAACCTAATAGGCTCATCAAAGCTCCAGTCTGGGGCCCAGATCTTTTCCCAGGGGACTTAGTTACCTCGGTCCTTAGCGAGGCAGCTAGAACCAACCAAAACCTCAAGGTTAGGTGGGGCCTGGTTTCAAAGAGGAGATATGAGCCTCCTAGTACCCCAATTCAAGGTAGGAAGAGATTGAGGCCCTTCCAATCTTCCCAATTCAGGCAACCTCTGCAAGTAGTTCAACCGGTCTCAGTCAATGGAAGAACTACGTTCCTTCACAAAAGATCTGCTACTAATGGTCTTCATGAAGTTCGCAGCCCAACGGGGTGCAAACATCGATCCTTCGAATACTATTTTCCTGGAATCTGACAAAAGGGAATCTACTCTCCGTTAATATGACTCAGCTGTCAAGAAATTAGCTAAGTTCTTGAAAGATTCCCAAGTTGAGAAAATGACGATGAACCTAACTGTGACATTCTTCAGAACTCTCTTCGAATCTGGCCTGGCAGCCAATACAATTACTACAATCAAGTCAGCCTTAAAAAAGATCTTCCATATTGGTTTTGACATTGATCTAACGGATTCATATTTCTCATCCATTCCGAGAGCTTGTGCCAGACTAAAACCTTCAACTCGTCCTAGCGCAGTTTCCTGGTTTTTGAACGATGTTCTTAAGCTAGCCTCTGACACCTCAAATGAATCCTGTAACTATATGGCATTGTTAAGAAAGTCACTTTTTCTTTTGAGCCTCGCCTCGGGCTCTAGAATCTCAGAATTGTCAGCCTTATCTAGAGACCCTGGTCATATAGAGTTTCTCTCTTCGGGTGAGGTTCTTCTCTCTCCTAACAAAGTTTTCCTGGCTAAAAATGAAGACCCCCAAAACAGGTGGTTTCCCTGGAAGATTGCTCCACTTCCTCGGGATCCATCCCTGTGTCCAGTTACCACCCTGAAAGCCTACTTACGTAGAACTTCCACTACAACCACAGGGCCCTTATTTATTAGAGAACACGGAGGAACTATTACCCTTAAGGGAATTAGACAACAAATTCTTTATTTATTAAACAAGCTAATCCTACATCATTCCCACATGTCCGTGATATTAGAGCTGTGGCTACCTCAATTAATTTTTTCCACCATATGAAATTTGATGAGCTCTCAAAATATACGGGTTGGAAGTCCCCTAAAGTTTTCAAGTGCCACTACCTAAAACCTTTAGAAGCTCTTAGATTTGCCACAGTAGCTGCAGGGAATATAGTTCCTCCTGAAGGTACAGAGTCCTAATCACAACATCTTGCTCTGTCCTCTTTCCCTCCTGCCTGGCTTACCTGTTGTTCCTACCTGTTTTGTTACCATACACCCTTATGGTGTATTATTTTATTATTCAATTGTTCAATTTCACGAATTGTTTTCATTACACTTGTTCTTAATCCCCGAGCTGATTTTATTTTGCATTTTTGATTACCAAGCTGGATTCCCACTATTCATGCCTGTTGAATTCTACCTACAGGTTTCATTTTTTATTGTTTACCATGTCTATTTATCACTGTCATATACATGTTGATCTATTTTTACGGGTTTCCACATACCTCTTTTTTGATATTAAACTCATCAGCTCTGTTATTTTGTGTTATTCCCTCTTCAGGTAGTTAACCATATTGGGTCCCCATTCTCTGGTGCGATTTCACTGGGCGGCAAGGGTCGGAAAAGGGATTTTGACGAAGGAAAAATCTATTTCTGGGTGAGAGACCTACCCGTCCCTCCCTGCTTGGGCCCCAATCTGGGGTGCTATAAGGAGTGACGTCACTGGCGTGGGATTGCTAGTAGTAGTAGGATGTTGAACGGCACCTCACTGTTCGGGGATGTTGACAGGAGATATCTAAATGGTGCGAGGCCTCTGGTTGCGATTTATTCAACGCCCCAGTAGTATACCGATGCCTTATTAACGTGAGCGAGCTGGGTTCAACCTAGCATTCCTATACAAATTTTTCTCTGGTAAATTCATAGCAGTTTTTACCTTAGAAATGATGTTAAAGGAGCATTTCACTGGGCGGCACGGGTCTCTCGCCCAGAAATAGATTTTTCCTTCGTCAAAATCCCTTTTTTAAATATGTAACTTCCCTGGTAGTTACATATATATAGCTGATTCACACCATTGGTGGTGGGTTGAAAACCTCATCCCATTGGGAATTCGTATAATTATTAATAACTACAAATAGTAGTACTAACAATCTGGTTCTAACCTGATAAGGAAGCTGGCTTCACAATGATACTGCCTCATTTCGCCTGCATTCCTTAAGAGACTCAGCGATCCACTCAGGGGGCTGTAAAAGTTTCTTGGGGCTGCCACAAGGTTCTCGACCTTAGCGTGGCTAGACCACCACCCTTGCAAACCTGGCATAGCCAAGGATACTGATTCTGGCATTCCAACCTGATAAGGAAGCTGGCTTCACAATGATACAGTGTCATTTCGCCTGCATTCCTCAAGAGACTCAGCGATCCACTCAGGGGGCTGAAAAGTCTCTTGGGGCTGCCACAAGGTCCTCGACCTTAGAGTGACTAGATCACCACCCTTGCAAACCTGGCATAGCCAAGGATACTGATTCTGACCACCTACAACAGAATTTTTTTTTTCTTTTTAAAAACTAGCTTGAGTTGCATCCCAGATTGATGATTGACGGAAGGGTGCAACAACCCTCACAGACAACCTGTGAACACATTAAAAACTAATTTGATTTGCATCCCAGATTGACAGAAGGTTGCGATAACCTTCACAGACAACCTGTGAACCCATAAAAAACTTGACTTGCATCCCAGACTGACGGAAGGCTGCGACAACCCTCACAGACAACCTGTGAAAACAAGTACAAGAGAAAAGGCAAGGGTATATATTAAGTTACCGGGAAGAGGCAGTAGACCCTTCTCCAACTACAAAGCCGGAGGTAATGTACGGACCCAGGGAACAGTAATCCTCATACTGGGTCTGGACATATTTGAGATAGCAGTCTGTAAAGATTGATTTACTTCGTCAGAAAGTAGGCTCCAAAATTGACTTCACTGACCTATTGCGTTTGTAAGCCATAGAAATTGCTACAGCTCTAACTTCGTGTGGTTTTACCTTAAGGATAGGGAAAACTTCTTACTCACAATCCTGGAGAGTTTCCCTTATTAAATCCTTAATGAAAAAAGCCAGGGTATTCTTTGATAAAGGCAAAGAGGGCTTTTTAACTGAGCATCAGAGGCTGTCTGTCTCGTCTTTGAAAAGAAAGCCTAGCTGAAGGGAGCAAATTGCATTGTCTCCATTAAAGCCCATCTTCTTGTTGATGGCTTTTAACTCTCCTAATCTTTTGACTGTAGCCAATGAAATTAGGCAAAGGGTCTTCTTGGTAAGATACTTCCAAGAAGCCTTGTCCAACTGTACAAACCTAATTGAGGTTAAAAAGGCCAGGACTACATCCAGGTTCTATGAGGAGGTTGGATTGTCCTTCCTCTTAGTCGTCTCAAAAGATCTAATGAGATCTGAGAGATCCTTGTTACCTGACACGCCAATGTGTCGGTTACGAAAGACGGAGGTTAGCACGCTGCGGTAACCCTTGATGAAAGGCACAGCTAGCTTCTTTTTTGTACGCAGATACAACAGAAAACTCTGTTATATTGGCTATAGAGGTATTGGTAGAGGAAAGTCTATTATTCCTGTACCACACTCTAATATGTGCCACTCGGAATAGTAAACCCTAATAGTGGTAATAATCTGGGGGTATCTACCAGCCACTCCATCATTTCCACAAACCAATGTCTCATGGGCCAAAAAGGAGCTATCATGGTTATGCGGACGTTGGGCGAATCCCTGAATCTTTTCAGGACTCTGTCCAGGATCTTGAATGGAGGAAAAGCATACATGTTTAGACCTTCGCAGTTCAGAAGAAAAGCGTCCACTGCGGCTGCTTCCTGGTCTGGTACTGGGGAGAAAAATACCAGCAAACTCTATGTCATTTGAGAGGTGAAGAGGTCTATCAAGTGTTGACCCCACAACATCCAAAGGTTGGTGCACACCTCGTGATGTAGGGTCCATTCTGCACTAAGAACTTGCCTTCTGCTGAGCAGATCCGTCCTGACGTTTTTCTCCCCTTCTATGAAGTGAGTAATCAGGGCTTGGTGAATGGCCACTATCTCTTTGATATTTATGTGCCATTTCCTCTGAGACTCTGTCCACAGATCCCTGTCGAGAATCGTATTCGTCAAACAGGGATGAAATCGACCTCTCTAGTTAAGACAGACCAGACACTTGAAGCGCGCCGTGCGCGCGAACTAAACCGTGTGCTGATTGCTGCAAGGGATTGTCAACCGTAGCCGGGTGACCACCAGGGGAAAGTCCTTGCAACATTTCCGGAGAGCCTTGAGCACGATCTGAACCGATTATCATCCCCAGAAAAAAGAAATTCTGTGAGGGTGTTAGTTAAGATTTGGCCAGGTTACCATCAGACCTAACTGTTGTGTTAAGGGCATTATCCTTTGAAGAGCCTCCAGACACTTTACTTGTGATTCTGCTCTGAGTGGTCAGTCGTCCAGGTACAAAGAAAATCCTTACTCCCTTTATGTGAAGCCAGGGAGCCACGTTGGACATCACCCAGGTAAAAAACGTACTTGTACAATGGACTAACGTCCAGAACAGGTTTACACCCCCCGCCCCCGAGCTTTTCGGAACTAGGAAAAGTATGTTGTAAAAAACCCGTCCGAGGAGGTGTACTCTACATTTCTATGACTGAATTTGACAGCACAAGGCTCACTTGTTCTTAAAGAGTTGCTGCCTTGTTTCCTGAGTGGACTGTTGTCAACTCTAAGGGTATCGACGACATGGGAGACATAACACGTCTCACTTTTTGATTCGGTTTGTTGTCTTGAGAATCTATGAGTTTGACCTCCAGTCGCAATCCTCTGAGTTCCCCTTGAAGGGGCTCTCCCACGAAAGAGCTGACGAGTGGGAAGAGCCTCCTTTTGTATCCTTGCTAAAAAGCTAGCTGGGAGGACTTATTTAGTGGTCCTAAAGAAAAATTCTTGCGCAGCCTATTAATCTCCGAACAAGGGACAAACCTGAAGATAAGAAGGAACAACACATAGTCCTCTTTTTAAGAACTCCTGCCTTGAAAAGGGGGCGGAAAGTTTGATGGGGCCATCCCTCCCGGCCTTATCCAGACAGGCAATCAGATGCATCTGAGCCTCGTTCTTAGGGTCTGTGGCTTCTGCAATAGTTCCGAGAGTCCAGTCCGTAAGGCTCAAGACTTCTATTGTCTAAAAGTTTCCTTCAGCCGATGGTCCATTTCAGAATTGGACCACATAAACTCCGACTTGCTCATGGTTGACCTGAGTGAGGAGTCAGCAGGTCTGGAGAAGTTTCCCTGGGAGGAGGCAGGAACTCCCAAACCAAGAACTTCCCCAGACGAATACCACAAACTAGATCTGGAAGCCAGTCGAGTTTGAGGAAAAGAAAAAGGAGGCCTTCCTTAGATCCTTTCTCTTGGATGTCCATTGGTTGAGAGTTGAGAAAACTCTCTTAACCCATCTAGCCAGGACCATATCCTTCAAGGAGGATGTTTCCGGGGTCTGCCCTTCAAAAACTGAGAGGGCGGGCTCTGAAGAAAAGGTTGAGAAAAAATCTTCTGGATACAGAGATGTTAACACTGTCAGTTTTTTTTTTTCTTTTAAATTAGCTGTCTGTAATGAATCCTGAGATTCGTCTTCTAATTCGGCTAATGGAACATCGATTCCCTGATTCGAATGAGTAAGTCACAAAACCGCGTCATCCTGTCAGTTATTGTCTTCCAAAAATAATTCATCTTGTCCTGAAGAAATCTCGTGAAGGAAATCATTCAGTTGCGAAGAAGCATCACGTTTATGTACTGTAAGCCTTGAGGGAGAGAAAGGTTCCAGTGCTTCCAGCATAGGATCATCATGCTGTAAGGAAGCATCAACATCTGTAAACCCATGCAAGGGAAAATCTTGACTGCGTGCGTCCAGTATGCGTTCAGCATGTTGTATGTCAACAGCGTGACGCGAGGGAGCGTTAGTTGCTCGTTCAGAAAATCGCGAAGGAGAGATAAAAGACTTGTGTATCCTGTTGTGAGGACAAGTCCCGACTATATGAGTCCATCATGGGTCCAGATTGGGACTGTTGTATGTTTCCATGAGAGGTATCAGTCTAATGCATGCGTCCCGAATGCCGAGAGTCTGCCGCGAGCCGTGAGGAAGCGTTAGTATCGCGTCCAGTCAATCGCAAAGAAGACACAACTGTTTGTCTATAGTGACGTGGGACAAAACCTGACTGCATGCGTCCAACATATGTCCAGACTGCCGCATGCCTCCACCTTTCCGTGAGTTTCCAGACTGCTGCATGCGTCCAGACTGCCGTGAGCTATCAGCGTGTTGCATGAGTCTAGCATGAGCAATAGTCGCGCGTTCCGCAGATCGCGAAGGCGTGACAATTGTTTGTCTATAGTGACGTGGGGACAAAACCTGACTACATGCGTCCAGCATATGTCCAGACTTTCGCATGCGTCCCGGTTGCTGTGCGTCCACTTTGCCGTGAGCTTCTGGCATGCGTCTACTTTGTCGTGACTGTTCAGAATGCCGTGAGCTGTGCGTCCACCTTGTCGCTTGCCGCAACGCGTGCTGATCGCTGTGAGGGAGCGTTGCTGAGTATCGGAGAAATACGCTGTCCGATAATATCGGAAGACCGTTTTCTTGGTCTATTGCTGTCCTTAGATTCTTTTAGACGCGATTTTTTTCTGCCCGAGAATCGTAAGCGTTCAACAGAGACGAAACCGACTTCTTTAATTCAGACAAATCAGATACGTGATGAGCGCCGTGTGCACTAACTGAACGATGTACTAATCGCTGAGAGGTATCGACAACTGTCGATACTTCCCGCGCGCCTTGATCCCGATCTGTATCGATTGTTGTGGAGGATTGTCAACCGTATTAGGGTGGACACCAGGGGAAAGTCCTTGTGACATTTCCCAAACTGGGGGAGGGGAAGAAGAGTGTACTGATGTAAACTAATCACCTTTCACGTCCGACGCATTATGCATCTTACGTGACTGATTCGGTGCTGACATGTTGACTTTGTCCACACTGCAGGATGGTTATTAGGAGACATACGTCTCGAGTAAGTTTGGCTAGGTTCTTGAACGTAGTAGTTGGCGCCAACCATGTCGCAGTTTTGCGTCGTCCGACGAAGACGCAGACATTTTAACCTCACCTTTCCTGTGGCGAGGGGGAGCGATCTGGGGATCGTCAACATGATCGTTCGAGGGGACGTCCGTTCGCTAATCAAGGTCTGACATATCCTTTGGCCTTTCAACATTCCTTCTCCCAGGGGTTGGAGAGCATGAAAGAGGTCCTGGGCTGGGATTATGACGGACACGAACGGACGCACCCTCCACTGCACTGACATTGAACACTAGCACTTTTAACTAATTCACATTAGATCTTAATAGACCTTTCCGTTGCGAGAGATTATACTCTTTCGTCAAGGGCTAGAAAGAAAATATAACAGAATATATGATTAATATCAGTATTCTCAAAATCGAAATATAAAATAACGATACAAGTAATTGTGAAAACAAAAAACGATTGTCAAGAGTATTACGTATTGTAGATTGACTGCATTGCGTCATTATATGTACCATTGAACACTAGCACTTTAAACTATTTCACATTAGATCATAATAGACCTGCCCGTTGCGAGAGATTATCCTCTTTAGCCAAGGGCCAGAATGAAAATACAATAGGATATATGAATAATATTAGTATTCTCAAAAGCAAAATATTAAATAATGATACAAGTATTGTGAAACAAAAACGATCGTTTAATATCTGACATCTCCCTTAGTAATACTACGAGCGTAAAATGACTGTACACTCGAGAAAAACTCTAAATCGAAAATTGACTAAGGGAAATATACTAATAGGACAAATATATACTTGAAAATAATATACAGTGGAACCTCTACATACGATTGTCCCAACATACGAAGTAAAATTCGACCAAATTTCTGTCTCAACATACGAAGTGTTGCTCCAACATATGACGTAAACAATACGCTTACCCGTGGAATTTTCTCAAAAGCGTGGAGCGTAGTTTGTTGTTGACGCCGCTAGATGGCAGCACATCGGAGGGACGCCAATCGAGCGTCACCTTGATCAGTCCTCTCATCGCGTGCGCATCGTGTGGTTGTCCTCTATTTGCTCAGTTTTAAGTTTTTTATCTTGCCTTTTCACGTGTTGTTTTCCGTGTTCCGTAATCGTGGGTCCTAAAAAGCTTAGTTTTGGTTCAGGAAGTAGTAGCAGTGGTGAGAAAAAGAGGAAGTCTATGCTTTCATTAGAATTAAAGCAGGAAATCATAGAAAAGCATGAGCGAGGTGTATGTGTTAGCGATCTGGCTAAACAAAATGGCCGGAATATGTCGACGATCTCGACGATCATAAAACAGAAGTCAGTCATTAAATCAGTGAAACCTTCGAAGGGGATCACAATTATTTCTAAACGTCGTAGCCCTACCCTTGAAGAGATGGAACGACTTTTGTTAATATGGATCAAAGACAAGGAGATTGTTGGCGATACGATCACGGAAACGATCATTTGTGAGAAGGCCAGCGTTATCTACAGTGACTTGAAGGCGGCGCGCTCTCGGGGTGACGCGGGGGAGAGTTCAGCCGATCCTACGATGGAGGAATTCAAGGCGTCTCGAGGCTGGTTCGAGAAATTTAGGAAACGGACCGGGATTCATTCAGTTGTTCGTCATGGAGAAGCTTCGAGTTCGGACACTAAGGCTGCTGAAGACTTTGTTAAAAAGTTCGAAAGCATCGTGGCGGAGGAAGGTTACGTAGAGCAGCAGGTTTTCAACTGTGATGAAACCGGTCTGTTTTGGAAAAAGATGCCTAGTCGAACGTACAATACCGCTGAAGAGAAGCAAATTCCCGGACATAAGCCAATGAAGGATCGGTTGACTCTTGCGCTTTGTGCCAACGCCAGCGGGGACTGCAAAATTAAGCCTCTCTTAGTTTACCATTCCGAAAACCCTAGGGCATTTAAAGCACATAGAATTAATAAAGACCTGCTACATGTTCTATGGCGTTCTAATTCTAAGGCTTGGGTTACTAGGCATATCTTTGTGGAATGGGTAAACGTAGTTTTCAGCCCTGTTGTCAAGAAGTATCTTCACGAAAGGAATTTGCCTTTGAAGTGCTTGCTTTGTTTGGACAATGCACCCGCTCACCCCCCCGGACTCGAAGATGATATCATCGACGAAAACAAATTCATCAAGGTGTTGTATCTTCCACCGATTACCACCCCATCCTCCAGCCCATGGACCAGCAAGTCATCTCTAATTTTAAGAAGCTGTACACCAAGCACTTATTTAAGCAGTGCTTTAATGTCACGCAAGCACCAACTTAACTTTGCGTGAATTTTGGAGGAGCCACTTCAATATCGTGCACTGCTTAAAGATCATTGATCAGGATTGGGAGGGAGTAACTCGTCGGACCCTGAATTCCGCTTGGAAGAAGCTTTGGCCTGATGCTGTTGCTCCCAGAGATTTCGAAGGTTTTGGCCCCGAGAATGAACCTGTGCTTGCCGCCGAGGAAGACTTCGAAGAGATTGTATCCCTTGGCAAGTCCATGGGTCTGGAGGTGGATAAGATGACATCACCGAACTCGTCGATGAGCATCACGAAGAGCTCACCACCGAGGAACTCAAGGAGCTGCAAGCCATGCAGCATGATGAGTTCCAAGCGCAGTTGAGTGAGTCAGAGGAGATCGAGGAGGTTGGCGAAATCTTAGGTACGGCGGAAATAAAACAGATGTTGGCAAATCATCAACACGTTGTTGATTTCATCGACAAGCATCACCCACAGAAACTTAAGGTTTGCCGTGTTGTTGCGCAGTTCGATGACGTTTGCTTAACGCATTTTAGAAAAATCCTTAAAAGCCATACAAAGCAACTTTCACTCGATAGTTTCTTTAAAAAATCTCTACTAAAACTGTCTAGTGATCATGATGAAAAGAAAGAAAGTGAAGCAAGGAAAAGGAAGACCAAATCGAGTGAAAGTGATGAAAATCAAAAATAAGAAAAGAAAAATGTAAAAAAAAAATATAAAATTATAAAAATGAAAAAAAAAAAAGCTAAGTTAAGTTAAAGTTCACGTAGTAGTGTAAGTTAGTGTAAGTTATCATACACGTTATCGTACAAGGTCACCGTCCCTACCTCCTCGCTGATCTTCCGTCTCCTCCGGCGTAGAAGTCCCTACACCTGCGCTGGCCTGTCGCTAAGGTAAAGTGTTACATTACAATCCGTTTTTTATTTATTATTTCATTATTATGTATTCTTTTTTTTGGTTTGTAATATGTATTTATTATACAGGCATTGCATTAATGTATTGTGTAATTATGTGTAGCCATTTATTAAGGATTTTCTGGGCTCCGACCCGTGCCGCCCAGTGAAATGCTCCTTTTACATCATTTCTAAGGTAAAAACTGCTATGAATTTACCAGAGAAAAATTTGTATAGGAATGCTAGGTTGAACCCAGCTCGCTCACATAATAAGGTGTCGGTATAATACTGGGGCGCGTGAATAAATCACAACCAGAGGCCTCGCACCATTTAGATATCTCCTGTCAATATCCCCGAACAGCGAGGTGCCGTTCAACATCCTACTACTACTAGCGATCCCATGCCAGTGACGTCACTCCTTTTTCATAGCACGCGCTATCAATACATTTTTGGGCTCAAGCCATGGCGTCCTGATGGAAGGTTCCTTTTTGGTAGCTTCCTTGGGTATATCACTACTAAATATTCCCAGAGAATTTAACCACAGGTTATCACAGAATTCTAACTTCTGGAGCGAGTATCCTAAAGGTTTCCCTTTTAAGACATCGTATATCAACAGGGGACGCATGTATTAACGCGCCACATAGCTATCTACACCCCAAACAGAGTTAACACTTCGGTGTGTAGGGGCGGAGAATAGCTGGGGAGCCGTTCCACAGCTAATCTCGTTCGTGGCTACTTTTGGTACTCGAGACGTAAACAAACGGGCGCCATTGCTAAATGACGTCACGTCCGTCCTCATCCTTCTTCTAGTAGCTTGCCTTGCTAAGACGGATTTTCCCTTGTGCATTTTCATCAGCTTGCATCTTCGTTATGTCGCTACCTTCGGCCTCGCCTTCTTCTGGAAAGTTGAGTACAAGGTTCCAGTATTGTTTAAATAAGCTCTGACCGTAAAGTAACTTTTACTTTTCGAGATATTTGATGTTTTGTGGCAGAGCTGTGCCTCGTCCGGACCGGCCATTTTATGGCGTCGCTGTTGTTATGCATGCCTTATTTAGATAGCCTCAACAGCGTTTTCCGGCCTTATTAACTAATCGATACTATTAGTTATTAAGTCTTCATAGCTAGGAACTTTTATATCGTGTTTTGACGCTTTTTTATCGGTCATCAACTGACCCCATACCAGTTGGCTAGTATAGCCCCTAGGCCAGAGCGCCTATATCAGTGTTCATGCATGATATTTATCAGTGATCCTAGGTTTATTTATGAAGATAGTGGCATTATTTTACAATACTATTGACTGTGATGCAAGTGTTTTCGCCTTCAGGGACCATATAAGGGACAGGTTAGATAGTGTGTCTTTCTAACCTAACCTACAAGTAGGACCCCTATATGCTTCCTTCATCCCCTGCCTTAGGGCTCCCCCTCTGTGTAGCCTTGCTCCCCCTACCACGTAAGGGGATCAAGCGCATATCAGAGTATTATATCGCTTCTCTGTCCTCCCTAAGGGAATGATCCCCCTTAGGGTTGCGTCCGAGAATGAGGAACGGCTAGTCCTTCCTCTATTGCTGGGGCTAGGTCTCCGACCTTTCCTGCAATAGCGATACGTCTTCCAACCTTCCTAGTTCAGGGTGTGACATCCCTGCTCTAGGTTAGGTTTTGGAGGGGTTAGTTCTGTACCTTGCTGAAACGATACCCATGCACCGTTTTCAGACAGGCTGCCTTACCTTAGGCTAGGGAGTGTCCTCCCTTCCTTGGTGGCCGCTCTGGTACAGAACCCCCTCCACAGAGGACCCTTCTCTTCTCCCCCCCACCTATCTCTTGTATGGCCTAGCCTATGCTTAGGTTAGTCTATACCCATCTGTTCCCTGTCCTACAACTCCTCCCTAGGGTGGAGTGGTAGGGCTACCTTGAGCTCCCGTGTGCAGTCCGCTCTGGTACATATACCCTTCATAGTGTCCTATGGGGTTAGCCACTAGATGCGTTCTGTCTACGGGGGTTCTCCCACCTATTGGGTGTTCCCTGCCCTCCCTTGGGCTCCCTTAGCTCCCGGCCCTCTGCGGCCCCCGCTTCTGGGTGATAGGGCTAGCCTCTATCATGGGTACACCCACTCAGGTGGGATGTCCTGGGGTCCGTGGCCAGACCCCTACATCCCTCCTTCTGTCTCTTTCTCTATCCGGGTGCCGGTCCCTTGCCGCCTCTACTGTCGGTGATACCCACCTCCTACCTTGGTGACTTACCCCTTACCCTCGGCGCCGCCAGTCACCCGCGTGCCGGGGGATTGCCGCCTGCCGCCGGCGCCTAGCCGATGGCCTTCCCTCCTTCCTCATAGCCTCAGTCGTCCATCCACCGGCCGGCCCCCGGAGTTCCGGCATCCACTGCCGGCACTTCGGTTCTGCTATAACCATCCTTGTCCCTGTCACCAAGCCGGCTACCTCCGCTGCCGGAGCCGCCGCTCCCTGCCGGCGTGCCGCCGCTGTGCCGGCGGCCGCCACCCTGGTATTACTCTTGACTGCTATATTGTCTTCCTTAATGCCAGAAACTCTGCTGGAGCGGCTTCCGGCATGCCGGCGGTCTGCCGGAGCCTTCCGGAGGCGTCAAGACGACTTGCCCCCCCCCCCCTTCTACTAGCTATCATCTGATGTTGATAGTCCTACATCGCAACCAGATGACTTGATTACGTAAATGGATTGGTATTCTCTTACCGTTCTCTTAGTAACCATGCTGTCTTCTTGCATATCACAGATTTCCAGCATGCTGTGTGTATCTTAGCACGGCTGGTTGCCGGAAACCGTTACCCTATAGGATCTTCTAGTTCCCAATTCTAGTGTCTGAGTAGCCTCAGTCCTAGCCTTATACCCTGGACAATTTCCAATAGAATTCACACTGCCCTACGGGCATTCCATGTTGAACTCTATCCTGTGCCTTCGGTCACAGCAGATTGTCTATGGATGAAGGCCACGGTAACCAGCCGGGCGAGTTACACGGAGTATGTATCCATCTCCTTCTTTCCGCCCATTTTCTGTGCATCACACTTAATGTTAAGTTAAAAATTAATCAATTAATATTTAACTTTAGTTTAAGAGTCATCCTTATGACTCCCCCATACTCATGTTCTCTTTCTCTTACAGGAGGAGCAAATGAAGTGCGACCACGGCTTCTGTGCAGTGAAGCGTCCGCACTTTTATGGACACACGGCGTGTAGGACCCACGCCCCTTGTGCCAACAAGAAAGGGGATCTAAAGTTCTGGGACCCGCAGAACTGTACGGTCTGTCAGGATCGCCTGGTCGATGCGCTTGACAAGACAATCCTCCCTCAGCGGAGGTTAGGGACGCTTCTCGAGAGAAGCTACGCAAGTGGGTGCGTGGCTTCCAGAAGAACGCCACGGGACCGTACCTTGTCACTGAAGACATGAGGGCCTTATTGTTTCCAAAGGCATCCCCAGATTCTGTGGTCCCCAAGGATCAGATCCCCACCGTCCAGATATCGGTGGAACCCGATGTTGTCATGGCCCAGTCCATGCACGAGTATCGCCTGGATGCCGACAACGAAGAACGTATGTCGGATATTTCGGAGGACACGGAGAGGACCCTCATGGCCCAAGGCGCGGACGATGAGGAGGACCAGGTGGATTACATCGAGTCGGAGCAGGAGGTCGCTCCGCCTTCCACCCCCGCCCCTACTCCTACACCGACGGAAGTGTCTCTCCCGTCTACCTCCGCTACCCCGGACCCCATCCCATCCGCTCAAGAGATGTTCCGTATAATAGAAGCCCTTATGGAACAGAAGCTTCAAATGACACACGAGTTCATCAGGTCCATGGGAGGTTCCAAAGAACCGAAGAAGATTTCGGTTAAGGACCTCCCGATATGCTCACACGCCAACCCCTGGAGGTATGCTGAGCATATGATCATCGCAACGGGCAAGATCTCCATCAGCGAGAAGATCGGCTCGGTTGCCCTGGAAGAAGTGGAGTTCTTCCCGAGCTTTGAGGCTTACCCGGACTGTTACGTCCGGCTTCGATCCGAACCTGCCTCTAAAGAAGAGACCGAACCTAAGGAGGTGATAGTGTTCGATCTCCCGAAGGCCCAGGCTATGCTAGCCAATGCTTTTAAAGGTAGGGGTTTTACCTGCTCAAAGCTTCCGGCACTGAGCAAGAAGCATCCTACTTACGTCGCACCCGACGACGCAGTCCTTCCCTTTACGGAAAAGGCCTTCGCTGCGTGTCACAAGGCAGTGGAAGAAGGGAAGCCCTGTCCTGCACTGGAGGAGTGCAGACCCTTCTCCATGGTGACTCCCCCCCGACGTTCGACACTGGAAGGATATCCAGCATACCTTCGTGGTGGGAAAACTAGATCCTGACGTGGCTGGACGTCAGTTTAATGAAGACCTCCCGAAACTTAACGACCATCTCCTTCGTCGGGAACAAGACACGAAGGAAAGGCTCGCAGCATCCATGTCCCTCCAAGTACAGCTTGACGTCATGGCTGGTGACACCAGAGTCCCCGACCACTACATGGTACTCGCCAAATCGCACATGGCGACTCTGGTAAAAGATCTGTACAACTTCATGAAGGCTCGGAGAGCCTGTCGGGAATTCGTGTTCTCAGGTGCCACAGTGAGACACGAACCCCGGAGGCTGATTTCCTCCAACATCTGGGGTAAGCACCTCTTTCCCTCCGACCTTGTGAAAGAAATCACCGATAAGGCCGCCACTGAGAATAGGAACCATCTCAACAAGTGGGGCATGTCGAAAAAGAGGAAATCCTCTCAGGACGATGGCCCTCAACCTAAGAGGAAATCCTTCAAGCCAAAACCCCAGCAACGTCAACAGAGACGGCAGTTTCCGGGACCCGCTACTCCTCAAGTGGCTGCTCACCCACAACAGACCTTTCAGTTGGTCACCCAACCGGTTTTGTCCCAGTCACCGGTTTTCACCCCTGCCTTTGAGCAACAGACAACTACCTTTCGTCCCAAAGGTAGAGGCTCAAACAGAGGTGCAGGCAGAGACGCATCTCGCCGTCCCTCCAGAGGCAGAGGAGGAAGGGGAGCTAGCGGCCGAGGCAGTAAGCCCTCGGGACACCAGAAGCAAGGAAGTGCTTCCGGTGGGAGGAAGACTCCGCCAATTCCAGGATCATTGGACCTTCGATCCCTGGGCACACAGCATCGTCAAGAAGGGTCTAAGCTGGAGTTGGACTCAACCACCCCCAACCTTCCAGCAATTCTTCCAACAATCAACCCCCCTTCTGGAAGAATATGTCCTAGATCTCTTGAACAAGAAGGTGATAAGGAGGGTAAAGTCAACCAGGTTCCAAGGGAGACTGTTTTGCGTCCCCAAGAAAGACTCCGACAAGCTCAGAGTCATTCTGGACTTATCCCCCCTCAACAAGTTCATAGAGAACAACAAGTTCAAGATGCTGACTCTTCAACAGATAAGGACCCTTCTGCCTCACGGTTCTTACACGGTCTCCATAGACCTGGCGGATGCCTACTGGCACGTTCCAATGAACCATCACGCTTCCTCCTACCTAGGATTTCGACTCCAAAGGAAAAGCTACGCCTTCAGGGCCATGCCCTTCGGCCTCAACGTGGCCCCTCGGATCTTCACAAAGCTGGCGGACGCCATAGTACAACAGCTCCGCCTCCGAGACGTCCAGGTGATGGCCTACCTCGACGACTGGCTAGTCTGGGCAGCAAAGTCACCCAGTTCCTAGAACACCTGGGATTCAAGATAAACACGAAGAAATCTCGCCTCTCTCCAGCTCAGAAGTTCCAATGGTTAGGAATCCAGTGGAACCTTCAGTCACACCGCCTTTCCATCCCCCAGAAGAAAAGGAAGGAAATAGCAGGGTCTGTCAAGCGACTACTGAAATCCAAACGGATCTCAAGACGCCAGCAGGAACGAGTTCTAGGCTCTCTACAGTTCGCCTCAGTGACAAACCCAGTGCTTCGTGCACAGCTAAAGGATGCTGCGGGAGTCTGGAGACGTTCTGCATCCATCGCTCGAAGAGACCTCAAGAGACGGCTCCCAAACAGACTTCGGCTTCTCCTCAAGCCGTGGTCGGAAGCAAAGGCCCTGAAAAGGTCCATACCTCTTCAACACCCACCTCCATCACTCAACATCCACACGGACGCTTCGCTGGAGGGTTGGGGAGGTCACTCCCACCAAAAACAGGCTCAAGGCACATGGTCTCCCCTATTCAAGACGTTTCACATCAACATCTTGGAGGCCATGGCGGTCCTTCTAACACTGAAGAAACTCTCCCCGCCTCCCTCGATCCATATTCGTCTAACCCTAGACAACTCGGTGGTAGTTCGATGTCTCAATCGCCAAGGCTCAAGATCGCCCCAGATAAATCAGGTGCTTCTGACAATCTTCCGTCTGGCAGAGAGGAAGAAGTGGCACCTGTCTGCAGTTCACCTTCAAGGATTCCGCAATGTGACGGCAGACACTCTATCCCGGACAAGACCGATAGAGTCGGAATGGTCTCTAGACGCAAGATCATTCTCCTTCATCTCTCACAAAGTCCCAGAACTTCAGATCGATCTCTTCGCAACGAGCGACAACAATCAACTTCCTCGATATGTGGCCCCGTACGAGGACCCCAAGGCAGAGGCAGTGGATGCCATGTCACTGGACTGGAACAGATGGTCCAAGATCTACCTGTTCCCTCCCACCAACCTTCTGCTGAAAGTCCTCTCCAAGCTGAGAACCTTCAAAGGACAGCGGCCCTAGTGGCTCCCAAGTGGCCCCGGAGCAATTGGTACCCCCTGGTCCTGGAGCTGCAGCCCACGCTGATCCCTCTCCCGGGCCCAGTTCTCTCCCAGCAAGTACAGAAGTCGACTGTCTTTGCTTCATCATCGAAAATCAAGGACCTTCATCTCATGATTTTCTCTCCCTAGCCGCGAAGAAAAGGTTTGGGATCTCGAAGAAAAGTCTAGACTTCCTCGAGAAATACAAGACTGAATCCACAAGACGGCAATACGAATCATCTTGGAGAAAATGGGTCTCATTCGTCAAGGCAAAAAATCCTACGGAAATCACCATTGATTTCTGCATGTCCTTCTTTATTCACCTTCATGGACAGGGCTTGGCAGCCAATACGATTTCTACTTGCAAATCGGCCTTGACTAGACCAATGTTGTATGCCTTCCAGATTGATCTGTCTAGTGACATCTTCAATAAACTGCCGAAAGCATGCGCTCGTCTACGCCCAGCACCCCCACCGAAACCGATCTCCTGGTCTTTGGACAAGGTGCTCCATTCTGCCTCCAACTTGGATAATGATTCATGCCCTCTCAAGGATCTGACTCAGAAAGTTATATTTCTTTTTGCTCTTGCTTCAGGAGCCCGAGTCAGCGAAATAGTGGCATTATCGAGAGAAGAGGGTCATATCCTGTTTACTGACTCAGGAGACCTTACCCTCTTCCCGGATCCGACGTTTCTCGCCAAAAACGAATTACCCACCAAAAGATGGGGCCCTTGGAGAATATGCCCCCTGAAAGAAGATGCCTCTCTATGCCCAGTAGAGAGCCTCAAGGTCTATCTTCGCAGAACTTCGGACTTTGGTGGAGGCCAGCTCTTCAAAGGAGAAACATCGGGCAGCGACCTGTCACTGAAACAACTAAGAGCGAAAATCACCTACTTCATTCGCAGAGCGGATCCTGACAGTACACCCGCCGGTCACGATCCTAGAAAAGTTGCATCGTCTCTGAATTTCTTTCAGAGTATGGACTTCGAAAGCCTGAAAAGCTTCACAGGCTGGAAGTCCTCGCGTGTTTTCTTCAAACATTATGCGAAACAAGTGCACGAAGTCAAACATTTTGTGGTAGCCGCAGGTAGTGTTATGAAACCTGCACCTAACTCTGCATAGAACAGCGAGTTACTTGGGACTCTAACTCTTCGGGTGCCTATGTTAACCCTCGAGTGATATGTAGTGATGTCGAAAACACTTAGTGCTTTTCATATAATTGTTCTTATCCCAGGTGAAATGTCATAGTCGTCACACGAGTGCCGCATGCCTAGAGCATGATGTGTTTTATTTCAAAGACTGACGTTCCTCGAGAACGAGTGCCTACTAATAAATTTGAAATTCTCTTTCAGATTCAAGAGCAAGTCTTTCATTACTATGTACATTATAATTTGTTGTAAATTAACTTTACATTTATTGCAATTCATTTATATTTTCTGCTATTGTGAAATAAAATTCTTATTTTATTACTTGTGCATCTCAATCCGCTCCTACTTATCCTATGAAATACATGTCTGTCATAGTTTTATTATCCCCTTCCTCTTATGGTTGATGAAGATAGTAAGGTCTTAACCCTTATTATATATTCACCTGTGCAACATAATATTCCAATACGAATACTTACTCTCTTCATACCTTAGAGACGAGACACTTCTCCATTAACATACAGAGCCTAACCACCACTTGTCTGCCTTTGAGAATGTTCCTATATGAATGCCAACCATTCAGTCTTGTCTCCAAGTTCTTCAGGTTCTTCTAGCAAGGTGAATAGCCCTTCGATAACCACTTTGATCTCGGCATGGCCCGTGGGAACTTCACTGCCAGGGGGGCAGGAAGGTCTCTTCCCTACGGTTCTTCTATCAAGATTACTATGCTACCCTGTTCAAAGCCCTTGGCACTTACTCAAACAGGGGAAAATCTACCACGATACATTGATTCTCTGGTATTCTTCCATCAGGACGCCATGGCTTGAGCCCAAAAAACGGATTTTGAGCGAAGCGAAAAATCTATTTTTGGGTGAGATAGCCATGGCGTCCTGATGGACCCTCCCTGCTACTTCGTCCAGTTTTTCAGGTCCCACCCTGCTCTGCTGTATCATGGCGATCGGCAAGCAACTGGCTTCAGGATGAGGACGGACGTGACGTCATTTAGCAATGGCGCCCGTTTGTTTACGTCTCGAGTACCAAAAGTAGCCACGAACGAGATTAGCTGTGGAACGGCTCCCCAGCTATTCTCCGCCCATACACACCGAAGTGTTAACTCTGTTTGGGGTGTAGATAGCTATGTGGCGCGTTAATACATGCGTCCCCTGTTGATATACGATGTCTTAAAAGGGAAACCTTTAGGATACTCGCTCCAGAAGTTAGAATTCTGTGATAACCTGTGGTTAAATTCTCTGGGAATATTTAGTAGTGATATACCCAAGGAAGCTACCAAAAAGGAACCTTCCATCAGGACGCCATGGCTATCTCACCCAAAAATAGATTTTTCGCTTCGCTCAAAATCCGTTTTTTTGCCTCGGTGTGTGAATTTCGTTGGTTTACCTGGATTTACCTCAAGATGTCGGACTCTTCCGTCACCCCATCTAAGTTAAGTACCAGATCTATGAGTTTTGAGATTTTGGGGGGGGGGCCTTGCCCTTTTTTGCTTATATTATGACAGTTTTATATTTCACGACCCCACTTGGGTCTTTCATGGCGCTCGGCTTCCTCCTATCTCTCTCTCTCGTCGTTCTTAACGCTTTATGATGAGTCCTCCATACTGATTGTTTCTCGTTATGAACTTTCTGGGTATCCACGGTTCACACACCGTATTATTTTATCATATTGATGTCCTGTTATTACGATAACAGTTATTACGATATATGTTAGCGTATTCTCGTTAGGTTGGCATGCCTGGTCGCCTTCGGGCGTTTCTATTCCATTAATATTATTACTTGGATTAATTTACGTTCGCACGCCACGGACATGCTTCTCATTATTAACGTCATTCGTTTTGCTTGCATTAGTTCGAGGGACTTTCATGAGTCAGATATTAATTTTTCATTTTGTTGGCACTTCACTGACTCTGTGTTATGTTGGTAGCCCTGCCTAACTCCCAGCGCTGTTAGGCTTGGTTTTCTCCTGTCTCATGTTCGTTCCCTCGTTTGTTTTACGATTGATGTATCGTTATTTTTATTATTATTTTATTATTTTTATCATCCAGCATGACTTCCTATCTTATTTTACCATGTGTTATGTTTATTATAGTGTTATTTAGTCTTTCCGCGTGATCATATCAATCGTGGGTCTGGCAGGTTGGTATACCTGCTATCGCCCCACTCCTAACCTCCCTCCCGCCCGATACCCCACCCCAGGGTTACCTTCCCTCTCTCTCTCCCATGTCGAGTTAGAGTCACTATGTTGCGTTGTTACCCTCCCGGGGCCTTTCGCTCTCTTTGCATGGGCGGTTCCCGTTGATCTGTGAGGCTTGCTATTATTATAAATTAACGTACATTACTTACACTTTTTGCACTTCTCTACCCGGTCGTTGTCGTTTTCTTTCCGTCGCTCGTTTGGCCAACGGTCGACGGGAAGTTTTCTGCTCGGTCTGTGGTACCTTGTCATGTTATATTATTTTATTCAGTTTTGTACGTGCTACTCCCTCTCGGTCCCGCACTTCACGGACCCATTAAAAATCCCTTCCCCCTCTATGGTGGCCCGCACCTCACGGACCTCATATAGATATATATATAAAGACTTTCATTACGGGATCCCCGGACGTAGTTTTTATACATTACCATCTGGTCGAGTTGTTTAGTTGAGCCTCCGGAGCCAACGTTACTCATTATTACTTGGATTAACTTTATATATTAGTCTCATATATATATTATATATACGATCCTAGTTCTCGACCTTCCCTTCCCTCTTTTGATATGATCACGATTACGGACTGACTTATTCTTATTCATAATACAGTCAAAATAAAATCTTTTATCATGATATTGATATAATTTAAGCACCCGGGGCCCCCGGGCCCCTAATTTGCTTTCATTCAAGATACTTGATGTATATATATAAAAAAATTTTATCATGTTATTGATATATATATATATATATATATATATATATATATATATATATATATATATATATATATATATATATATATATATATATATTTTAAGCTCCGGGGCCTCCGGGCCCCTAATTTGCTTTCCTTTAAGATACTCATGTATCTTTTATCTTACAGACTGTACGCTGTGCGATGACGGCATGTGCCGCTGTCCTCCATCAACCCTGCGGCCATGACGTGTGTCGTTCGCACGCCCACTGTTCTGCCCAAGTGGATGACTTAGCTGTTTGGCATCCGGATAATTGTGTAGTCTACTACACAATGACCTCCACTCTAACATCTGACTCGGTGAGTGCATTTTCATTAATACAGACTTGTAGGGAGTTACGATTAATTTCGATGGTTTACATTAATCACGATTATTATTTTTAAGGCCACAGTCCTCTGGACTTCCCGCATGCCTTTCCCTTCGTGTCTACGAAGTCCTAGGACTTCTCCACTTTTCTTTGGCACAAATATCCCTCACTAATAGTCTGTTCTTTTTCAGAGCTCCCAACTTGAAAAAGACACAGCTCAGGCTACCCTCAAGATCTGGATTGGCAGGTTCACCCGCAACGTGAAGGCCAAACAGCCTTATATCCTCTCTGAGGAATGGTGTTCCCGCCTCTACCCCCATGCTAAAACTTCAGCTGCGGTCCCCAAAGAGTTGGCGGATCCTATCATCGAGAGGATCGAATCCCTTATTCTGGCCCCGGACCAAGAAGAGATGGGCGGCACCCTAACTGAGGACGTCGCTACCCTCAACCTCGATGTGGAACCCATGGCTCTGGATGATCCCGACGCAGATAGGGACATAGGTGAGTCAGGTGGTTCCCGGGCTAAGATTCCTATCCCTAGCCCGGCTTTCTCTTCTACTTCAGAACACTCTTCTTTTCAAGGTTTTCCAGGGACAACCGGGACTGATCTCAGTCCCCGGCCTGTTCCCCCCAAGGTGAAGGCTCATCGTAAGCCTTTATATAAGACCCACAAGTCTTCGAGATCATCATCTTCGAAGGCTAAATCTTCCTCCACCAGTCTCTCAGGACCCAATTGCTGTGCCCTCAACCTCTCACGGAGTAGTCTCCGTTCCGGCACCTGTTCCCCCCCCCCCCCCCCCCCCCGGCGGAATCATCTGACCCGGTGGATTTTTCCGAGAAGATGTTTGCTCGTTTTGAGTCGATGCTATCGTCTCATACGCAGCAATCACAAGAGAGAATAGCTTCCATGGAGAGCCTAGTTCAGGGACTCATGCGCTCGGGGCTGCCACCGCCACAACAGCAATACCCCATCCCCGACGCCTCCAAGCTTCCTCCTTTCAATACGAATAACCCTTGGAGGTTAGCATTGCATGCCCCCTTCTCGGAGGGTATGTTATTAATTGAAGGTTTCGGTACCCAGCCTTTTACGGATTATGAATTCTACCCGCCGGGTCTTGAATTCCCTTTCCCCGGCTACGCTCGCCTCACGGAAGAGGCTCTAATTCGATTAGATAAGGTCCCAAAGGAAACTGTTATTTTTCCTAAAGAACAGGCACAGTCTGTCTTGGTCCGTGTGTTCAATAAGTGGGACTGCTTGAACACAATGATTACGGCCTACAAAAGTTCTTACACTATGTTTGTGGCCGACGACCAGACCCCTACCCCATGTGCGACCAAGATCATAGAAACGGTCTTTCAGGCTATCAAGGAAGAGAAGCCTTTACCTCAACTCAGGGAGACCGACTTAACCTCCCTTCTCTTTCCGGGAGACAATGAATGTTGGCGGAACGCCCCAGCTACCTTCTCGGTAGGTAAGTTGAGCCCGGACTGTGCCTCGACGCAGTTCAGCGAACGGCTTCCCAAACTACTGGAGTCTCTCATTAAATTGGAATTCGAGTCGAGGTGTAGACTCAGCAGATCCCTTAATTCAGTTGCCCTTTCTGAATTGACCGTCGCCACTTACAACGAGGAGGACCTCCTTAAGGTCCTCATTAAGTCGCTTTTGCAAAACTTTATGGCTGACGCCTATGATTTTGCAAACGCCAGGACCCGTTGTCGACGACACGTCCTATCTGAAGCCACGATTAGGCACGAACCTAATAGGCTCATCAAAGCTCCAGTCTGGGGCCCGGATCTTTTCCCAGAGGACTTAGTTAACTCGGTCCTTAGCGAGGCAGCTAGAGCCAACCAAAACCTCAAGGTTATGTGGGGACTGGTCTCAAAGAGGAAATATGAGCCTAATAGTACCCTAATTTGAGGTAGGAAGAGATTGAGCCCCTTCCAATCTTCCCAATTCATGGTTCAACCAGTCTCAGTCCAACCTGCTCCTCAAGTTGTATTTGTGTGCCGGTGAAGTGAACACTTGTGCGTCCCTAAAAATATCCTGATTTAACGCGGATAACAAAAAGGCTATCGAGTGAAATATAGCTACAAGTTTTCGTGAATAGTTGGTGATTAGTTTGAGGGCAGAAAAGTGAGATAAATTGTCGGCATAGGATAGTTATCTTGTGAATTAATAAAAATCTGATCAAGATGGCATTGTATAACACAGGCAACTCGTGGAGAGACATCGCTGGAGTCAGCAAAGGCAAATTTCATGAGTTGGCGAAACAGGAGCTCGACCGATTGACAACAGATGTCACTAACAACTCCAACCAGTGTGACGGAAAAATATTCGCAGACATATTGAAACAATATGATCCAATAGACTGGAACAAATCTGCGGAAAACATCAGTAAAATAATTGAAGAAATTCCAAAGAAGATCCAAGTGTTAAAGAGACTTATAAAGAAAGTCTACATCAATCAACACATTCCATCAAAGAACAATAACAAGTCCAATATGGTGAATATGCTGATTGATGCATTGGGAAAAAGAATGCCAAAATGGTGTAATACATGTAAGATATGGTATTCCATTAATAATCCTCAACAACTGATTAGAAAATGTAATGCCTGTAATGTTCCAACACACCCCACATGTGCTGAAATACAGCAAAAAATAAAAAATAGAGACACAAAGGTATTCTGCTCAACATGCTTAGTCTGGATAGAAAATATAATTAAGTCGAGACTAAAGCTGCAAATAGTTGAAGAAGAAGAAGAAGAAGAAGAAGAAGAAGAAGAAGAAGAAGAAGAAGAAGAAGAAGAGAAAAATGAAGAGGATATGTGTAAGGATGCAGAGGAAATCATTGATATAACTTATGATGCCATCCAACAACATACTTATGAAGAAATAAATTATCAGATGGAAACAAATAATAGACCCAAGAGACTCTTCCCGGACCTACATACTTTTAGGGAAGAGCAAGAACAAGAAAAAAAAGAAAAGAAAGATATAGTCTGTAATAGGCTGAAAAGAGGGAATTGCAAATTTGGCGAAAGATGCTACTACAAGCATCCAAAGATATGCCATAATTATGAAATATATGGTAAATGTGCGTATTTAGACGGATATGGAGACGAATGCAGAGATCTCCATCCAAAAATATGCAAAACCCTAAAAGAAGGAAAAGGATGCAGTTTCAACAAAAAATGTCGATATATGCATCCTGCAACTATGAATGAGAGTAAGAAAACTCAGCAAACTGAAAAGAAAAACAAAAATGAAACAAAAAAAGAAACAAAAAAGCAGGCCGCGTATATACCGCACTATGCACCAAAAAAGGCCTTTCAACCTAAATCTCCACAAATAGAGCCCAACTACAAAGAATGCATATATAATGCCAGGGGTTGGTGCAGATATGGGGATAATTGCAGGTTTACACACAAAAATAAGTATGAAGGCGAAAGAACAAATATCATGGAAAAGTTGGATTTTTTAATGGCAGAATTCCGAGAAATGAAGAAAAGAACATCATATCAGAACAGGAAGGAAGCATGGGAGAATCCATATTATTACCAATATTAAATAATGGGAATGAAACACAAACCATAATAGTGATGAATGCACAGGGTTTAGTCACGAGTAACTCTAAAAGGAAAATAGAGTTCCTAGAAGAACTAACCCAATTTGAAAAAATAGATATATTAAATATAAGTGAAACATGGTATTCCCAAGAGACTAGCAGTGATGACCAGATAAAGGGTTTCCAAACTTATAGATCAGACAGAAAAAATAGGAATCAAGGGGGAACCGCAATATATGGAAGAGACATAATATATCAAGGAAAAGTCTGTGAAAAATACAGCAACACAGAATGTGAATTGATTGCGGTAGAATTTGAATTTGAAAAACTAGTGAATATTGTAGTTTACAGACCCCCAAATACTGAGGAGTTTGACATAATAATAGAAAAAATAGATGATATATGTAGAAACCATAAAGACTGGAATATACTCCTATCTGGAGATTTTAACTTTCCTTTCGTGGATTGGAAAGAACGGATAGAAGAAAGTGGTTGTATGTATACATATAAAAAAGAGAGTAATAGTAGCGTAGAAGATAAGAGGCAATTTGAAAAGCTTCAAGATATGCTATTAGAACATAATATGCAACAAATAAACCACATTCCAACAAGAAAGGAAAATGTCCTAGATCTAGTATTTGTGAATGAGGTGAATTATGTTAAAGAAATAATAGTGTATAACACGGGAATTTCAGACCACAATGTCATAGAATTGATAGTTCATTCCAAAGCAAGTGATCACAGAATTAATAAAAGCACAAAACTTTGGGAAGGATATGGAAAATATAATTTTTACAGTAAGAATATAAAATGGTCAGAAATAAATGAAGAACTGAATAAAGAATAGAAAAATGTATTTATAAGTGATAATATACAGGTAAATACGGACATACTGTACAAAATACTGGAGAAAATTGTTGAAAAATATGTACCGAAAAAAAAACAATAAACAAAAGACGTGCATACCAAGAGACAGAAGGATCTTATTTCAGAAAATTAGAAAGTGGAAGAAAAATCTTGCAAAAGAAAAAAATGTGTGGAAAATGAGGGAAATAAAATGTAAGATAGAAAATGCAGAACAAAAGATTATACAGTCGAAAGAAAATGAAAAAAGGGACTTAGAAGAAAGGACACTTCAAAATATAAAAAGAAACCCCAAAGTACTTTACTCCTATGCAAAAAAGATGAATAAAAGGAGAATAGAAATAGGCCCTCTAAGAAGTGAAGGATGGCTAACGAATGAAAAAAAGGAAATATGCAACATATTAGCAGAAAAATATAAGAGTGAGTTCACGCCAAGAATTGCGAATGAGAATAATGAAACAGAAATGAGAGAAGAAAATATTGAATATCTAACGGATATAGATATTAATGAAGCAGATATTGTCACGGCTATAAACAAAATTAAAAATGGATCGGCAGCCGGACCAGATGGAGTTCCAGCGATTTTGTTAAAAAAAACTGCAAACACTATCGCGAAGCCGCTTGCAATACTGCTAAGACAAAGTGTAGATATGAGCGAGATATATGTTAAACATAAATTAGCTTATATAACCCCTATCTTCAAAAGTGGATCAAGACTAGAGGCAAGCAATTATAGACCTGTTAGTCTAACATCACATATTATGAAAGTGTATGAGAGGGTAATAAAAAAGAAAATAATGAACCATTTGGTGAAAAATAATTTGTTTAATATGGGTCAACACGGTTTCGTACCTGGAAAAAGTACACAGACCCAACTGATAGCACACTATGAAAACATATACAATAATATGATAAATGAAAAAGACACAGATGTGATCTATCTAGATTTTGCAAAAGCTTTTGACAAGGTAGACCATAACATATTGGAGAAAAAAATGAGAAAGCATAATATTGTGGGAAAGATAGGAAAATGGGTAAAAGAATTCCCGCAAAAAAGAAAACAGATAGTGGTTGCAAATGACGAGAAATCAGATGAAGCCCAGGTAATATCTGGTGTGCTGCTATTTGTTATTATGATCTCAGACATAGACTGTGATGTTGAAAACTCCGTAGTGAGAAGTTTCGCCGATGACACAAGAATAAGTAGAGAAATTACTTGTGATGAAGATAGGAACTCACTACAAAGAGATCTAAACAAAATATATGAATGGGCGGAGATAAATAGGATGGTATTTAACTCCGATAAATTCGAATCAATAAATTATGGAAACAGAGAAGGAATGGTGTATGCATACAAGGGACCTAATAACGAGACAATCACAAACAAGGAAGCAATTAAAGACCTTGGTGTAATTTTAAATAGGAATATGTTATGCAACGACCAAATAGCAACACTGTTGGCTAAATGTAAAGCAAAAATGGGAATGTTATTCAGACACTTTAAAACAAGAAAAGCTGAACACATGATTATGCTTTACAAAACTTATGTGCGTAGTACACTCGAGTACTGCAATGTGGTATGGTACCCACACTACCAAAAGGATATTGCGCAAATAGAGAGTGTACAAAGGTCCTATACTGCTAGAATAGAAGAAGTTAAGGACCTTGACTACTGGGAAAGACTGCAATTTTTAAAACTATACAGTCTAGAAAGGAGAAGAGAACGCTACATGATAATACAAGCATGGAAGCAAATAGAAGGAATTGCTGAAAACATCATGGAGCTTAAAATATCAGAAAGAGAAAGCCGAGGTAGATTAATAGTGCCAAAAAGCATTCCAGGTAAACTGAGAAAGGCGCACAGGACATTAATCCACTACGCACCAGCATCGATAATGCAGCGACTATTTAATGTGCTGCCAGCTCATCTAAGAAACATATCAGGAGTGAGCGTAGATGTGTTTAAGAATAAGCTCGATAAATACCTAAGATGCATCCCAGACCATCCAAGACTGGAAGATGCAAAATACACCGGAAGATGCATTAGCAACTCTCTGGTGGATATACGAGGTGTCTCACACTGAGGGACCTGGGGGAACCCAAACAAAAAATAAGGCAATAAGGCAATAAGGCAAGGTCCCCAGCCTTCTACCTCAAAGGGCCAACAACAAGAACAATACGTCCTGGTCCCTCAGTCTCAGATCGCCTCGACTTCCTTCTCCCCCGCCTTTAACCCCACTTATGAGTCTCAGGGCTCTTTCCGTGGCTACCAGCGTCACAGGGGTTCCAGGGGTGCCTTTCGTGCCCGAGGTGGCGGAAGGGGTTACCACCGAGGCAAGTCTTCCCGTGGAAGCAGAGGAGGCAAATCATCCTCCAACCATTGAGAAACTGCAGGTAGGAGGGAGATTGTACAAATTTCGGGACCATTGGAAGTTCAGCCATTGGGCTTCCAGCATCATCTCAAAAGGCCTAGGGTGGAGCTGGATACAGGGACCTCCTCCACCGAACAGCTTTTACCAACTACCAACGGAAGAACTACGTTCCTTCACAAAAGATCTGCTACTAAAGAATGCAATCCAAAGCATACGTCGCTTAAGATTTCAAGGACGCTTGTTCAGCGTGCCAAAGAAAGGCTCAGACAAACGGAGAGTAATCCTGGACCTGTCTCGTTTAAATTCCTTCATTCGTTGCGACAAATTCCATATGCTTACCGTCTCGCAGGTGCGGACCTTACTTCCCCGTGGGGCCGTCACCACCTCCATCGATCTTACAGATGCCTACTATCACGTTCCAAAATCAAGGCATTTTCGTCCTTTTCTGGGCTTCAAGCTAGGCAAACAAGCCTATGCATTCAAAGTGATGCCATTCGGGCTCAACATAGCACCCAGAATCTTCACTAAACTAGCAGAGACAGTAATTCAAGAGCTTCGAACTCAGGGGATACAGGTAGTGTCCTATCTAGACGATTGGCTAATCTGGTCAGACAATGCCCAGAATTGCCGCATAGCAACGAACAAAGTCCTCACCTTCCTTCGACAACTGGGATTCCAAGTCAACCTCGAGAAATCCCGCCTGGTCCCGGAGACCAAGTTTCAATGGCTGGGACTACAATGGGACCTGTGCTCCCATACGCTGTGCCTCCCCAAAGCCAAAAGGAAGGAAATAGCGAGGAATACAAAACAATTTCTCAGGGAAAAGTTGACCTCCAGAAGGAACCAAGAGAGGATCCTAGGTTCCTTACAGTTCGCCTCCGTGACAGACATCGTCCTAAGGTCCAAACTCAAGTACATAAACAGAGAGTGGCGCTCCAGAGCAACCACAAAACGCCGAGACAGACATGCTCGCCTTCCCCCAATCCTGAGAAAAAGTCTGCAGCCTTGGACGAAGATCAAGAATCTTTCCAAGTCGGTTCCCTTACAACATCCGGTCCCAGGACTCGTCGTTCACACAGACGCCTCCTTAACAGGGTGGGGAGGTTACTCCCAACACAAGAAAGTCCAAGGGTTATGGTCACCGGTCTTCCAACAAATGCACATCAACGTCCTAGAGGCCATGGCAGTCTTCCTCACTTTAAAACGTCTCAATCCAGCCAGGAATCTCCATATCAGACTGGTTCTCGACAGTGCAGTCATAGTACACTGCCTCAACAGAGGAGGCTCCAGATCAGCCCAAATAAACCACATCATGTTGAAGATTTTCTCCATGGCAGCAATGCACAAGTGGCACCTGTCAGCAGTCCATCTAGCAGGAGTCCGGAATGTGGTAGCGGACTCACTTTCCCGGACGACTCCACTAGAGTCGGAATGGTCACTAGACAATCGATCTTTCCAGTGGATACTATCTCAAGTCCCGGGTCTCCAGGTGGATCTGTTTGCGACGAAATCCAATCGCAAACTAGATTGTTACGTAGCCCCCAACCTGGACCCTCAAGCTTATGCCACAGACTCTATGATTCTAGATTGGAATACCTGGAAGACGATTTATCTGTTTCCTCCGGTGAATCTCCTGCTGAAAGTTCTGCACAAACTCAGATCCTTCAAAGATCAAGTGGCTCTCGTAGCACCCAACTGGCCCAAGAGCAATTGGTTCCCCTTGTTGCTAGAACTAGGTCTCCGCCCTCGGAGGATTCCCAATCCGGTGCTAACACATACAGTACAAACTCGCAATGTGTTCGCTTCAAGGATTCTGAATGCCCTAACTTTATGGACTTCATGAAGTTCGCAGCCCAACGAAGTGCAAACATCGATCCTTTGAATACTATTTTCCTGGAATCTGACAAAAGGGAATCTATTCTCCGTCAATATGACTCAGCTGTCAAGAAATTAGCTAAGTTCTTGAAAGATTCCCAAGTTGAGAACATGACGATGAACCTAACAGTGACATTCTTCATAACTCTCTTCGAATCTGGCCTGGCAGCCAATACAATTACTACAATCAAGTCAGCCTTGAAAAAGATCTTCCATATTGGTTTTGACAATGATCTAACGGATTCATATTTCTCATCCATTCCGAGAGCTTGTGCCAGACTAAAACCTTCAACTCGTCCTAGCGCAGTTTCCTGGTTTTTGAACGATGTTCCTAAGCTAGCCTCTGACACCCCAAATGAATCCTGTAACTATATGGCATTATTAAGAAAGTCACTTTTTCTTTTGAGCCTTGCCTCTGGCTCCAGAATCTCAGCATTGTCAGCCTTATCTAGAGACCCAGGTCATATAGAGTTTCTCTCTTCAGGTGAGGTCCTTCTCTCCCCAAACAAAGTTTTCCTGGCTAAAAATGAGGACCCCCAAAACAGGTGGTTTCCCTGGAAGATTGTTCCACTTCCTCGGGATCCATCCCTGTGTCCAGTTATCACACTGATATCCTACCTAAGTAGAACTTCCACTACAACCACAGGGTCTTCATTTATTAGAGAACACGGAGGAACTATTACCCTTAAGGGAATCAGGCAACAAATTCTTTATTTTATTAAACAAGCTAATCCTGAATCATTCCCACATGTCCATGATATTTTTTCCACCATATGAAATTTGATGAGCTCTCAAAATATACGGGTTGGAAGTCCCCTAAAGTTTTCAAGCGCCACTACCTAAAGCCTTTAGAAGCTCTTAGATTTGCCACAGTGGCTGCAGGGAATATAGTTCCTCCTGAAGGTACTGAGTCCTAATCACAACGTCTTGCTCTGTCCTCTTTCCCTCCTGCCTGGCTTACCTGTTGTTCCTACCTGTTTTGTTTACCATACACCCTTATGGTGTATTATTTTATTATTCAATTGATCAATTTCACGAATAGATTTGATTTCACTTGTTCTTGAAATCCCCGAGCTGATTTTATTTTGCTATGTTAAATCTTTGTTATGGAATTACTTTTGCTTGGTTCTCTCTATCATCCCCTGATGGGATTTTGTACCATGCTCATATTCATATCTATGATTGAATTTTTACCTTTGCATTTTTGATTACCAAGCTGGATTACCACTATTCATATCTGTTGAATTTTACCTACCGGTTTCATTATTGATTGTTTACAATGTCTATTTATCACTGTCATATATATGTTGATCTATTTTTACGAGTTTCCACATCCCTCTTTTTTGATATTAAAACTCATCAGTTATGTTATTTTTGTGTTATTCCCTCCTCAGCTAGTTAGCCATATTGGGTCCCCAATCTCTGGTACGATTTCACTGGGCGGCACGGGTCGGAGCCCAGAAAAGGGATTTTGACGTAGGAAAAATCTATTTCTGGGCGAGAGACCCGTGCCGCCCAGTGAACCCACCCGTCCCTCCCTAATTGGGCCCCAATCTGGGGTGCTATAAGGAGTGACGTCACTGGCGTGGGATCGCTAGTAGTAGTAGGATGTTGAACGGCACCTCGCTGTACGGGGATATTGACAGTAGATATCTAAATGGTGCGAGGCCTCTGGTTGGGATTTATTCACGCGTCCCAGTATTATACCGACACCTTATTAAGGTGAGCGAACTGGGTTCAACCTAGCATTCCTATACAAATTTTTCTCTGGTAAATTCATAGCAGTTTTTACCTTAGAAATGATGTAAAAGGAGCATTTCACTAGGCGGCACGGGTCGGAGCCCAGAAATAGATTTTTCCTACGTAAAAATCCCTTAATTATGGGTTTTTAGGCTAAGGAATGAATTAAATCAATTACCATGTATTCTTATGGGAATATTTGCTCCAACATACGATCGTTTTAACATATAAAGTAGTTTCTGGAACGAATTAAGATCGTATGTAGAGGTATCACTGTATTTCCCTACATTATAAACATACTTATGGTTAGTAAGCTACTATTTTAAAAAATTTCTTGCAAGAAAAGAAAATAATTCACATAATGCAAGTCATACTAAGCAGATTACGTCACAGGATTGTGACATCATCACGATGGCGGACTGAATTCCTTCAAGGTAATCACATTCCGTTCTGCTAAGAGTTACGTTACAAAATAGTGACATCACAATGTTTAATGTAGAAAATGTCTTCCTTCCATTAAAACTTTAAGAGTTGTTCGTTAATAAAGTAGGGGGAAAAAATCTTTGATCCCTCAATGTACAAACATGGAGCGAAAACAAATACATACATGCTCCCTGCTAATTACAGTGCGGGATGTAAGAGCAGCTCGAAAGCTGGTCTAGCCCAACACCCAAGTTTAACAACAGAAGAGCCATGACTGGGTCTGGATATCTTTGCTTGAAAATCAAGTTCAATTAAACTGTCCAAGTTGGACCAGCAAAAAACTATCTTATACAATATCTTCGATAGTTGAAAGGCAGCGAAAGATGTTAACAATAATCAGACAAAAGGTACTACACCAAATTGTAGAATAAAGTAATATATCCACGAAACGAATTCCCGAGGTGTTGACTCGATCAACGACAGAGAATTTCTGAAGAATGTTGGGAATGGTTCTGATAACCTACGAGTGATGGCGCTCATGTATGACCACCTACTGTCGTGGCGGTGATCGCCACGAATTTGAATTTTCTGTCGTGCCGCGTCAAAACGCGAGATTTAAGCTATATATATGTAACTACCAGGGAAGTTACATATTTAAAAATTAAAATTAAGTGAATTATAAGCAGCTAAAATAGGTCGAGTGGAACATTTTCTTTGCGAATGTTAGGTAAACCATATAATATACCATGAGGAACTACAGGAAAATAGGTCTAAGTATACCTGTTCAAAAATGGCATTATTATCCTTTAGTCTTTTCAGTGTTCGGTTAACTTGTCTTCCATTTTAAAATCGGGCTAAACTGAGGAAGACCTAAGTCAGAAAATTTTGTTCGGTCATTCAAAATGTGTACATTTTTTCTATATAATCTACTTTGTTGAGTAAGACTTTACCTTTACCTTTATCCGGTCTGGTTACAACGAGATTAGGATTCTTAGCCAAATTTTTCAAAAAATGGAAAACCTCATTCTTGAAGAAAGGAGCCCAGTTAGCTTTTAATGATGAAAAGGTTTTTTGAGCAATCTGGTACAAGTTACATTGAAAGTTGCTTATATCAGTGGGAAAAAGCAGTTGCCTAAATCTTTGAAAAAGAAGTTCAAAGGACATAAAGAACTGAGTATATTTTTAATGATAGTTGGGCATACAGAAGTCCAAACCTAATGATAAAAGAAACTCCTCTCTCCTAAACAATATATGATTAGAATAATCAAAAGCCATTTTCTTAGGATTCATGAAATTTAGAACATTAATAGTGCGATTGTTTAACTTTCTGTAATGAGTTAGCTTGTTTATCAGCAATAGAAATTATTATTTATATTTGAAAGCTTTGTTGAATTGTCACAGAAGGAGGAGGATACTGCAGAGGGACGTGTCGACAAACTCTTGGCAGTGGACCACAGCTTGAGCAGCAAGACCGGGGTTTTGTGGCAAAGTTCCCTCCAAGCATTTGATGCCATTCTTCTCCAAACACTGTTGGCGTCTTGAGTCTTGCTTTCAAGATTGGGTCTGTCACGGCAGCAAACTGAAGTGAACCCAAGACTCTTTCCTGTTGGGCCTGGTGAATACTCTTGACCGAAGTAGGCACCCGACAGATTTTGCGATTTTGTGTGTGACTTTAGATTCCAGTAAATTCCTAGCCGCTGGAATTCCTGAGCCGGAGACAGCCGGGACTTTTCGAGGTTGATTAGAAAGCCCAGAGACTGTAGGAATTTCAAGACTTCTTGAGCCGTCAGAAGACATTCCGACTTTGTTGCAGCCCAGAATAGCCAGTCGTCCAGGTATAGAATCACTTGGAGGCCTTTGATCCGTAATTGTTGGAAGATTGCCTCGACTAGCTTCGTGAAAATCCTTGGAGCTGTACTGAGCCCGAAGGGCATAGCTCTGAATATGTACGCCTTTCTTGCCAGTCTGAAACCAAGGTAGGGGGAGAAGCGCCGACCTATCGGAAGATGGCAATATGTGTCTGTAAGATCTATGGAGACGGTGTAGGCCCCCTGGGGTTGTAGGGTTTGTATTTGCGAGATAGTCAGCATCTGGAACTTGTCATTCACAATGAATTTCTTTTGCGGGGAAAAGTCCACAATAGTTTGAAGAGCGTTTGAATCTTTCTTGGGCATGCAGAATAGCTGCCTCAGAGTTCATGGATTTTGTGCAACGGATAACTCCTTTCTGGAAAAGATCCTGAACGCAGTCCTCCGAAAACAGGGTTGAGGGTTGGACGAAACTTTCAAACTAGGATGGTTTCTGTCTAAATTTCCAGCCTAGTCCTTTGGAGACTATGCTGTGAGCCCAGGTAAAGTCCTCCCTATACCAGTTAGTCCTCATTGTTGTTGTGGAGGACCTGATTCTTTAAACGCCATGCCTCTACTACCTCGGCCTCTAGACTGACCGCCCCTTCCAGACCTTCCTCTGCCACTAGTGCTCTTATTTTGAGCTCTGGCAGGGTGAAACGTTGTCTTGGCTCTCTCATATACAGGGTTGAGGGCTGGAGACTGCGATACATACGGCTGGAGAACAATGTACACACTCTGGGGGATGGCGGCAACTGAGGCTATTGTGACAGGAAAGGATTTCCTTCCTTTAAAGGGTCTTCTAGGTTTCTTGTCCTAGGGTTGAGTTCCTTCTTTATTATTATTATTATTAAATGCTAAGCTACAACCCTAGTTGGAAAAGCAGAATGCTATAAGCCCAGGGTCCTCAACAGGGAAAATAGCCCAGTGAGGAGAGGAAATAAGGAAATAAGGAAAAATAAAATATTTTAGGAATAGTAACAATATTAAAATAAATATTTCCTATTTAAACTATAAAAACTTTAACAGAACAAGAGGAAGAGAAACTAAGTAGAAAAGTGTGCCCGATTGTACCCTCAAGCAAGAGAACTCTAACCCAAGGCAGTGTAAGACCATGGTACAGAGGCTATGGCACTACCCAAGAATAGAGAACAATGGTTTGATTTTGGAGTGTCCTTCTCCTAGAAGAGCTGCTTACCATAGCTAAAGAGTCCCTTCTACCCTTACCAAGAGGAAAGTAGCCACTGAACAATTACAGTGCAGTAGGTAACCCCTTGGGTGAAGAAGAATTGTCTAGTAATCACAGTGTTGTCATGTGTATGAGGACAGAGGAGAATCTGTAAAGGATAGGCCAGACAATTCGGTGTCTGTGTAGGCAAAGGGAAAGAACCGTAACCAGAGAGAAGGGTCCTATGTAGTACTGTCTGGCCAGTCAAAGGACCCCATAACTCTCTAGCGGTAGTATCTCAACGGGCAGCTGGTGCCCAGGCCAACCTACTACCTACTTCAGGTGTAAATTTCCATTTAGAGGACATGCACCACCTTTGCGTAAAGCTGCTCTGTCCATGACTTCCTTAACCAATGAGAGCCTGAAGGGAGTTCGTGTTCGCTGCCGCGACGGTGAAATACGAACCCAGGAAGCTGATTTCTTCCAGCATCTGGGGTAAAGACCTCTTCCCAAAGGAAGCGGTCAAGGAGGTAGTTGAGAAAGCTGCCACAGAGAATAGGAACCTTCTCCAAAAGTGGGGCATCTCCTCAAAGAGGAAGTCTTCCCCGGATGCAGGTCCCCAACCAAAACGGAAGACAAAGAAGCCAAGACTACCTTCTCAGCCTCCTCAGCAACATCCCACAGTCACCATGACCGCGATGCCCCAAGTGGTTGTTCAACTACCTTCCAAGTGGTGCCTCAACAGCTGGTTGCCCAGTCACCAGCTTTTAACCCAGGGTTTGAAAGGCAATCCACTACCTTTCGTCCGAAAGGAAGAGGTTCTCGACGGGGCTCCTAACGACACCCTTTACGAGGCAAGGGTGGACGCAGTCACAGTGGCAAGCCCTTCGGACCTCCCAAGCAATGAGATGCTACAGGTAGGAGGGAGGCTCCAACACTTTCGGGATCGTTGGACCTTCGATCCCTGGGCCCACAGCCTAATCAAAAATGGACTAGGATGGAAATGGAACTAGTCTCCTCCTTCATTTCCTCAATTCTTCCAACACGTCACCGCCTTATTGGAAGAATATATCTTAGAACTCTTGAGCAAAAAGGTTATAAAGAAAGCAAAGTCCATCAAATTCCAGGGAAGGCTGTTTTGTGTTCCCAAGAAGAAATCGGACAAACTCAGAGTCATTTTGGACTTGTCGCCACTCAACAAATTCATCGAGAACAAGTTCAGGATGTTAACCCTTCAACACATAAGGACCCTGTTACCGAAAGGGGCATACACAGTCTTAATAGACTTGGAAGATGCTTACCCTCACCTCTCAGTCAGCCGCTCCCTCTCCTCCTACCTAGGATTCAAGCTACAGAAGAAAAAGTATGTCTTCAGGGCCATGCCCTTTGGACTAAACATAGCCCCAAGGATCTTCACGAAAATTGCGGACGCAGTCATACAACAACTACACCTAGAAGGCATTCAGGTGGCAGCATACCTGGATGACTGGCTGGTGTGGGCAGCATCCAAGACTGCTTGTTTGCAAGCATCCAAGAAAGTGATCCAGTTCCTGGAACATCTGGGATTCAAGATCAACTTAAAGAAGTCTCGCCTCTCTCCAGCTCAAGAGTTTCAATGGCTGGGAATCCATTGGAACTTGAAGTCACACCATTTCTCCATTCCACCAAAGAAGAGGAGAGAGATCGTGGCTTCTGTCAAGAGACTACTGAAATCCGACAGGATCTCAAGACGCCAATAGGAAAGACTACTGGGCTCTCTCCAGTTTGCAGCAGTAACAGACCCAATGCTAAGAGCACAGTTGAAAGATGCGTCAGGAGTCTGGAGAAGATATGCATCAAACGCTCGAAGAGATCTACAAAGACCGGTACTGACCTTACTACGATCACTTCTCAAGCAGTGATCGAAGGTCAAAAGCCAAACGAGGACCGTTCCCTTACAACCACCTCCCCCATCGGTGACCATCCACACGGATGCCTCGACGGAAGGATGGGGAGGTCACTCCCATCAAAGGAAAGTCCAAGGGACTTGGTCATCTCTGTTCAAGACCTTTCACATCAATATTCTAGAGGCCATGGCAGTCCTCTTGACGCTGAAGAAACTATCCCCTCACAAATCAGCCCACAGTGAAGTGATAGTGAAATGTCTAAACCGACAAGGCTCGAGATCGCCCCACATCAACCATGTGATGTTAGCCATCTTTCATTTAGCAAAAAAGAAGAGATGGCAGCTTACCTACAAGGGTTCTGCAATGTGACGGCGGACGCTCTATCTAGGCTAAAGCCGATAGAGTCAGAATAGTCCCTAGACGCAGACTCATTCTCCTTCATCTAGGAAAAAGTCCCAGAACTAAAGATCGACCTCTTCGTGACGAGCGACAACAAGAAACTACCTCGATATGTAACCCCATACGAGGACCCTCTGGCGGAGGCGACGGACGCCATGTCCCTCGATTAGAACAAATGGACCCGGATCTACCTGTTCCCTCCAACCAATCTCCTGCTGAAGGTCCTCAACAAGCTGAGATCCTTCAAAGGAACCGCAGCACTAGTGGCCCCCAAGTGGCCCAAGAGCAATTGGTTCCCTCTAGTGTTGGAATTGAAGCTGAGGTTGGTCCCTCTACCGAACCCAGCTCTATCTCAACTGGTTCAGAAGTCGACTGTCTTTGCTTCATCACAGAGAACACAAAACCTTCATCTCATGATTTTCTCGCCTTGGCAATAAAGAAAAGATTTGGGATCTCAAAAGGCAGTATAGACTTCCTAGAAGAGTACAAGTCAAAGTCAACCAGAAGACAATACGAATCGTCTTGGAAAAAGTGGGTTGCTTTCGTAAAAGCAAAAAGGCCAAAAGAAATCCCAATAGATCTCTGCCTGTCCTTCTTCATCCACCTTCACCAGCAAGACTTGGCTGCCACCACAATAACTATGTGTAAGTCAGCCTTGACTAGACCTCTTCTATATGCCTTCCAAGTGGACCTGGCGAACGAAATCTTCAACAAGATTCCGAAGGCATGCGTTAGACTTAAACCTGCAGCCCCTCCGAAGCCCATTAGATTGTTCTCTTAAGGATCTAACACAAAAAGTGATTTTCCTGTTCGCCATAGCCTCAGGGGCTAGAGTTAGTGAAATAGTAGCCCTATCAAGAGACGAGGGCCATATTCAGTTCACGGAAGTGGGAGAACTGAATCTCTTTCCTGATCCTACCTTTCTCGCCAAATGCGAGCTACCCACCCAAAGGTGGGGTCCCTGGAGAATCTGCCCTCTGAAGGAAGATGTCTCTCTGTGTCCAGTAGAGTGTCTAAAGGTCTATCTTCGAAGAACTTCAGACTTCAGGGGAAGACAGCTCTTCAAAGGCGAAACCTCAGGATCGAACTTATCCCTAAAACAACTGAGGGCGAAGCTCACCTACTTCATTCGCAGAGCGGATCCTGATAGTACACCCACAGGTCATAATCCGAGAAAAATTGCTTCCTCACTGAACTTTTTTCAGCATATGGACTTTGAGAGTCTTCGCTCATACACTGGTTGGAAGTCCTCCAGAGTGTTTTACAAACATTATGCAAAGCAAGCGCACAGGCTCAAACATTTTGTGGTGGCAGCAGGTAGTGGTGAAACCTGTCGTCTAGTGCTGTGATGAACAGTGAACTGATTGGGACTCTCAATTCGGGTGGAAAGATGTTGACACCTTCCAGTGCAATATCCTTTTATGTGAGTGTCACCCTGGTGACACTTGGACTGTTCATTTCTAGGTGCAGAATTATTCAAATGACACTAGTGCCATGTGTACAATGTACACAGTGTTGATAGTATCCAACATTTACAGTAAAAATTATCTTAATAATTTTCTCAACTGTTGTGAGTGGCATTAACCCTTTTCTTCTCTTTCAGGTAGAAAAACATTGTCTGTATATGTTGAATGTATAATTCACTTTTATGTTATATTACACCTGTTGTTCCATTTAATCATTTAACTTAAATAAATGACTAAAGTGTAAATGCGTCTTATTTCGCCCAACAAGTAGCAAAAATAAAACGTAGCCGGAGTCCTTTTACTTATTTTCCTAAGTAAAACTCATACTTATGGTACTGATGTGTATGAACAAATAGATCTGGTAGATACTTATATTTGTTCTTACATGTATACAAACCTTGAGCTTTTAGTGTATAGCAAGATACTTCCCTGCAGGGAGCAGGAAGCCCTAACAGTGTTCCATGATTAGCGGTAATGACATATAACGGTATTGTCATATCTTTCAGTCTGGATGACCATATAAAAGCTGACCCAAGGTTGAGGCACTTATACAAACCCACAGATACAGTACTTTCAAGTAATTCTCTGGTAAACTTCCATCAGGACGACATGGCTTGAGCCCCCAAAACGGATTTTGAAGCAAAGCGAAAAATCTATTTTTGGGTGAGATGGCCATGTCGTCCTGGTAGACCCATCCTCCTTTTCTAAGAAAAGGATTATATAACAATCCCCTCCTGAAAATACTGTATCTGTAGCACCATGCTTAATTGCTACAAGGAATGAGCGGCCATTTTGGGCCATGTAATAGTAGGGGAAAAAGGGTAACCTTGATGACAGCTCCCCTTCAATTTCGCCAATCTTCCCCTTCGGAGCGAAAACTCTATTCGGGGTGAAGATTGCCATGTGTCGTATCAAGAAATACGTCCCCTGATATTATGCGATATCCTTAAGAAAAATTTTAAGGATACTCGTGCCAGGAGTTAGAATTCTGGAGACCTGTGGTCAATTCTCTGAGAGTATCACTGTAGCCAAATATCCCTTGGAAAGCTGCCAATAGGAAGCTTCCATCAGGACGACATGGCCATCTCACCCAAAAATAGATTTTTCGCTTTGCTTCAAAATCCGTTCTTTGCTCTGATTTTTGTAAATAAAAGACTGAGATATTTTGCATGCCTTTTATTTCTAGCACTATTTTATTTTTAGTGGCAATAAAATAAGTGTGCCTATTGATTCTTATCCTTCCTGAACAGGCTTACTTAATATCCTCTGATGAGTATTTGTTCCATACATTTTACTTACTGAGCCTACTTCAGTTTTAGCTGTCCAACATCTCACCATAAGAATTGGATGTCTTTCCCATTGTGGAAGGCGTTTCTTTGGACCTGTTCTGCCTCCTTAACAGGCCATCATACTTATCAATACAGCTTCATTATTGTTTGGGAATAAAGGTTGAGATTGATACCTATGCTTTGACGGACTAATCCGGTTAGCGCATTTCGGTATTGGAACCTTTCTTCAAGGCCTCTTACCGAGTAATAGGTAATTCTCTGGTACACTTCCATCAGGACGACATGGCTCGAGCCCAAAAAAACGGATTTTGACGTAGGAAAAATCAATTTTTGGTGATATAGCCATGTCATCCTGATGGCCCACCCGTTACAACGTCCCTCCTAGATTCCTCATAGGATGCTCCTTTTTTCACAGTAGTGCCGCTTCGATGTGGAATAAGACACCAGAGACGTACGAGGGCACCGTAGAGTGAGAGGATATGTAATGGCTCCTCGCTTATCCTTCCTCTTAGTGGATTATACAGGGTAAAGTCTATTGGGGGTGCAGATATCTATGGTTATCTTCGGATACGTCCCTGATTATACACGATATCTTCGGATAGTCGTTCCAAGGGTTAGAACCCCAGATATATATATATATATATATATATATATATATATATATATATATATATATATATATATATATATATATATAAATATACAGTATATATATATATATATATATATATATATATATATATATATATATATATATATATATATATATATATATATATATATATATATATATATATATATATATATTACAGTATATATATATATATATATATATATATATATATATATATATATATATATATATATATATATATATATATACACAGTGGTACCTCTACATACGAATTTAATCCGTTCCACAACCGACTTCGGATGTAGAAACGAATTTTTCCATAAGAATACATTGAAATAGGATTAATCCGTGGTTGAGCCCAATAACCTATGATAACTCCTTAATAAATTACTACACATAATTACACATGACAATATGCACTCTAAATTAGATAATAGACATGTAAAAAGGAATAATTATCAAGAACTAATAAATAAGAAACGGGTTTTTAGCGTCACTTTACCTTAGAAAGTCCAGCGCAGGTGTCGGTCTTGCTACGCAGAGAGGAAACGGACGGGCGGCGAGGAGGTAGAGAGGGTGACTACGATAAACGTACACTACCATAACTTATTCTAACTTACACTAAGTGAACTTTAACCTAGCTTAGCTTATTTATTTTTTTTTTATTCTTATATTTTATATTTTTTTTTACATTTTCTTTTTTTATTTTTGATGATTAATTTTAATCTCTTTCACTCTCTCCACTTAAAATTGATTGAATTTTTTTCTCTTCACGCTTTGCCGTTTTCTTTGAACCACTTCCTTCCTCTTCACCACGAGTTCGCTTCGTAGTTTTTTTAAAGAAGCTATCAATAGAAAGTTGCTTGGTACGGCTTTTCAGAATGTTTCGAAAATGAGTTAGGCAAACATCATCGAACAGAGCAAATACACGACAAACCTGCAATTTTTTTGGATGGTATTTGTCGATGAAGTCGACCACGTCTTGATATTTTCCTAACATCTCTTTTATTTGCGCCGAACCTAACACATGTTCTACCTCCTCGATCCCTTCCTCGTCATCTCTCATGTGCTCAGACATAGCATGGAGTTCCTTGAGCTCCTCTGTAGTAAGTTCGTAGTGATGTTTGGCGACGAGTTCCGTGATGTCATCTGCGTCGACCTCCAGACCCATGGACTTGCCAAGGGAGACGATTTCCTCTACGTCTTCCGCTGCACCCACCACAGGATCAGGTTCGGGGTCAAAACCCTCGAAATCTCGGGGAGAAACTGCATCAGGCCACAGCTTCTTCCAGGCAGAATTCAGTGTCCATCGAGTTACTCCCACCCAAGCCTGATCTATGACCTTCAAGCAGTGCACGATGTTAAAGCGGCTTTTCCAAAATTCACGCAAAGTTAAGTTTGTGCTTTGCGTGACATTAAAGCACTGCTTGAATAGGTGCTTGGTGTAGAGCTTCTTGAAGTTCGAGATGACTTGCTGGTCCATGGGCTGGAGGATAGAGGTGGTATTCGGTGGAAGATACAGCACCTTTATGAACTTGAATTCTTCGAAGATATCATCTTCAAGTCGGGGGGGGGGGGGGGGGGGGGGGGGGGTGAGCGGGTGCATTGTCAAGACATAGCAGGCACTTTAAAGGCAATTTCTGCTCATGAAGATACTTCTTCACAGAAGGACCGAAAAATGTTATTTTTATTAGTAAAATAAATTTTTGAATATACTTACCCGATAATCATGTAGCTGTCAACTCCGTTGCCCGACAGAATTCTATGGAGGGATACGCCAGCTATCACAATACTAGAAGGGGGTGTATTTACCAGCGCCACCTGTGGCCAGGTACTCAAGTACTTCTTGTTGACACCTCCTCAATTATTCCTCGGTCCACTGGTTCTCTATGGGGAGGAAGGGAGGGTCGATTAAATCATGATTATCGGGTAAGTATATTCAAAAATTTATTTTACTAATAAAAATAACATTTTTCAATATTAAACTTACCCGATAATCATGTAGCTGATTCACACCCAGGGGGGTGGGTGAAAAACCAGTGTACAAGACTAAAGGATAGCTAAGTATCCCGTATTTCATATAATCAGTTATCCACAATAACAATGAAATAATAAGTACCTGGTAAGGAAGTCGACTTGAACCGCTACTCTGCCTTTAATAAGATCGTCTTCCTTACTGAGCGCAGCGTTCCTCTTGGGAGGCTGAATCAACTCAAAGGTGCTAAAGTATACAGGGCTGCAACCCATACTAAAGGACCTCATCACAACCTTTAACCTCGGCGCTTCTCAAGAAAGAATTGACCACCCACCAAATCAACAAGGATGTGGAAGGCTTCTTAGCCGACCGTACAACCCATAAAAAGTATTCAAGAGAAAGGTTAAAAGGTTATGGGATTATGGGAATGTAGTGGCTGAGCCCTCGCCTACTACTGCATTCGTTGCTACGAATGGTCCCAGGGTGTAGCAGTACTCGTAAAGAGACTGGACATCTTTGAGATAGAATGATGCGAACACTGAATTGCTTCTCCAATAGGTTGCATCCATAACACTCTGCAGAGAATGGTTCTGTTTGAAGGCCACTGAAGTAGCCACAGCTCCCACTTCATGTGTCCTTACCTTCAGCAAAGCAAGGTCTTCTTCCTTCAGATGAGAATGTGTTTCTCTAATCAGAAGCCTGAATAGTAAGAAACTGAGTTCTTAGAACTTGGAAAAGAAGGTTTCTTGATAGCACACTATAAGGCTTCTGATTGTCCTTGTAAAGGTTAAGACCTTTTTAGATAGTACCTAAGAGCTCTAACTGGGCAAAGTACTCTCTTCAGATCATTCCCCACCAAGTTGGACAGGCTTGGGATCTCGAACGACTTAGGCCAAGGACGTGAAGGAAGCTCGTTTAGCAAAAACCGAGCTGCAAGGAACATGTAGCCGTTTCAGATGTGAAAACAATGATCCTGCTGAAGGCGTGGATCTCACTTACTCTTTTAGCTGTTGTCAAGCACACGAGGAAAAGAGTTTTTAATGTGAGGTCCTAAAAAGAGGCTGATTGGAGAGGTTCAAATCTTGATGACATAAGGAACCTTAGGACCACGTCTAGATTCCAGCCTGGAGTGGACAACCGACGTTCCTTTGAGGTCTCAAAAGACCTAGGGAGGTCCTGTAGATCTTTGTTGGTGGAAAGATCCAAGCCTCTGTGGCGGAAAACCGCTGCCAACATACTTCTGTAACCCTTGATCGAAGGAGCTGAAAGGGATCTTACTTTCCTTAGATATAACAGGAAGTCAGCAATCTGGGTTACAGTGGTACTGGTTGAGGAAACTGCATTGGTCTTGTACCAGCTACGGAAGACTTCCCCTTGAGACTGATAGATTCTGAGAGTGGATGTTCTCCTTGCTTTGGCAATCGCTCTGGCTGCCTCCTTCGAAAAGCCCCTAGCTCTTGAGAGTCTTTCGAAAGTCTGAAGGCAGTCAGACGAAGAGCGTGGAGGATTGGGTGTACCTTCTTTACGTGAGGTAGACTTAGAAGGTTCACTCCTAGAGGAAGAGTCCTGGGAATGTCGACCAGCCATTGCAGTACCTCTAAGAACCATTCTCTCACGGACCAGAGCGGAGCCAACCAACGTCAGCCGTGTCCCTTTGTGAGAGAACTTCTGAAGTACCCTGTTGACAATCTTGAACGGCGGGAATGCATACAGGTCGAGATGGAACCAATCCAGCAGAAAAGCATCCACGTGAACTGCTGCTGGGTCTGGAATCGGAGAACAATACAACAGGAGTCTCTAGGTTATCGAGGTAGTGAACAGATCTATGGTTGGCTGACCCCACAGGGCCCAAAGTCTGTTGCAAACATTCTTGAGAAGGGTCCACTCTGTGGGGATGACCTGACCCTTCCGTCTGAGGTGATCTGCCATGACATTCATACCGCCCTGAATGAACCTCGTTACCAGTTAGCTTTCGATCTTAAGACCAGATGAGTAGGTCCCTTGCGATCTAGAACAACTTCCACGAAAGAGTCCCTCCCTGCTTGAAGATGTAAGCCAGGGCTGTGGTGTTGTCAGAGTCCACCTCCACCACTTTGTTAAGCTGGAGGGACTTGAAGTTTATCAAGGCCAGAATAACCGCCAACAACTTCTTGCAAATGATGTGAAGTGTCCTTTGCTCCTGATTCCATGTTCCCGAGCATTCTTGTCCGTCCAAAGTCGCACCCCAGCCCGTGTCTGATGCGTCCGAGAGGAGACGGCGGTCGTGTTTCTGAACAGCCAAAGGTAGACTTCCTTGAGAAGAAAGCTGTTCTTACACCACGCGAGAGAAGACCTCCTCTCTTCGGAAACAGGAACTGAGACCGTCCTAGCGTCATGTCCTTTATCCAGTGAGCAGCTAGATGATACTGAAGGGGGGGGAGGTGGAGTCTCCCTAACACGATGAACAGGGCCAGCGATGAAAGTGTCCCTGTTAGACTCATCCACTACCTGACTGAGCATCGGTTCCTTCTCAGCATGCTCTGGATGCATTCTAGGGCTTGGAAGATCCTTGGGGCCGACGGAAAAGTCCGAAAAGCTCGACTCTGAAGATCCATACCCAAGGAGACAATGGTCTGGGATGGAACGAGCTGAGACTCCTCAAAATTGACCAGGAGGCCCAGTTCCTTGGTCAGATCCATAGTCCATTTGAAAATCTCCAGACAGCGACGACTTGTGGGAGCTCTTAAAAGCCAGTCGTCTGATGGAGCCGGACATAAGATCATGATACTGCTGCACAGTCTGTGAACTGTCAATCATGGGCAAGCGAGGAAGTACAGTGACAACCCGAATCTGTCTAGACTGTCTGGGTCGTACAGACAACTCCTTATCGGGTTGCTGAGGTTGCCGCACTGCGTCACAACAAGTCACTTCTGTTGGTTGTTGAACGTCTTCCCCGTGACACATTGACTCCGTAAACAAAAAATCCTCTAACAAGGACTAAGCCTGGACTGCATGTCATGCAACACAGCTCAAGGTCTATGGGAGCAGGTGTGGTAACAGACGGGATTAGCGACTGAAGTGGAACCATTACCTTCCCTGGAAGCATGTTATGCTTAAATAAAAGTCCATAAAAGGTTATGCAGCTAAAGGCTCCCTCCAAATGACAGAGTCCTCAAGGGAATATCAGAAGGGGGGAGAAAAGAACTTTCTCATCTACAGGGACCATATCCTAGAAAAGCTAAGTTCTCTCAGTGAGGGTTCACTGGTGCAAAAGCAGCAGACTAGAAGGCAACGTTATGAAACTGCTTGACAGTCTAGTGAGTTGGCAACAACCAAAGATGTGTGACTGAGAAGCATGCGGTAAGGTATGCAGAGCATGATGTATGCAGATATGCTGTATGCAGAGCATGCTGTATGTAGAGCATGTTGTATGCAGAGCATGCTGAATGCAGAGCATGCTGTATGCAGAGCATGTTGTATGCAGAGCATGCTGAATGCAGAGCATGCTGTATGCAGAGCATGTTGTATGCAGAGCATGCTGTATGCAGAGCATGCTGTATGCAGAGCATGTAGTAAGCAGAGCCTGCTGTAAGCAGAGCCTGCTGTAAGGAAAGCAGAGCGTGTGCATGGCGTTTAACATTTCTCAGAAATTCCATGACCAGTGCTAGAGTGCTTGCATGGGGTTTTAATATCCACATAATATTTACCTTACATTCATAACTCATGATTCATATTTTTGCCATATTTGCGATCTTGTTAAAAATATATTGCAAGGAATACAAATATATTTTATAAGAAATACAAATAACCTCCATTATCATATGGTTTGAAAATGGAGGTAAGGTATGCTGAACAGCAGAGTCAGAACGAGCTGGAACAACAATAGTTGTGGTTCCCTCTTCAAGACTCTGTTGAGGGAACACCTGAGGCTCAGTCTGCAAAGGCTGAATAAAAGACAAGCAGAAGGAAGGCGCATGGGTGGAGGGGGCTGACTCCTAGCATGAGTGGTTGAACCCAAGGGTTGCGCTTGCTGAGCGGTTGGCGGAAGCGGAGTAGCAAGTTCCAGTTCCTGTGGTGTGAGTGGAGCGCGATGAGGAAGAGGCTGCGCAGAACAAGGTAAATGTCTCGCAAGCTGAGGCTCCTGAGGCGCAAGGCTAAGGTGTTGTGGTGCTTGCCTTGTGGAGGGTTGAGCTCGCTGCAGCGAGAGCTGAGGAGACTGACTCATGGACGGGAGAGGTTGTTGTACCTCAACCGAGTGTTGCATCACTGGTGGAGCAGCAAGTGGAGGCGGAGGAAGAGAGGTATAATCCTCCTGATCCCATTGTAAAGGTTGCCTTAAGGAAGGCGGAGGCTGAACACCACTGGGAACAGCAAACTCAGCACGTGGCTCAACATCGTACGCCTGGCAGGTGGTACTGCGATCAGGCGGAGCGAGCGTGGGCGGAGGGAGTGTAGGCGGAGGCGGAGGCGCAACACTCTCAGCCCGACACTCACGCATCAAGTCCGAAAGCTGTGCTTGCATGGACTGTAGTAGAGTCCACAACATCGTACGCCTGGCAGGTGGTACTGCGATCAGGCGGAGCGAGCGTAGGCGGAGGGAGTGTAGGCGGAGGCGGAGGCGCAACACTCTCAGCCCGACACTCACGTATCAAGACCGAAAGTTGTGACTGCATGGACTGCAGTAGAGTCAACTTGGGGTCGGCAGACACTAAGGTCTGCTGAGGTAAAGCCTTAACAGCAGAGATCTGTTGCGGCAGAACCTTACTCCTCTTAGGCGGAGTGCATTCAACTGATGACTGAGGAGAGTCAGAGCTAACCCAATGACTGTCATCCGGGTTGTGAACTTTAACTTCGTACGTCTGGCATAGGTCTGGACTTTACGTTTAAGAGGTCTTGAGACCTGAGACCAGCGTTACTCTGCCTTTATTTTCTCCCCTAAATCTCTTCTGCAGACGAGCAAAATAAGGGCTCAATCGTCTGCGGGTGGGAGTGACGGTCTCGGTAAGACACGCCCACAACCACCGAGGATACTTCTGTGCGCCGATCAAGGCCTGCTGAACCCTTATGCCCTTCGACATTGCTTCTCCCCTGGTCTTGGGAGCTTGCAAGAGGTCCCGGACTGGGAGGACGACTGGCGCGCACAGAAGTACCCTCACGCACAACACTGACATACTTTGCGCTAATCACTTATCACTTTGATTTCTGTTTGCACTTATTTCACTGAACTCGAAACTTTAAGAGGTTTGTACCTGAAACACGCAATTCTATCCTTTCTCAAAAGTTAGTAATTGCGAAAACAGAATTACAATGTAACAGAAAAATCTAATGAAAGATAATTCAGTGGCTGGAAAGAGACTAAACACTAGATCACTCTAGAACGTTTAGTTTCTTCCCCTAAAGAGACTAGGGAGAAGAGCAAAAACGATATTACTCGTACGCCTGGCAGGCTTGAATGAAACGTTTATTCTCCTCTTTCTCCCTCCGTCTCTATCTCTCTCTCTCTCTCTCTCTCTCTCTTGACTTAGAACCTGAGAGAAGAGCCCAATCATATATATCGTTAAAACATATTATTGTTAAAGGAAAAAACTGAAATATTTCCCAAAATGAAAAGTTCCTTTATTAGGATCAAAACCATTAAGTTAAGAAAGAATGAACAAAACGCTAGACACGGTTACTCTTACTGCAACGTGAAACCGTGAACATTCTTTCTCTATCGTAACGATAGAGTGCAAGTTGAACGTTCTGAACGTCAACAACTGCAGACAAAACAAAACGTTAGTTCAACTTTGAAAACAGTACGAGACTATCAAAGAAATTCTTTCAAACTCTGTGGCGGAAATAGCATAATATGTTAACAGGTAAAACCGAAATGACGGGCTCAATGTTAATTAACTTCGGTACCAAGAAAAGACCGCCTACTATTAGGAAGGTCGAATATAAACAAATATAAAAATTAATTTTAATAAGTTTATAATAAAAGGAAGTTAATCGAAGAGGCCTATAAGAGGCGGAGAGATATAAAATAAATCTATAACTTTTGTTAAGCAAAATTAAGAAAGAGAGTCTATACTCTCTTAGACACCAACACTTCCGTCTAAGGGAAGGGTCGGCCATTGAAAGGTGAACGAGAGTTCATACTCTCTTCGTCACCAAAATTAATCAAATTAATTCCAAAAGCTAACTAAGCTAATATAGAAGTTTCCAGTAAAGCGACAGCCGAAATCAAAGAGAAATACTTCACCAAAGTCGTGAAAATACTCCAAGAACATAAGCGTATCCCAGAACGTCTTGCCGGAAGCACGACAGAGGAATAATTGAGGAGGTGTCAACAAGAAGTACTTGAGTACCTGGCCACAGGTTGCGCTGGTAAATACACCCCCT
>NC_090730.1:90802900-90807900 GCF_036898095.1 Palaemon carinicauda | reverse complement strand
TGTGGCTACTCTGATCCGCTCCGGAACTCAGCTTCCTCCTCCTTCAGCCCCAGACGCATCGAAGCTACCTCCCTTCGATAAAAACAATCCTTGGAGGTTTGCCTTGCATGCCCCATTCTTAGATGGTTCCCTAACTCTAGAGTTCTACCCCCTGGGGCTAGAATTCCCATTCAATGGCTTCGTACGTTTAAAGGAACATGCATTGGTCCGAATGGACAAGGTACCGAAGGAAACAGTGATATTTCCGAAAGAGCAGGCCCAGAAGTCTATCAGAGTGGGGGTGTATTAACTCCAAGCTCACCCCACACAAAGGTGCCTACACTATTTTTACGACGGCGGCCTCCATCTCTTTGCCGCTCATAGACAAAATCACAGAGCTGACAATACAGGCCATCAAGGAAGGCTCTTCCATGCCGGCTCTTAAGGAGACGGACCCCACCTCATTGCTTATTCCGGGTACCTCTGCAACCTGGGACGATGCGTCTTCTACCTTCACAGTGGGGAAGCTAGACCCGGACTGTGCCTCTACTCTTTTCTCTGAGAAGCTCCCCAGATTACTAGAGAGTCTTCTCAAAACTGAGTTCGAGAACCGTAATAAACTAGCTAGGTCCCTCCACTCCATCATCTCCATAGAGTCCCTAGCATCGGTTTACCCAGAGGAAACACAGTTCAGAGTCGTCATAAAGAACCTGCTGCTGTCCTACCAAATAGACCTCCATGACTTCTGGTCGGCTCGAGTTAGTTGCAGGAAGTTCGTTCTGTCTGAGGCCTCCATCAGACATGAACCGAACAGGCTGATAGCGTCCTCCTGCTGGGGTAAGAACCTCTTCCCTCAGTACGAAGTTGAGAAGGTTCTTCAGGACGCGGCGAGGGCAAACCAAAATTTGCAAGTAAGGTGGGGTCTCTCGACCAAAAGGAGGATCGAATCCCAGAAACAGACGTTCTTCAAGAAGAAGCAGAGGTTTATTCCTTAAAAGACAGTCCGGGGTAACTCTTCGACACAGTCTTCCTCAGCTTCAACTTCTCAACAACCGGCTCCCCCTCAGCAAGTAGTCTACCTCACTGCTCCCCCTGGTATACAGCCCAATCCCACTTGAATGTCCTCTCCTGCATACAACCCTACCTACGAATCCTCCGGTTCCTTTCGTGGACACCAGAGAGGAAGCTTCAGAGGTAGAGGACAGTTCTGCCAGCGAGGCGGACCTAAAGCAAGGGGTGCCCGTGGAGGGAGGGGACCTAGGTTCACTCCATCCCAATGATGTGATGCCGGTAGGAGGGAGACTTTATCACTTCCGAGACCATTGGACCTTCAGTCCATGGGCTCACAGCATAATATCCAAGGGCTTGGGTTGGAAATGGTCACAGGGATCTCCTCCTCCACCAGTGACCTTCTTCCAGAGACCCACTCCCATCCTGGAAGAGTACACCACAGAGTTACTCAAGAAGAAAGCGATCAAACGGGTTCGATCCCTGAAATTCCAAGGCCGCCTGTTTACAGTCCCGAAGAAAGACTCATCGGCGTTGAGGGTAGTTCTGGACTTGTCGAAACTAAACTCTTATATCCTCTGCGACAAGTTCGGTATGCTGACTATCTCTCAGGTACGGACCTTACTTCCCCGTGGGGCCGTCACCACCTCTATCGATCTTACCGACGCCTATTATCATGTCCCAGTAGCTCGGAACTTCTCTCATTACCTAGGCTTCCGTCTCGGCAAGAAAGCCTTTGCATTCAAAGTCATGCCCTTCGGTCTCAGCATTGCCCCCAGGATATTCACGAAACTGGGAGAGACGGTGCTCGAACAACTCAGAAACCAAGGGATACAGATCATCGCCTATCTGGACGATTGGCTCATTTGGGCCCAGTCGAACCAGGAATGCAACAGAGCTACGTCGAAGGTAATTCACTTTCTCGCCAAACTGGGATTCCAAGTCAATCTCCGAAAGTCTCGCCTACAACCATCAAGCCACTTCGAATGGTTAGGCATCCGGTGGGACCTTTCAAAGCACAGGCTCTCCCTTCCTCCCAAAAAGGTAAGGGAGATAGCTTCCAAGGTCAGGAACTTTCTCAAACACAAACAGGTGTCCAGAAGAGCTTTAGAACGCATCCTCGGCCTTCTCCAATTTGCCTCATTGACCGATCTCCTATTAAAAGCCAAACTCAAAGACATGAATCGAGTTTGGAGAAAGAGAGCGACAATACCTTCAAGAGACAAGATCTCGAAGATCCCCTGTCTTAAAAATGAGACTACGACCATGGTCCGAATGGAGGAACCTCTCCAAATCGGTTCCTCTACAGTTCCCCTCTCCACAAGTGACAATTCATACCGACGCATCTCTGAGTGGATGGGGGGGTTACTCCCAACATCAGATGTTTCAGGGCTCTTGGTCACCCGCCATGAAGCAGTTCCATATCAATGTTCTCGAAGCCATGGCAGTGTTCTTGACCCTGAAGAGAATCTCTCCTCCGAGGTCGACCCACATCAGAGTAGTCTCAGACAGCACAGCAGTAGTCCACTGCCTCAACAGAGGGGGATCCAAGTCACCCAACCTGAATCAGATCCTGGTCACTATCTTCGCCTTGGCAGCCGACAAAGACTGGGTCCTGTCAGCAACTCACCTAGCAGGAGTCCAGAATGTGATAGCAGACTCATTATCCAGGACAAAACCACTGGAATCAGAATGGTCCCTAGACATACACTCCTTCCGGTGGATACTCAGGCTGGTTCCAGGTCTCCAGGTAGATCTATTCGCGACCCAACTCAATCACAAACTTCCATGTTATGTGACCCCGAACCTGGACCCTCAGGCTTATGCCATGGACGCATTAACCCTGGATTGGAACCATTGGCAGAAGATCTACTTATTCCCTCCAGTGAATCTTCTACTGAAAGTCTTACATAAACTCCGCTCCTTCCACGGGGCAGTGGCTTTAGTGGCACCTCACTGGCCAAAGAGCAGTTGGTTTCCTCTCCTCCTCGAGTTGAAACTCCGTCCCTTCTGGATCCCATTCCCCAAACTGACCCAAGTGGTCCAAACTCAGACTGTGTCAGATTCCTCAAGGATAGCCAAAACCCTAACTTTGTGGATTTCATGAAGTTTGCGGCTCGTAAGGATGCGAACATCGACCCGGATAATGTCCTCTTTATAGAATCAGACAAAAGGGACTCTACGATTCGCCAATATGATTCGGCAGTTAAGAAACTAGCAGATTTCTTAAAGAATTCAGACCATTCTGTTATGACTCCTAATTTAGCCATCTCCTTCTTTAGGTCCATATTTGACAAAGGCCTAGCAGCTAGCACTATAACCACCATTAAGTCAGCTTTGAAGAAGGTCTTCCTGATTGGGTTTAACATTAACCTGGCAGATTCTTATTTCTCATCTATTCCAAAAGCATGTGCTAGGCTTCGACCTTCGGTTCGCCCGCAAAAGGTCTCCTGGTCTCTGAATGATGTCCTCAAACTTGCCCTCCGACACGGACAACGAATACTGCTCCTATATCACTCTTCTTAGGAAGTCTTTATTTCTAAACAGCTTTGGCCTCGGGTGCTAGAATCTCAGAACTATCAGCTCTCTCACGAAACTCGGAAAACATCGATTTCCTCCCTTCAGGTGAAGTACTTCTTTCTCCAGACAGGGCGTTCCTAGCTAAAAATGAAGACCCCCAAAATAGGTGGTCCCCTTGGAAGATTATTCCTCTTCTCCAAGATACTTCTCTATGTCCAGTCACTACTCTCAGGGCCTTTTTAGCTAGAACTGCTACCCGATCGTCCGGCCCCTTGTTTATCAGAGAACAAGGAGGTACCATTTCCATTCAGGGTATTAGGCAACAGATCCTATACTTCATTAAACAAGCCAATCCTGGATCATTTCCCCACTCTCATGATATCCGGTCAGTAGCTACCTCCATCAATTATTTCCAAAATATGGATTTTGATGACCTTAAAAAGTACACTTGTTGGAAATCTCCTATGGTCTTCAAACGCCACTATCTAAAGAACTTACAGGCCCTTAAATACCCAACGGTTGCAGCTGGGAGCTGTATCTCTCCCCAGTGATCTTTTGTTCTTCCTTTCATCTATCTCTTTTCTTCTCCCTCCTACCCGCCACTCGCACCACGACGCCGCTTCCTTGGTGGTTCGTTAGCCCTAGTTTATTACATATTAGGTTAAGATGATTTTAACTTTTAATGTGTTTACCGTAATTTAGAGTTGGGATATTCTTAGCCATGTCAGTTTTGTTGCTTGTTGTGCTCTGATACTCGGAGGCTTCTTTGTTATCATGTTTGTTTAGCCTTACGCTCACTATGTCCTGTGACTAGTTTATGATTCATACTTACTTACCTTAATATAATATATGGTTTTCCTTACATGGTGTTTTTTCTCTCCCCTCATTACTAATTATTATTGGGCTTGGAAGGCATTCTCTGGTACATTTTCACCGGCCGCCACAGGTCGACCCAGAAAAGGGATTTTGACGAAGGAAAAATCTATTTCTGGGGAGAGACCTGTGGCGCCCGGTGAAACCCTTCCCTATTCTTTTGCAAGATCCCACCCTTTCCTTTCCAAGCCATCATGTCCAATACAGAAGGATGTTGTTCAGATGGCGCTCGCGTCGGGGCGTGGGTGGCGTGGCTCTGGTAGCTTGGCTGGTGCCTCTGTATCGGCCCATCCCTTTGACGAAGGAATTAACTAAATGGAAGAGAGCCTGTGAATAGTGGCTTTCACGCGCCTTTGCTTTATACACGACACCCACAAGGTGCTCGCGCGAAGGTAGTAACCTCTGCATTCTATGCTTTTATCTTTCTCTGGTATAATTGGAAGATTTTATCAGAAAAGTGTATTAGAAGGACCCCTTTTCATCGGGCGCCACAGGTCTCTCCCCAGAAATAGATTTTTCCTTCGTCAAAATCCCTTATATATATACATATATATATATATATATATATATAATTATATATACATATATGTATATATGTATATATATATATATATATGTAT
>NC_090730.1:90790903-90794900 GCF_036898095.1 Palaemon carinicauda | reverse complement strand
TATCGGAACCTGACGCTACCCAGCCGTCCGAGGATTTACCTGGCGAGACATCAGTCTCTTACCAGCGAGATTTACCCGATATCCCGGCCCACCACGTGACACAATTGGTAGTAATTCATTCAAATTACCCCTAATGAGTCAATATGGATGAATATCAACACAACATCATGTTCAAATAGAAATAAATTTCTACCTCATACTTGGGATCGAACGCTAGCCCCTTCTAGTGAAAGGCCAGGTCAAAACCAACCATGCCACGGGAGGCAATAAAAGATATCGGAACCTGACGCTACCCAGCTGTCCGAGGATTTACCTGGTGAGACATCAGTATGAGGTAGAAATTTATTTCTATTTGAACACGATGTTGTGTTGATATATATATATATATATATATATATATATATATATATATATATATATATATATATATATATATATATATGCATATATATATATATATATATATATATATGTATATATATATGTATCTATATGCATATATATATACATATAAATATATATATATATATATATATATATATATATATATATATATATATATATATGTATCTATATGCATATATATATATATATATGTAAATATATGTATATAGGTATGTATATATATGCAAATATATATATATATATATATATATATATATATATACATATATATATATATATATATATATATATATATATATATATATATATATATACATATATATATATATACATATATATATATATATAAATACATATATATATGCAAATATATATATATATATATATATATATATATATATATATATATATATATATATATATATATGTATATATGTATATATACGTATATATATGTATATATGTATACATATGCATATATGTTTATATATATGCATATCTATCTATCTATATACCAAGGCACTTCCCCCAATTTTGGGGGGTAGCCGACACCAACAATGAAACAAAACAAAAGGGGACCTCTACTCTCTATGTTCCTTCAGCCTAATCAGGGACTCAACCGAGTTCAGCTGGTACTGCTAGGGTGCCACAGCCCAACCTCCCACATTTCCACCACAGATGAAGCTTCATAATGCTGACTCCCCTACTGCTGCTACCTCCGCGGTCATCTAAGGCCCCGGAGGAAGCAGCAGGGCCTACTGGAACTGCGTCACAATCGCTCGCCATTCATTCCTATTTCTAGCACGCTCTCTTGCCTCTCTCACATCTATCCTCCTATCACCCAGAGCTTTCTTCACACCATCCATCCACCCAAACCTCGGCCTTCCTCTTGTACTTCTCCCCTCAACTCTTGCATTCATCACCTTCTTTAGCAGACAACCATTTTCCATTCTCTCAACATGGCCAAACCACCTCAACACATTCATATCCACTCTAGCCGCTAACTCATTTCTTACACCCGTTCTCTCTCTCACCACTTCGTTCCTAACCCTATCTACTCGAGATACACCAGCCATACTTCTCAGACACTTCATCTCAAACACATTCAATTTCTGTCTCTCCATCACTTTCATTCCCCACGACTCCGATCCATACATCACAGTTGGTACAATCACTTTCTCATATAGAACTCTCTTTACATTCATGCCCAACCCTCTATTTTTTACTACTCCCTTAACTGCCCCCAAAACTTTGCAACCTTCATTCACTCTCTGACGTACATCTGCTTCCACTCCACCATTTGCTGCAACAACAGACCCCAAGTACTTAAACTGATCCACCTCCTCAAGTAACTCTCCATTCAACATGACATTCAACCTTGCACCACCTTCCTTCTCGTACATCTCATAACCTTACTCTTACCCACATTAACTCTCAACTTCCTTCTCTCACACACCCTTCCAAATTCTGTCACTAGTCGGTCAAGCTTCTCTTCTGTGTCTGCTACCAGTACAGTATCATCCGCAAACAGCAACTGATTTACCTCCCATTCATGGTCATTCTCGCCTACCAGTTTTAATCCTCGTCCAAGCACTCGAGCATTCACCTCTCTCACCACTCCATCAACATACAAGTTAAACAACCACGGCGACATCACACATCCCTGTCTCAGCCCCACTCTCACCGGAAACCAATCACTCACTTCATTTCCTATTCTAACACATGCTTTACTACCTTTGTATAAACTTTTCACTGCTTGCAACAACCTTCCACCAACTCCATATAACCTCATCACATCCCACATTGCTTCCCTATCAACTCTATCATATGCTTTCTCCAGATCCATAAACGCAACATACACCTCCTTACCTTTTGCTAAATATTTCTCGCATATCTGCCTAACTGTAAAAATCTGATTCATACAACCCCTACCTCTTCTAAAACCACCCTGTACTTCCAAGATTGCATTCTCTGTTTTATCCTTAATCCTATTAATCAGTACTCTACCATACACTTTTCCAACTACACTCAACAAACTAATACCTCTTGAATTACAACACTCATGCACATCTCCCTTACCCTAATATAGTGGTACAATACATGCACAAACCCAATCTACTGGTACCATTGACAACACAAAACACATATTAAACAATCTCACCAACCATTCAAGTACAGTCACACCCCCTTCCTTCAACATCTCAGCTTTCACACCGTCCATACCAGATGCTTTTCCTACTCTCGTTTCATCTAGTGCTCTCCTCACTTCCTCTATTGTTATCTCTCTCTCATTCTCATCTCCCATCACTGGCACCTCAACACCTGGAACAGCAGTTATATTTGCCTCCCTATTATCCTCAACATTCAGCAAACTTTCAAAATATTCCGCCCACCTTTTCCTTGCCTCCTCTCCTTTTAACAACCTTCCATTTCCATCTTTCACTGTCTCTTCAATTCTTGCGCCAGCCTTCCTTACTCTCTTCACTTCTTTCCAAAACTTCTTCTTATTCTCTTCATATGACTGACCCAATCCCTGACCCCACCTCAGGTCAGCTGCCCTCTTTGCCTCACGTACCTTGCGCTTTACTTCCACCTTTTTCTCTCTATATTTTTCATACTTCTCTATACTATTACTCTGCAGCCATTCTTCAAAAGCCCTCTTCTTCTCTTCCACTTTCACCTTCACTCCTTCATTCCACCATTCACTGCCCTTCCTCATGCTGCCTCCAACAACCTTCTTGCCACATACATCACTTGCAATCCCAACAAAATTTTCTTTTACTAACTTCCATTCCTCCTCTAAATTACCAGTTTCTCTTACTCCCACCTCATCATATGCCATTTTCAACCTTTCCTGATATTTACTTCTTACCCCCGGTTTTATTAGCTCTTCAATCCTCACTACCTCCCTTTTACATCCACCTACTCTATTCCCCCACTCTTTTGCTACAACTAATTTTCCTTCCACCAAAAAATGATCAGACATACCGTTAGCCATACCCCTAAACACGTGCACGTCTTTCAATCTTCCAAACATTCTTCTAGTTACCAACACATAATCCATTAATGCCCTTTCTACTACTCTTCCATTTGCCACTCTTACCCATGTATACTTATTCTTATCTTTCTTTTTAAAGAAGCTAGCACCTATTACCATCTCTTGTTCAACACACATGTCTACCAGTCTCTCACCACTCTCATTTTCACCTGGTACGCCATACTTACCAATGACACCTTCTACCTCTCCAGCGCCCACTCTAGCATTTAAGTCACCCATAACAACTACATAATTCCTTCTACCCAGTCCTTCTACACACCTAGTTAAATCATTCCAGAACTCATTCCGATCTTCTTCACTTTTCTCACTACCTGGCCCATACGCACTGACAAACGCCCAACATTCCCTACCCAACCTAACCCTTACCCACATTAACCTAGATGATATCTCCTTCCATTCCACTACTTTACCTGTCATCCATTCACTCAGCAATAACGCCACACCCTCTCTCGCTCTTCCCCTTTCAATCCCAGACACTCTACCAGACATTTCACCAAACATCACTTCACCCTTTCCTTTCATCTTTGTCTCACT
>NC_090730.1:90775903-90788403 GCF_036898095.1 Palaemon carinicauda | reverse complement strand
CCCAGAATTCTAACTCCTGGAGCGAGTATCCCTAAAAAAGACCTTAGGGATATCGTAAATATCAGTGGACGTATTCTTGACACGCCTCATAGCAATCTATACCCCGAATAGAGTTAACACTTCGTAGGGGTCAAATGGCAAGAAAACGAAAACGATAAGAAAGGGGGGGAGCCGTTCGTAAGGCATCTCTCCTCCCCGTTTCGAAAGCGTGCCCTGCGCCGTTCGCGGCGCCATCTGTATTCCTTGTAGCGATACACGAGGTGCTACAGATACTGTATGTAGGGAGGGGTCCTACAACCCTTTTCACTCTTTTTTTTTTTTTTTTTTTTTGGAACAGGGCAGGTCCATCAGGACGACATGGCTATCTTACCCAAAAATAGATTTTTCGCTTCGCTCAAAATCCGTTTTTTGGGCTCAAGCCATGTCGTCCTGATGGAAGTATACCAGAGCATTACTGTATCTGTGGATTCTCAATACGTGCCGTACTCCTAAGGAATGTTTCTTAGTCAACTCGACTGAAAGACCTAAGATGTTACCGTTATACATCTTTTCACTAATCATAAGCCATGAAAGCGCTTCCTGCCCCCTACAGGGAGGAGTCCTACTAGACTCTAGAAACGAACGAAGAGTACATATACCTATGTATGAATCACTCGCCAGCCAGTACAATATAGTGGTCTCACTCTATATGAAGTAAAGCATAGTCTTACGGGACTACAGCATCCAAGGGAAAAATCCCGACCAGCACCCTGGTCGAAGTAAAATTAGACAAAAAGGTTATATCTGCGTAGGATTAAACTTGCTGCCACCACCGTCCTCAGAGAGGGGTGGAGTCCTTTATGCTAAGGAGAGTATAAACCAGTGCAACAAGGCTTTGCATTAAGGAATAGGCTATTATAGATATCCCCGATTAATATACATAGGCTAAATGCTCAATAAATAATATGAAATCAATATAGGTGAAGGAGACGCAAGGTTCCCGAGAACAAGTTTATTAAGTAACAATAAATAGACATGGTCACCATAAATATGTACATATGATAGGTGGATGACCAACAATTTACACAAGTACCGTAGTGCATGGATGAATGGTTATCTGAAAGAAAACAAATATGTCACTTGCCACATACCCAGGTATCAAAGTTAACGTCCATGTTACTACTTTTCTGACATTAGCGTTAGCAAACGCTTGGCACACCTGTCTGTACTTGTGCTACCATCACCATAACGCTGGAACAGTCACTGTGGGCTCTCAGAGCCTTCACTACTAGTTATATCAACGCATATAACTAACCACTCACCCAAGAATCAAAGTCCCAAATGATTCCACTGTTCCTCGCAGAGTTAAACAGCAGGGTTAACAACGCAACTAACTGCTACCACAGACCTCTTTAGCTGCTCCACTTGCTTAGCATAGTGGCAAAAGAATACCCTGGAAGACTTCCAGCCAGTGTATGAACGAAGGTGTTCAAAATCCATAAAGTTAAAGAAGTTTAAGGATGAAGCAACTTTCCTCGGATCATGACCTGCGGGTGAACTGTCAGGATCCGCTCTGCGAATAAAATATGTAATTTTCGCCCTAAGCTGATTTAAAGATAAATTCGAGCCCGATGTTTCTCCTCTGAATAGTTGGCCCCCATGGAAGTCTGAAGTTCTACGAAGATAGACCTTTAGGCATTCTACGGGACATAGAGATGCATCTTCTTTCAGAGGGCAGATTCTCCAGGGACCCCACCTGTTGGTGGGCAACTCGTTCTTAGCGAGAAACGTAGGGTCCGGAAACAGGTTCAGTTCTCCCCCATCCAGGAACTGAACTCGGCCCTCCTCTCTCGAAAGGGCCACAATCTCACTAACTCTGGCCCCAGAAGCAAGGGCAAAAAGGAAGATCACTTTTTGAGTCAGGTCCTTCAATGCACATTCCTCATTATCCAGTAATGACGCAAAATGAAGGACTTTGTCTAACGACCACGAAATAGGCTTTGGAGGAGCTGATGGTCTAAGCCTAGCACAGGCCTTCGGGATCTTATTAAACATCTCGTTAGCGAGGTCTACCTGGAAGGCATATAGAATGGGTCTTGTCAGAGCTGACTTACATGTAGAAATTGTGTTAGCCGCAAGCCCCTGTCCGTGGAGGTGAATGAAGAAGGATAGGCAGAACTCCGTAGAGATCTCTTGCGGGTTCTTGTCTTTAACAAAGGCTACCCATTTCTTCCATGCAGATTCGTACTGCCTCCTAGTAGACTTACAATTGTATTCTTCCAGGAAGTCGATGCTATCTTTCGAGATTCCGAACCGTTTCTTCACCGCTAGGGAGAGAAAATCATGAGCTGCAGGGTTCGGGTTTTCTGTAATGAAGCGTAGACAGTCAACTTCTGGACTTGCTGGGACAGAACTGAGTCCGGGAGTGGTAGAAACTTCAGTCGTAGTTCCAGAGCTAGAGGGAACCATACACTGTTCGGCCACTTGTGGGCCACTATTGCTGCTACTCCCTTGAAGGATCTCAGTTTGTTGAGGACCCTCAACATCAGATTGTGAGGGGGAAACAGGTAGATCCTGGACCATCTGTTCCAATCGAGGGACATCGCATCTACTGCTTCCGCCAAGGGGTCCACGTATGGGGACACATATTTCGGCAGCTTCTTGTTGTCCTTCGTCGCGAAGAGGTCTATCTGCAGTTCTGGGACTTGTCTCAAGATGAAGGAGAATGATCCTGCGTCTAGGGACCATTCTGACTCTATCGGTGTAACCCTGGATAGAGCGTCCGCGGTCACATTCCGGACTCCTTGAAGGTGAACTGCTGACAGGTGCCACTTCTTCTTCTCCGCCAGTCGGAATATGGCTAACATTACCTGGTTGAGAGGTGGGGATCTCGATCCCCGCCGATTCAGACATTTCACTACCACCTCGCTGTCCAGTACCAACCTTACATGGATCGAGTGACGTGGGGATACTTTCTTCAGGGTAAGAAGCACTGCCATAGCTTCTAGAAAGTTTATGTGAAAGGTCCCAAATAGCTTGGACCAGGTCCCTTGCACTTTTTTCCGATGGGAGTGACCCCCCCACCCTACCTTTGAGGCGTCTGTGTGGATTGTCACTGACGGGGGGGATGGCTGAAGAGGTAGAGACCTCTTTAGACGACTGGCTTGAGACCACGGTCTGAGAAGAGAACGTAGTCGAAGTGGGACCGGTCTCTTCAAGTCCCTTCGCTCTTTCGATGCAAAGGTTCTCCATACTCCCGCTGCATCTTTTAGCTGTGCTCTTAGCACTGGGTCTGTTACTGATGCAAACTGAAAGAGAGCCCAAAACCCTCTCTTGTTCGCGTCTTGATATCCTCTCGGAACCTAGAAGTCTCCTGACAGACCCCGCTATTTCCTTCCTCTTTGACATCGGGATGGAAAAACGGTGTGACACTAGATCCCAGTGAATTCCCAACCACTGGAACCTCTGAGCTGGAGAAAGACGAGACTTCTTTCTGTTGATCATGAAACCTAGATATTCCAGGAACTGAATCACTTGTAGGGAAGCTTGCAAGCATTCTGCTCTGGATGCTGCCCACACCAACCAATCGTCCAGGTAGGCTACTACTTGGAACCCTTTTAGGCGTAACTGTTTGAGCGCTGCGCTCGCAAGCTTCGTAAAGATCCTTGGGGCTATGTTTAGCCCGAAGGGCATCGCTCTGAAAGCATAAAGTTTTTGTTGTAGCTTGAATCCTAGGTAGGGGGAGAGACGGCGACTTATTGGAACGTGCCAATATGCGTCTGACAAATCGATGGAGACGGTATATGCCCTCTTGGGCAGTAAGGCCCTTATGTGTTGTAACGTTAACATCTTGAACTTGTGGTTCACTATGAACTTGTTGAGTGGTGACAAGTCCAAAATGACTCTGAGTTTCCCCGAGTCTTTCTTGGGAACACAAAACAGCCTCCCTTGAAACTTGATGGACTTTACCCTCCGGATCACCTTTTTCTCCAACAGATCTTGGATGTACTCCTCCAAAACGGGGGTGGAGTGTTGGAAAAATTGAGGGCACTGGGGCGGAGTACTGTACCAACTCCAACCCAGTCCATTTTTGAGAAGGCTGTGGGCCCAGGGATCGAAGGTCCAGCGATCCCGGAAATACTGAAGTCTCCCACCTACCGGCGACACTTCACTTTGACTGCCCTGCAGTCTTGCCTCCCTGGCCGCGACCACCTCTGAATCCTCGTCCCCTAGAGGGGCGTCTCGCCGAACCTCTGGCTGCCCCTCTGGGTCTTGCACGAAACGTGGTTGATTGCCCCTCGAACACGGGATTGAATGCCGGGGAAGCTGATGACATGGCTTGGGGTACCCATTGGAAGGTGGTCGGGGTCTGGGCTACCAGTTGTGGTACCGGAGGCAAAGCTGGCTGCTGCTGCTGCTGTCTCTGTGGTTTGAAAGGCTTGGCTGGACGGGAGGAAAACCTTGATTTCTTCGCCTTTCCTTTCGGCTGAGGGCCCTCATCTGGAGAAGACTTCCTCTTAAGGGACAGGCCCCACTTCAGGAGAAGATTGCGGTTCTCAGTGGCTGCCTTGTCCACGACCTCTTTGACCACGTCCTTGGGAAAGAGATCTTTACCCCAGATGCTGGATGAAATGAGCCTCTTGGGTTCATGCCTCACTGTGGCCGAGGCGAACACAAACTCCCTACAGGCCCTCCTTGCTTTAACAAAGCAATAGAGGTCCTTAGTCACCGTGGCCAGATGGATCTTGGCCATTACCATGAACATCTCCGGCATCTTGGGGTCGCTAGCCATCGTCTCCATGTTGGTCTGGAGAGACATCGAGGCTGCCAGGCGCTCCTTTGTGTCCAATTCCTTCCGTAGGAGGAATTCCGACAACTTGGGAAGGTTTTCGCCGAATTGCTGACCTGCTATGTCGGCGTCCAACTTCCCAACCGAGAAAGTGAGGTGCACCTCCTTCCAGTCCTTATTGTCCAGCGGCAATGCCAACGACAGAGGTTTGCATTCCTCCAGAGATGGACACGGCTTGCCAGCTTCAACCGCCTTCAAGACGGCCGCGAACCCCTTTTGCATAAAGGGGAAGGCCCTAGCCGGGGAGGATACAAAGGAGGGGTGCTTCTTACTCAAAGCGGCAACTTTAGAGTTTGAGAACCCCCTCTCCTTCAATGCAGCTGTTAAAGTGGCTTGAGCCTTGGAGTGATCCAGGATAATCACCTCCTTTGGTTCCGTCTCCTCCTTCGAGGCCGGCTCCTTCTTCAAACGGACATAACAGTCCGGGTAGGCCCCTCTACTGGGCCAGAATTCCACCTCCTCAAGGGGAATTGAGCCCAGTTTCTACGACATGACGATCTTCCCAATCGTCATCGGCATGTGCTCGGCACATCTCCACGGGTTGGCATCCGAGCACAGAGGAAGGTCCTTCACGTTGAGCTTCTTTGGAGGTCCACGTGATGCTGTGATCTTCTGCATCTGGAGCTCCAAAGTAGCGGCCTTCTGATTATTCTCCCTCTGCATCTGTTGGATCATACCAACGATGGAAGAGAGAGCCTGTCCTAGCTCTGCTGGAAGAGCGGACGAGGTAGAGGGGATAGGTTCAGGGACCTGAACCGGCACGTCTGAAGATACGGGAACCTCTTCCTCCACGGCAATAGGATCTCGATCCTCCTCCTCGCCTTCTGCGAGGAGATCCTGTTCCGCACGATCGGACAAGTCAGACATCTTGTCGTCCAACTGGATGTCCTGCATGGCATCAGCGACATCCTCCTCCACTGGGATCTGGACGAGAGGGATCTCCGGCCGAGGCTGGGGAACATCAGCATCAGTGGAAGCCTTGGGAAAAAGGTATGCCCTCATCTTCTCATTAGGAAGATAAGGTCCAGTGATGTTTTTCTGAAAACCCCTTACCCATAAGCGAAGCTTCTCCCTCGCTGCATCTCTTGACTCCGCCGACCTAGGGGATTCAAAAGCCTCTGATAGCAGGTTAGTACATACAGCACATACCTGCGGATCCCAGTAACGATGGTCATCACTGGAGGCTGCGCAAGCCGCGTGCCTCCTACACGAGACATGTCCGCAAAAGTTCTTACTGCGGACATTGCAGAAGACACTATCACATTTCGGATGCTCCTCCTGTAAAAGAAGAAAAATTTCCATGAATATCAAGTGAATTTCAATTCACATGTAACAAATGAGTATTCACCAAGAATAAGGGAAAGACACCTACTTGTGAAACCCACACAAACACCTGTGGAAGCCCACCAGCCAAAGTCACATAGTTAGTCTTTACTAGAATAACCAGAGAGCATATTTCCAAAGGAAATTAGGTGTAACTCACACCTAAGGTAAATTTTTACCATTCCGGCCAGGGATGAAAAGAATTCTCTTTTATCCTTGTAAGGCGACACCAAGTGATTGCACAAGTAACACAAGTAAGATAGAAAAGACAGTGTTGTAACCTACTATATCATGGACTCCCTTGGTCGAATACACCACCAAAGAAAGGACTGATACAGTACCTGAGGGTGGTGTGCCGGCCGGCTATTGCCGGTCAGCACCCCCCCCCCCCGTTTTTTCGAAAGGTAGATCTCAAGTACACAACATCAGATCACCCCTATTGGGGAGAACTCCAGATCCCATGCCTGAACCAGCCGGCAGTGGTTGCCGGTCCGCAGCCACCCGGTTTGCACTGCGTTGCCGGCCATCATTCTTAGTGGCCGGCTAACCGGGCAGTGTAGCAGGCCGGCCGGCAGCAGTAAGCAAACCTCGCCGGCTGGCCTCCACACCAGGCAGCGCTCGGCTGCCGGCCCCACTTGTAGTGGCCGGCAGGTGAGCAAGAGACCGGTCGGCAAAGGTATATAACCATCGCCGACCGACAGCAAGAGAACTGGAGAACACCCCTCCCCACCGACGGCCGGCCTGTAGGCCGGCAGACGGCAAGGACAACACATACGAAGACAACAGAATGAGTGCCGGGCTAAGAGGCTATGAGCCTCTGTGCCCGGCACCCGAAAGAGTGCCGAAAGGAAGGGGAGACACTAAGTCAGGCTTCCTAACCGCTGCTTACTGAAGCTACAGACGGCAGCGATGGAGGGACCAAGAAAGGACCGGGCAGCACTCGAAGGAAGGGTCTCTGCCGGTCGGCACACTCTGCCGGCCGACAGGGGACCACGTCAGTTCCCCATCCTAACCTAGGCTAGGTACGGATGCGGACGACTGACACAAAGGAACGGAAAATAGAAGGGAAGGACAGAGGGTCCTATCCAACCTTGCCTTGGTTAAGGGTCATTCCCAACTAAGACAGCTCATCTCAGCCAGAGAAAGACCCGAGGGGGAGGCCGGCACTACTGGCTGCCTCCCTAAAACCACGGCAAGGAAGGAATTGCTATTCCAGAAAAGGGAACATATCCCGAATCCGGAACGGCAAGAGGACAAGTCTGAGGGGTCACCGAGCGAAGGGTTCACTACTGGAACCCAACAAGGTGGACCAAGGGGGATAAACCCCTTATGCCCGTGTCAATCAGCAAGGGAGACTCTGCCCCATGCTAGACCAACCCGGACTCAGACTAAACACTGTTGTACTGTCCCCCTCTGAACCTATTCAGATGGAACGGGAAGGTACAGTACTACTCCAGCATAGATATATTTGAAAATTAATTCAAACAAACCACTAGAGTTAAGCCTAGGGCTTAAACAGAGGGAAAGGGTTTGCCCCTTCCCCGAAGAGAAGGGAGCAAACGGGGAAACAGATAATATTATAATGACCTAAGACAACCTAGCCTAGGCACTAAGAGAATCGATTACCTAATTCACCGAAACTCACACCAATACTATCTTGGAAGGTACTCGAAAAGGGCTTATATGTATAACGTTGCCTAACGCTTAAAACAATAAAATCACACTTGGAAGACTAATTATCATGCAGGAAGTACATAGGCCAACCGTTAGCCTACGAAGACTAGTGTTGGCAGCCTAGGCAAAACTTCGCCAGGCACACTACTAACGCATCATAACAGAATTCCTAAATAAGCTAATTAGCTAATATTTAAGCGCAAAGGGGCTGGGAACGTCGCTCTTGCTAACAAATAAATCCTATTCTAGCGAGCGACAGCATCCATGATGCCTCCAGCAGGCAACAGCTCTTGTATCAAAGATAACTCTTTTAATTACTTTAATTTTAACCAAGAGCCTACATTTATACATAAAAGAAATAGTACTCAACTTATCCGAGGCCAAAGAAGTTGGAGAAAGCATTATAACACGAGAAATTCCAAGATTTGGTAGAAAACAGGGAACAAAACACCGAGTCGTAGAGCTACGCAAAAAGGAATACAGGTGGCGCCGCGAGCGGCGCAGGGCACGCTTTCGAAACGGGGAGGAGAGATGCCTTACGAACGGCTCCCCCCTTTCTTATCGTTTTCGTTTTCTTGCCATTTGACCCCTACGAAGTGTTAACTCTATTTGGGGTATAGATTGCTATGAGGCGTGTCAAGAATACGTCCACTGATATTTACGATATCCCTAAGGTCTTTTTTAGGGATACTCGCTCCAGGAGTTAGAATTCTGGGTACCTGAAGGTAAATTCTCTGGGAATATCGCCGTAGTTGTAATATACCCTAGGAAGCTGCCTTTAAGGAACTTCCATCAGGACGACATGGCTTGAGCCCAAAAAAAAAAAAAAAAAAATATATATATATATATATATATATATATATATATATATATATATATATATATATATATATATATACATATATATATATATATATATATATATATATATATATATATATATATATATATATATATATATATAATATAGTATATATATATAAAATAAATATATATATATATATATATATATATATATATATATATATATATATATATATATATGTATATATATATATATATATGTATGTATGTATGTATGTATGTGTATATGTATATATATGTATAAATGCGCATATATATATATATATATATATAATATATATATATATATATATATATATATATATATATATATATATATAAATATATATATATATATATATATAAATATATATATATATATATATATATATATATATATATTATATATATAATATATATATATATATATATATATATATATATATATATTTATATATATAAATGTATATATATATATATATATATATATATATATATATATATATATATATGTCTATAGATGTATATATGTATATATATGAACATATATATATATATATATATATATATATGAACATATATATATATATATATACATATATATATATATATATATATATATATATATATATATGTATATATATATATATATATATATATATATATATACATATATATATATATATATATATATATATATATATATATTATATACAGTATATACATATATATATATATATATATATATATATATATATATATATATATATATATATATATATATATACAGTATATACATATATATATATATATATATATATATATATATATATTTATATATATATATATATATATATATATATATATATATATATATATTTATATATATAAATATATATATATATATATATATATATATATATATATATATATATGTCTATAGATGTATATATGTATATATATGAACATATATATAATATATATATATATATATATATATATATATATATATATATATATATATATATATATATATATATATATATGAACATATATATATATATATACATATATATATGTATATATATATATATATACATATATATATATATATATACAGTATATACATATATATAATATATATATATATATATATATATATATATATATATATATATATATATATATAAAGTGAACCCTCGTTTATCGCGGTTGATAGGTTCCAGACGCGGGCGCGATAGGTGAAAATCCGCGAAGTATTGACACCATATTTACCTATTTATTTAACATGTATATTCGGACTTTTAAAACCTTCCCTTGTACGTAGTACTGTTAACAAACTACCCTTTAATGTACAGAAACACTTAATGCATGTACTACAGTACCCTAAACTAAAACAGGCACAAATATTAAAGGGCGATTTTATATCATGCGTTTCCTAAACACCTAAAAAGCACGATAAAAAATGGCAACCAATGTTTTGTTTACGTTTATCTCTGATCATAATGAAGAAACAAACTCATTTAGTGTACTGTACACATATATGTATAGGTTAGTTTTTGCATCGATTATATTGATGTATACAGTATGTTGATTTTGTTATTACCAATGTTTTACTTAATTTTTCCTTAGGACTTCCAAATGAAATGTTTTTCTTTATGACGCCGCCTGAAACGACGGCGTCATAAAGTACGCTCAGTAAACAACCACGCTCAGAACAAAGAAGGCATTTAACGCGCATGATGAAAGTGATAAATAATGATATTTACAGTAAAAGCATTTACAAAATATGTTATTACAATTATTAATTTACCGTATCTATATAAAATCATACAGTACATACTGTACGTAGCAAAGCAGGAAAACAATTTATGAGAGAGAGAGAGAGAGAGAGAGAGAGAGAGAGAGAGAGAGAGGAGAGAGAGAGAGAGAGAGGAGAGAGAGAGAGAGAGAGAGAGAGAGGAGAGAGAGAGAGAGAGATTGTTTTACGTACGTAAATGTAAATTTTAAACAAAAAAAATATGATAGCCTTTTAAAACCTTCCCTTTAACTTAATGCATACAGTACTAAACTATAAAACAGGCACAAATATTAAAATGTTTAAGTAAAAAATAAAGATTGTTACTGTACTCACCACGAAAGAAGTTCAAGAAAAACTTGAATGATAATGGCAATGAATTTGCTGCACAGTAGAAATGATGATGATGAAGCTGATGATGTCTTCTACTGTGCAGCCAATAATAGTATTTTACGTCTCTTCAGACGGAGGTGTCTTTTCCTGGGACACCTCTTCAACTTCTTCCTGAGACACTTCTTCAATTTCTTCTGAGGGCATTGTGATCGGAAGTTGCTGCCGCTGCTTCTTTTTTCGCAAGAGCATCCTGTAGGGAGCCATGTGTTCATCGATCTTGGTGCAGAATTGTACAGAACGAACCATATCCTCGTCCCATTCTTGCGACATTTCTTTCACCTCATTCGCAAGCTTGCAGAGCTTAGCAAGCCGTTCTAATGTTAAGACCGTTTCTTCGACATTTTCTTGGATCTCTTCCTGTGTTTCACTGTCTTCACTGCCCAATTTCGTCAGGTCTTCGAGGTCTGCGGCCGCGTAACTTCTACTGTCTTTTAACATAGTATCGAGAGGCATCACCTTCTCAGCAATCGTCATCATCTTTCGGTGCTGTTTAGGCTCACTACCAGCCTTAGTAGAAGCAGAAGGCTTGGGAGGCATTGTACAGTAGGGTTTAACAGAAAGTTCAACAAAAAGTTCAACTTAAAACAGTCACGCACAGCACAGATTAAAGTTCACAATTAACAACGTCAACACAGCGATACAGCGGGAGACAAAGTGACCGCGGAAAGAGATGCTGCGGGTTGGAGAAGCGGTCAAAACACCAATCAGAGGCTAGATTACAAAACTTGGGTTCTGATTCGTCATCTATCAGCGCTTGAACCAATCACAACCCGTCTTACAGTACTATGATGCGTTGGTTTACCTACTCATAGAAGATGCCCCGCGCATACCGAACGTACGTAGATTAAGTAAATACCGTAATAATGATAAATAATGATAATAATACTGTACAGTAATAATAATAATAATAATGATAATAATAATAACAATAATAATTTTATTAACAACAACAACAATAATAATAATAATAACAATAATAATAATACAGCTTTACGTACGCTATTTTACGCCTCTCTCTCTCTCTCTCTCTCTCTCTCTCCTCTCTCTCTCTCTCTCTCTCTCTCTCTCGTACGCTTATTCGAAATGTGATTTTTGCAACAAAGAATATTATTGGATGCAGTACTACGTACGTATACATACAAAAGATTCATGGAAAAGAAGCATATCCATTACAGTACACACCATTCTAATATGGTATGACTGCATCTGATTTGCGTTTCATGTTCGATTTAATTTTACTACGTACTGTATACAGTACTGAATTATCGTATGATCACATTCTCTTTTCGTGTTTTATTTCTTTCTGTGCTTAATTATATGTCATATGTAATGCAATGAACAATCAGTAAGAGCAGATATTACTAATTACAGTATTAATGGAATTACAGGTAACGAAATATCGTATTTGGGGTCTTCAGATATTGCGGTATTTTCGAAATTTCCGGAAAATCCGCGATATGTATATATATATGGGTTATGGAAAAAACCCCGCGAAGTGATGAATCCGCGATTGTCGAACCGCGAAGTAGCGAGGGTTCACTGTATACATATATATACGTATATATATACATATATATATACATATATATATCCAAATATATATATATGTATGTATATATATATTTATATATATATATATAT
>NC_090730.1:90663403-90768403 GCF_036898095.1 Palaemon carinicauda | reverse complement strand
CGTCCTGGCACCGCGCCCCGGAGGCGTCCTGTGGCCGCGCGATGGAGGCGTCCTGACGTCGCGCGCTAGAAGCGTCCTTGAGGCGGGAGGAGGATGCGTCCTGACGCCAAGAGCTGGAAGCGTCCTGGAGAGGCAGGCTGGAAGCGTCCTCGCGTCGCGAGTGAGACACGGAAGCATCCTGGCGATGAGAATCGTGAGCGTCCTGGCGGCGTGTCGAGGAAGAAGAAGCGCGGTACCGCGCGCTTGACGAATCGCGCCGCGGTTTCCTAGGAGAGGAGTGACACTGTTTGATCTGCAAGGGAGAGGTACTCCGTTCCCTCTTAGAGACCGATTTCTTAATCGGTAAAGTGTCGTCCTTATGCCTGCCCGACTGGGAGGAATGGCAGCTAAAAGCTTGTACCAGAGAAGACAGCTGCTTCTGCATAACTTTCATAAAAGACTTCGCGAATGCTGCTGGATCCTGCGTTTCCGAAGGCGATGGTTGCCGAGTAGTGCTGGTCGTAGGAGAAGGTTCTCCCGATGGTCTCTCGTCACTTACAAGAAGAGGAAAATCTTCCTTCCCTTCATTTCTAGGCATTGACCTCTTCATTGGAACGGCATCCCATTCATCCTCTGAAGGAAAAGGTTCCGGGCTACTCGATAAGGGAGAGCGAGAATAGGTCTGGTCAGCTTGATTCCATCTCCTCTTGGTCGGTCTCGAAGCTTCATACAGCCATTTGCGTCTAGGCAAGGGGCTCGGGGAAGACACCATCACTTCCGACATCCCTTTTCCGTGGCGGTCATGAGCAGCCTGGGAAAACGCAACAGGACTGCTTGAGGCGACAGCTGACCGAGGAGGCGTACCTCTCACTCCCTTGCGGCCGTCGACGTACCTTCTCCCTTGGTCCTGAGAGCTTGGTAGAGGTCTAGACATAGGGACGTGACAGGTTCGATCAGTCGCCACCTCCATTGCACTTTCACAAGCACTAATCACACTTTCATTCTTACCTTTAAAGGCTGAAAGCTGGTCTTTAATAGCCTTCGACTCAGCCGCCATCCTAGCGTACCGAGGGTCATCCGTAAATACCGTTCCTGTAGAAGGGGCAGGAGTTACTACCCTACCTCAGGAGAAGGATCAACTTCTACAGAGGAATTAATTAAGGGATCAAAAGAAATATTTAAGCTAAGCTCACTAGCAGAATTAGATTTAGATCTCGAAGCACTCCTGGCTTTATCTAACTCTAAATTACGCACATAGCGTTTCATACCTGACCATTCTTTCTCGCTCAAAACCTCTCATTCCTTGCACCTATTATCAAGCGTACATTCAAAACCCCTGCACTTTAAAGAAACAGTGTGAGGGTCTACCGAAACTTTCGGTAACCTCACCTTGCATACCTCATTTACACAAACACGAAAATGAAGTTTCATCAGTCATCGTAAACAAACAAATAGTTAAAGAATAATAACAAAAGCGATTGCCAAAACCCTAGATCAGTGTACGTCACCAAAAAAGAAGTCTAGTACAGCGACACAGGGAAAGCGAACGAAAAACTCCAACGGCGGACCAACGATGTTGTCAGTCCAACCAGCAGAGATGATCTGAGGAACAGAAAACGGGAATGATTCCACGTACCACCCTGTAAAGGGTGTTAACCACCTAACCACACAACCACCACACGGTGGTTGCCGCGAGTTTTGAAAAATTCTGCCGGACGTCAGAGACTATAGCTATATATATATACAGTGGAACCTCTACACACGAACGTATCTACATCCGAATTTTCCAACATCCGAAGTAGAATTCGAGCAAATTTTTGACTCTACACCCGAATTTTATTTCGACACACGAAGTAAACATTGCGCCATTGAGCGTCGAGTGCTCAGTTCTCTATTCTTGTGTGTATCGTGTGGTTGTCCTCTGTTTGGTCTGTTATTAACAGTGCTTATTTTCTTCCTTTTCTCACATTTCCTTTTTGATTTTACCTATAATCATGGTGCCTAAGAAGCTAAGTTTCAGTACAGGAAGAAGGCAATTCTTTCATTAGAATTGAAGCAAGAAAGTATAGAAAAACATGAGAGCAATGTGCATGTGAGTGATACTGTATGGCTAAACAATATGGCCGGAATCGGCCTATGATCTCGAGGATCATCAAGCTGAAGGCAGCCATTAAAGCAAATAACCATCGAAGGTGATCACCATTATTACAAGACATCTTAGCAATACCCAAGAAGAGATAAAACGCCTTTTGTTGATAGGGATAAAGGACAAAGAGATTGTTGGCAATGATCATTTGTGGGAAGGGCCAGCATGATGAACAGAAAGAAAGAAAAAAGTGAAGCAAAGAAAACCATGATAGCATTAACAAGCTCTTTTAAATAAGACTTCTCTCTTTTTCTGTTTCTCTCTAAACATTAGCATTAACATGTTCTTTAAATAAAATTCTCTTTCTTCTTCTTCTTCTTCTTCTTCTTCTTCTTCTTCTTCTTCTTCTTCTTCTTCTTCTCTGTTATAGTGTTAGATACGTCTATTATTTTTTTTTCCGAGAGAGAGAGAGAGAGAGAGAGAGAGAGAGAGAGAGAGAGAGAGAGAGAGAGAGAGAGAGAGATTAAACAAAAATGTGTTTAGAGTGCATATGATTTTTAACAGCGTCATCGAGTTGAAAAACAATTAAATGTAACTAAGAAAGTAATAACAGCTAATCTGAATTCCTTTAGTAACTAAAACAAATATTGATACAAACACACTCGTGTGTGTATGCACAAACACACACACAGGTGCAAAAATTGCTACGCAGTAAGAGAGACGGTCGGGGAGGAGGTAGAGATGGTGACTGCGATAACATACCGTAACTCGTCACTGAAAGTGATGAAAATAAAAAATCAAAAGAAAAAAATGTAAAAAATATGAAACATAAAAATAAAAAAAAAATAAAAAAAAAATAAGCTAAGTTAGATTAACCCTGGATAGGTACGGTCCTCGGACACCCCTTTAAGGGTATACTCGGACGCGAACGACCCCGACGCCAAAAAAAATTCTTGAAAAATCAGTTTTTGCAGTAACCTCCTTTTTTCTTTTGCCAAAAAAAACTTCAATGAATGCTTTAAACAACTGTAAAGATAAATACTACTCATCTGCAGAAAAAAACTATTTATTATAAATATTTTAAAAAATTAAGTAGAAATAAAAAAAGACCTGACATAAAAATTCATAAAAAAAAAGTTTATACATATATACACAAATCCTTTTAGGAATTGATTCTTGAATGTTTAGGACACATCTTGATGTATTTTGGATGAAGTCAGACCCATGGAGGTGAAGATCTGAAATGAGAAAAAAAGGGTAACTTTTTTTGGCCAAAAAAAATTGTCCAAATTTCATGAATTTTTTTGGGTACCCAAATGAAATAGGAAGTGGCTAATTTTTTTAGGGAATAAATATATGTTATCCTAAAATAGAAATATGTAAAAAAATCTTCATTATTTTGTAAATTACATTTATATCAGGGGCCATATCTAAAGGTAATTTTTTGAGTACTTGGAAATTTCGTAAAAAAATACATATATTTAATATATAATATGATATTTATGCAGGTAAAAATATACCAAAATATCACAAATTCTATAGGGAACAAGAATATATATAGATAGGGCAGCTTACGCTTCGGATATGTCCACAAAATAGCCGCCAACCACACTGACTCAGACTCCCTAATCTGCCACTTGAAATGTAGGAAGGGTATGTCAATTTCAAGGTGTTATTTACTAATCTAATTATTATTGGATATGCATAAAAATTGTATGGTGGGTTGCTGGATAATTGTCGATTATTTTACGACTATAAAATTAAAATTCTGACCCAAAAAAATTTTTTTGAAGGGAAATAAAATCGAAAAAAAAAAATGTAAAACAATATTTTAGCTAAAAAAATTTGATGATATTCAATCAAAAAAAAAAGTAAACAAAATTTTCCGACAAATAAACATCTAGAGGAATCATTACTCTGTGATAGTTCCTTAGTACGTAGTAATTTTGAAAGAATTGGGAAAAAACGAAAAAATGGCAATCACCAGAAAATCGAACACATACCTATATATACGCCATATCTGGCTAAAAAAAAGATAGGCATGGGTAGCCAGATCATCTAGAAAACACTTTCCAACACTATAAAAATATAAGTTTTGCGACACTACTTGCCAATTCCTTACGGTAACATGACTAAGCAAAAAAATGCAAAACAAATAAAAAGGGGCACTCGTGGAAAAATGGCCATTCTAATATACGGCATTTCAGAAAAAAAAAATTTCAGCCACGTGCTAGGCAAACCATCAAGGCATATTTTCCGACAAATAAACATATAAATGAAATATTACTCTGTGATAGTTCCTTAGTACGTAGTAATTTTGAAAGAAATGGGAAAAAAACGAAAAAATGGCAATCACAGGAAAATCGAACACATACTTATATATACGCCATATCTGGCTAAAAAAAAAATAGGCATGGGTAGCCAGATCATCTAGAAACACTTTCCAACACTATAAAAATATAAGTTTTGCGACACTACTTGCCAATTCCTTACGGTAACATGACTAAGCAAAAAAATGCAAAACAAATAAAAAGGGGCACTCGCGGAAAAATGCCCAACATTCTAATATACGGCATCTCAGATAAAAAAAAAAGACATGCACGTGTTAGCCCAACCATCAAGGCACACTTTCTAACACATAAACATGAAAAAAAAAATCAATAATATACGCAATTCCTTACTACGTAGTAAATTTTTACAAATATTGAAAAAAAAACAGAAATTGGCAACCGCAGTTAAATACCCAATATACCAATAACTACGTCGTATCTGACAAAAACAAAATCACGCATGGGTAGCTAGATCATCTAGACACACTTTTCAACATTAAAAAAGCAAAAGTTTTACGACACTATTTCGCAATATCTTACGGAAAAATGACTAGGCAAAAAAATTAAAAAAAATTAAAAAGGGACACTCGCGGTAAAATGCCCGACATTCTAATATACGACATCTCAGATAAAAAAAAAAGACATGCACGTGTTAGCCCAACCATCAAGGCACACTTTCTAACACATAAACATGAAAAAAAAATGAATAATATACGGCAATTCCTTACTACGTAGTAATTTTTACAAATATTGAAAAAAAAACAGAAATTGGTAACCGCAGTTAAATACCCAATATACCAATAACTACGTCGTATCTGACAAAAACAAAGTCATACATGGGTAGCCAGATCATCTAGACACACTTTCCAACACTAAACAAGCAAAAGTTTTACGACACTATTTGGCAATATCTTACGGAAAAATGACTTGGCAAAAAAATGAAAAAAAATTAAAAAGGGGCACTCGCGGTAAAATGGTCCTCGTGGTGATGAACGACATTTTAACTAAAAAAAAAAACATGCACATGGTAGCCAAACAATCCACCAAGACTTTCCACAACTGATAACCTATACAAGTTGCACCATTCTACGACAATTTCATAATACGTAATAACTTTGATAATTATGCAAACTACCTCAGAAGGGTAAACTCGGACGCGAACGACCCCGACGCGTCTCAGAAATCGGGGAAGGAGTACAGCTACAGCAATGCACATCTGGACACTACTAGAGCGTGTAGGGGAGACACCTCCTGCAGGTCGATCACCCACAAATTCAGTCACAGGGGTGAGTCACGTGAGAAAAACCTGTTTTTTTTTGACGCTCGGGGTCGCAAACGACCCACCGTACCTATCCAGGGTTAAAATTTCCGTAGTGTAAGTTACAGTATGTTATCGCAGTCACCATCTCTACCTCCTCGCCGATCGTGTCTCCTCGTGCGTGTGTGTGCGTTTGCGCATACGTACACGAGTGTGTTTGTATCAATATTTGTTTTAGTTAATAAAGGAATTCAGATTCGCTGATATTGTTTTTTTAGTTACATTTAACTGTCTTTTAACTCATTAACGCTGTTAAAAATCATATGTACACAACACATTTTTGTTATCTCTCATTTTTGTTTAATCTCTCTCTCTCTCTCTCTCTCTCTCTCTCTCTCTCTCTCTCTCTCTCTCTCTCTCTCTCTCTCTCTCTCTCTCTCAGAAAAAAATTAATTGACATCTCTAACACTAACAGTGAAGAAGAACAAGAGAGAGAGAGAGAGAGAGAGAGAGAGAGAGAGAGGGAGAGAGAGAGAGAGAGAGGAGAGAGAGAGAGAGAGAGAGAGAGAGAGAGAGAGAGAGAGAGTATTTATTTAAAGAACATGTTAACACCATGTCTACCTTCTCGCCGATCGTCCGTCTCCTGGCGTAGCAAATCCTACACCTGCGTTGGCCTGTCTCTAAGGTAAAGTGGCAATAAAACACATTTTTTATTTATTATTTCTTTATAATTATCTTTTTTACATGCTTCTTTCATATTATACAGTTATGTTATTGTTATGTGTAATTATGTGTAGCCATTTATTAAGGATTTATTATGGGTTTTTAGGCTGAGGAACGAATTAAATGAATTACCATGTATTCTTATGGGAAAATTCGTTTCTACATCCGAAGTTGGTTGTGGAACGAATTAAATTCGTATGTAGAGGTACCATTGTATATAACTGCCAGGTAAGTTCTATTCATAAAAAAAAAGCAACTAAGGTTCTAGATGGGTCCCTTTGCAAAGTATAAATCAAGGGGTAATGCCCCGAGTTCCGTTCTCTTGACTTGTTGTAATGACAGAAATGCTTCATTTAACTGAATGATAATTCCCTTTACAATTATTAGACTTGATAAACGAATTGGTTTTCATCTCATCAAAATGTTATGTTAGCCACACGTGGTTGAGCTGGTGTAGGATCGAGTGTGCATACGCAAAGATGTAGAGAGGCATAACAAAGGAGTAGTTGTGTCCGCGGTCGAGAGTTTGTGATTGACTGCACAAGGTAAACAAAGGCGTGGTTGTGTGAGCCTCAGGTGTAGCTGTACGAGGTAAGCTCAGAGCTCACTCTTCAAGTCAACAATGATAAGTGTAGAGGGGAAATTCTTACTTTCTCCTTTGTAAAAGGTATGCACTTATTTTAGTTATAATTTATGTGTTTAATAACACTTGACATTGTCTATTGTGGTTATCTTTTTAAACGTAATAAAAGAAGTACCAAATAAGGTTACGATAATTTTTCCAGTATTGAAATGGCTTTATGCTGCGCTTGCATGTGGTTGGAATTGTGCCACCAACCGTAAGTTAAGATGTGCAATATTATTCCCAGATTTGTGAAGGTGTATATTCTTGAGTTACCAGGCTAACTGTGCAGCGTAACCAGTAGGTTAGGTAAGAGTACAGTATAGCCTAGGCTACGAATTGCATGTTGTTTGACATAGGATCGTTGTCCTAAATGAAGACTTTGTATTACAGGGTACCAGTTTGGAGTACCTGTCATGTATTAGCACTTGTAGAAGTAAGAATAAAAAGACCCTGGGAACCAGCCTTTCCCTCAACCTCCACTACAAATGAAGATCCGTCCTTCTCCACAGCAAGAGTCAAGTTTAACTTTAAGTCTAGGCTTGGAGTATTAGCCTATGCCTATGATGTACAGTACACGGTATTAGCCTATGCCGAGGTTTGGTTTGTTATAGATAGGCTAGCCAGGAATAAGTTGATTGTCCTAAATTGAATGGTAGCCTCCGAATTAAGTAAGGACAATTGACGACGGTAAGAGCTTAATGAAAAGTCATTGTGTGAAACGGCATGAAACTATTACCTAGATTTTTGGGTATTCCACCGTTGTATATTTTTTGTGTAGTGAACGTTGGGGTGTGGTCGGCATTTGGACACTTGGCAGCTTGAGTGCTATCTCTAGCCACAGTCCACAAACCACTACATCATCCCACTAATATGACCATTCACTTTCACAGAATTACCTCACTGATATAACCTATCATGCATATTAGTATGATATCTCCTACACATTGTTACTTTCCGTCACTTATTATAACCTTAATCCTTTTCTCAATTCCTTCCCAAATCCCTTCTGCACATTTACTTTGTTCTCCCACACACACATCTACAACGTATCTTTCCAACTCTTTTGATTCTCTTTATTTTTTGCGATTTCATTGATCTTTTTTCTTGCATTCATTCGTCATTTTCATCTTATTAATCCTTCTAAACCCCTTTCTTATCCCTCATTCCATGTATTCCCATTCCTATATTTCATTCCTTCTCGCATTTCCCAAATTCATTGATTACGCATTACCGTAGATTTGGCAAGCAAGGAGAAGGAACTTCGCTACCGCCTCCCCCTGTCTCGCCTCTTTGTCATATTGTTTCATCCTCCTCTGTCCCTGGTGTTTCACTTAACTGTATCCAATAATTATGCATGTAATATTCACATTTTAGTATCGTATTTATAATTAAAAACATAGCGAATTATAACCTTATGCATTGTTTACATTCAAATCAGCTGATCAACCCTGCCTAGTCCATCGTCAACCTCAATTTTCGGATCAAATAACTTCCATATTATTAAGGCATGCTATCGAAGGATAATTCATATTTACTAAAAGAAACAATTATTACTTGATCTATCATTTTCCAATTAGCATATTAATTCCAATAGTTTTATTTGAAAGGCTTCTCTCATATTTTATTTACTTGTACTGTGATTCATTGATTGATTGAAAGTTTTCTGGCATCCTGACATCTAAGGTCATTGACGCAGATAGCATTCATTATATATGAAAAATAAAAGAGAATTCAATTAAAAGCATAAAAGTTAGAATATCATTATAATACAGTAGTTAAATAGTTTTCAGAAGACCTGCTTCTGAAACAAATCTAAAAATGCCGCTCGCATAGTAGGACACATGTCAAAGAATCTTGGCAAGGATGAAACTGCCATCCTCACCTCGAGCCTCAAACAGATATCTATTTCTTAAGTTATTATAATTGGGGCATTCAGTCAACAAATGCCTCAATGTTAAAGGTACTAAACAGTCCTCGCAATACGGTTGGTGTTGGCCCTTCAGCAGAAACTTGTGTGTCAACCGAGTGTGACCAACACGGAGACGACAAAGAGTCGTCTCCCATTTTCGGGGTATCATGTTATACCTCCAAGGTGATATGATATTTGTTACTTCCCTCATTTTATTGCCATCTAGACTATCCCAGTGCTGTTGCCATTTATTACAAACCAAATTCTTGATGTAAGGTAGGAAATAACTACAGGGAATGGGATACCTCCTTGGTAGCAACTCAGATGCCGCATTCTTTGCCAGTAAATCTGCCTTCTCATTCCCAGACACACCTACATGTGCTGGAACCCAACAAAATCAAATTGTTATACCTCTCCGTCCAATAATAAAAAGCCATTCTAAAATCTTTAAAACTAGAGGGTTACTAGAATTTAAAACTTCTAAAGCTTGAAGAACACTCCTTGCATCACTAAAAATTGTAGAAATTACCCTCCTTTTCCAACGCTATTTTCTCAATAGCGGTTAGTATGCCATACAGTTCGGCAGTAAATATGGAAGCTGTTAGAGGAAGTGCACCTCTACAATTAAAACCATTACTATGTACTCCAAATCCAACGCCAGCATCAGATTTGGAGCCATCAGTATATATAAAAGTCGATCCCCTATGTTCTGGAAAAAAGAGACCTGGATTCTAAGTCAGTCATATTCTTCTTAACTCCAATAAAGTATTTACAAAAAGATAGGTCAGGTAATTTCCATGGAGGCGTTGATGATACCTTGAATGGAAGCACCTTAATTCTAATTATATCCAGATTGTTTAATAATTGTTTCACCCGAAACCCATAAGGTTGAGGAGATTTTGGGTGCAACTCAAAGTATGTTGAGTGCCTTACAAGGCTTGCAGGCTAAAAGGCTAAAGGGTTAGAGAGTCTTTGCAATCTAAAACAATACAGAATAACAAAGAACATTCGGTAAAGGTCTAGAGGCAACTCCCCAGCATCAACAAGGAGACTCCTGATAGGTGAGGTTCTAAATGCTCCTGTGGACAATCTAATACCAGCATGATGTATAGAATCTAATATTTTTAACTGGCTTGGGGTGGCTGAGGAGTATATTTCGCATCCATAACTAATTTTGGATAAAATCAAGGCCTTGTATAATTTTAAAATAATATTGTGGTCTGCCCCCCATGATGTATGGGACAATACTTTTAAAAGATTCAGAATCTCAAGACATTTTGCTTTTAATGCTTTTAAGTGAAAACCCATGTAAGCCTACAATCAAATATCAACCCTAAAAATTTAGCTTCACTTGCACAAGGGATCCATTGACCTTTGATGTATATATCCAGGTCGGGATGTACACCCCGGATATAACAGAAATGGACAATTGTAGTTTTATCTAACGAGAACTTAAATCCATTCATATCGGCCCACTGGATAATTTTGTCAATAGAGAGTTGTATTTTTCTCTTGACCATTGCCATTTTAGTTCCAGCAAATGATATGGAGAAATCATCCACAAATAATGTTGCGAGAACATGCCGGGGAATGACTGAATATCGCATTAGTTGCTAGTGCAAAAAGGGTTATACTCAGCACACTATCCTGAGGAACTCCCTCTTCCTGGCATTTATTCTCTGATGGAGTTTCCCCCACTCTCACTTGAAAAACACTATGTGAAAGAAATGCCTGAACAAATAGTGGATGCTCTCCTCTCAATCCCAATTCATGAATTGTTTTAAGTATACTGTATCTCCATGGGGTATCATGTGCCTTTTAAAGGTCAAAAAAGACTGTCACATGGTGCTGTTTGGAAGCAAACGCTTCACAAATAGAGGACTCGAGTCGTATCAACATATCAGTCGTTGAGTGCATTTTTCTGAATCCACATTGAATCGGTGATAAAATACCCTTCTTTTCAAGGTACCAAATCAGTCTTGCATTGACCATCTTCTCCATAATTTTACATAAACAAGATGTAAATGCAATAGGTCGGTAGTTTGCTGCTAAAAACTTGTCCTTACCGGGTTTTAAAAAGGTTAAAATAATGGCTAGTTCCCAAACACTTGGATAACTATGATCATGCCATATTCTATTAATAATGCTTAAAATAAATAATTTTCTATCAAAATGTACATGTTTAATCATTGCATATGGAATTCCATCTGGTCAAGGGGCTGTATTGTTACAATTAGCAAGAGCAGAATCAAATTAACTTTCAGTAAAAGGAGAATTATATGACTCTTCCCTTCTTGTAACAAAATTTATAATTTTCTTTTCCCCGTTGCTCCTAAACTGGTGACCAGGAGCTCCTTCACACTTGCACAATACATTTGAAAAATGTTCAGCCCGGACATTGCTGACATCATTTTCTTCAGTCATACACTGACCGTTCACCTTCAATACTGGTGGTGGGTTCGGGGTAAATTTGCCAGCAATCTTTTTTATTTTCCTCCACACAGCAGATGGTGGTGTTCTACTATTAATGGAGGAAACAAATGACACCCATGACTGGCGCCTAGCTTTCTTCATGGCACGACGGAACTGTGCTCTACTTTTCTTGTATATAATCAAATTGCGCTCAGTGCGGTGTCTGCGCTGTCGAGTTAAAGACCTTCTTGTGGCTCTGTGCAGGGCAGTTAGTTCTGAAGATCACCTAGGGACTGGTCGTCGTTTGAATAACCCTGGTGATTTGGGAATTGAATTGACTCCTGCTGTATGAAGGGTTCCATTCAGAAAGTCTATGGCATCATCAATATTTTCAAACTGTTCTGCCTTTCCTTCAATTTCACTTAGCTCACAGAATCTATCCCAGTCTGCCTTATCAAGACTCCATTGTGGAGATCTTTGTAAAGGCGGACCCTTGTTGGTGTTTATAATGATTGGTGCATGATCACTAGTATGCTAATCATCTAATGTCCTCCAATCAAAATCAAAGAGGCAGTTAGAGCTTGCAACTGAAAGGTCAATGCATGACAAAGTACCTGTCTGAACATGGAAGTGTGTGGGCTCTCCTGTATTAAGGAGTCTTACATCCTCGTTTTCCACAATTAATGATATAATATTGCCCCTGGTGTTTGCTAAAACATCACCCCACAAAGGATATCTACCATTCAAATCTCCAAGTAAAAGAAAAGGTTGAGGGAGCTGTTGAATCACCTCTACTAAATCATCATACAATATGTTATCATTTGGAGGTAAGTACAGCGAACATATTGTATATTTTCTCCCTATATCAATCTGTACAACCACTGCCTGCAGAGGTGTATGGGCAGATAACAGTAGTTGGGGAACATCTCGACGAACGTATGTGAGACTTCCACCATGGCTCCCTACTCCGTGATCATAAGGTGTCCTATAACTAATATATTCGCGTGGAAAAGGGGTATTAGCATCAAGCTTGCTCTCCTGTAGACATACAATTATGGAGGAATGCTCGTGGATTAAGAGCTCAAGTTCTTCATATTTGGCCCTCAAACCCTGACAATTCTATTGCAAAAAGGATGAAAAAACTATGTATTATTTTCTGGAAGACATCTTTGATGAAGTCTTCCCATTGACAGTTTTCGATTTGACAATATTTTCTGTAGGCTTCTTAAGTTTGGGTCTTGATAAGTTAGGTTTTATATTAGCCTTTTCAGTATTGATCTTTCCTAATTCTTGTGGGGGATGGTGGACCTCAACTTGAATTCTTGATTGATTCAAGAAGTTTTCCTGTTGATCTTAAATATCAACAGGCAAAACATCATATCTATTTGATGTCATAACTTTGGTGTTTTTAATGGATGGGGGTGAGAGAGATGGAGGTCTCTCTCTTTTGCTATTGACAAGTGGTGATTTATTAGGTTTTGATGTTTTCCCCACTACAGGTGCACCTGATAACTCTGTTTTATGTGGAACCTCCATCAAATCAGGCAAAGATATAGCCTGAGAGAGGTTAGTATTATCCTTTGTAGTGGGGGACAAAGGTTTACTAGAGGTGAGCAAAGCCTCACATGATATTCTTGCCTTATCCTCTAGAATTCTATCAGAAGATGACAAATTTCTTTTCTGGGGAATTAAGTGGGTTGGATATCTCCTGCCTCATTTTTTCTCCTGATTTCAATACCTTTGCATAACTTGTTGATTTACTCAATAGTCTCTTGGCATGCCCCACACTTATGTGTTCGATACTGGATTTATTGAGAGCAGCTTCTTCCAACTTATATTGCTGGCAGTTCCTATCAGTATATTTATGATTCAAATTGCAGTTTATACAATTGGCCTCTAGTGTACATTCTCCATGGTAAACATTGGAGCAAGTACTACACATTTTATCATTCTTGCAAACTTTAGATGGGTGCCCATATCTAAAGCAATTAAAACATTGCAGCAGCTTCTGCTTAAAAGTTTGAACTTTAATTTGTTCATTTTCTATGTAAATGTGGAAAGGCACATCAGAATCCTGGAAAGTCAGGATAATCATTGATGTTCCAGGGACTTTATGCACTTTCCACACAGTTAAAGGACACATGGCCAATATCTCCTCTTCTATAAACTCATATGTCTCTATTAAAAACTACTCCCCTTCCATAACTGAAGTTTAGATAGGGTTTCACATCCAGCTTTATGTCATCGTTCTCTGTATTTAAATTGCAAAGTATAACAGATTGAGTTTCTGATTTGGCACTTATTAGGAAACTGTTCTTTCCAAACCGAGATATATCTCCTGGTACGATGGTACCTACTTTCTTTTGAAGAAATTTACATATCTAGAAATAATTTCCAGTACTCCCTTTTGATTGAGTAACAAGCCACTTTGGTAGTTTTGGCTTTCTCTGAAGGGTACAACTACCTCTACCTTTATCAATCCAATCTGCAGGTTTGTATACTCTAGATCCTTAGGTACCCGATCGCAAAGAGCACCCTTGAAATTCAAATTATTGATTTAAATATTCATGATATCATTGATTGCGTTGAATGCTTCATCATGGTTATCAAATGATATCCATGAATCCCATTTGTCACCTTCAAGCCTCATTCTAATTTCCCTGATGTGACCATAACATTGAAATAATTTATACAACACATCATAATTGGTTTCTATCGGAATCTGAGTGACATGAAGGATTCGCAAATTCTCCATGTCACCCAAATTACTTTGTTTTTTAACATTAGTAGAATGGTCCTTTAGAGTTTCTAGGTCGTCAACAGAGGGGTTAGTTTTTGAAGTATAAGCAAGCCGGGTTATCTACCTCTTATCGGAGGATGTCAGTCCTCCTATCCCATGTGGCCCAACACGAGAGAAGGCTTCAGCGGGGACCAGTCCTCTATTTGAGAGGGGCTGCCTCACTTAAGGTGGGCGTACACTGGTCAGTGAGGGTAGTTAGCCCCTCCCACTGACGACTCCAATGCCTGGCGTCACCGATTACCCGCAAATATGGGCGACTTAAAACCAGATCACTGGAGCCCGACTCTTAACAAACTTGGTCTGCACCCAATGGGGTCTGCCAGAGGGTGATGGCATCTAAATTTGTACAGGTTGAGATGGTATGACATCCATCCCACCCTGTGTCAAATCCAAAGAAACAGTCAAAACCAGTCATACAAGCCAAAGTCGTCAACAAGTTCATGCCCAAGAGGAAGAGACGGGAGAATAAAAGAAGTAATCAAAAGAACGGAGAGAAAGTGCTGACTAATTTAGTTGGATCAACAGTTGGGCACCGACATCCAGTGAAAAAGTAGTTCCCACTGTTCATTTGAGCCCAGCTGCTAATCCCTAAGCCCCCCATCCTCATCAAGGCTTCAGCATCTGGGGGACTTGTACTGTGAGTTGAATCGCATAACACTAACCGGAGTTTCATTCATGTTGCCGATGCACGATATTTTAATAGTTTTTAGCTCTGTGGTGAGAATTAGCAAATAAACAAAGATTTAATTTATTCCACAGAGAGAGAGAGAGAGAGAGAGAGAGAGAGAGAGAGAGAGAGAGAGAGAGAGAGAGAGAGAGAGAGATTTGAATGATTTGAAGTTTTCTGGCATCCTGACATCGAATAAGAGTGATCTAATATTCTCTCTCTCTCTCTCTCTCTCTCTCTCTCTCTCTCTCTCTCTCTCTCTCTCTATAAATATTCAATTTCATTTCGGAAGCATTATTGCAGTTTAGAAAATTATGATTATTTAAATAGTTAATTGTGCTTTAATAAAACATTTCTGTGATTTTGTTTTAAATCTCAGGTGTATTTTATCAATCTAAGTATTTTGGGTACCGTGATCAGAAAGAGAGAGAGAGAGAGAGAGAGAGAGAGAGAGAGAGAGAGAGAGAGAGAGAGAGAGAGAGAGAGAGAGAGAGAGATCAGCTGTTGAAAAGTAAGTGAATGCACAGTTTTTGTTTCTTTATTTAAAAGAAACAATATTGTCGAGATATTTGGGTTTCTAGTTTATAGAATAATCTGTATTTCTGCGCAAGATACAACACATATAAAGTTGCAACATACTTCTAGAGTAGCTGCGTGGGCTACAAGGATTGAACGAAAATACCGAACACTTATAGTAAGTACAGTTAGGCTGTACTGTAGTAATATTACTGTACATATATTACAGTAATATACACTACAGTATCAGTTAAAATTAGGTTACATTACAGTATTACTTGATAGGAACAACTTTTGTTATACAGAACAGTAAGGGGATGATGACGACTTGGTAAACTTCACCTTAGCACAATACTGTACTGTAACCTTATTGTGTCCAGTACATAGTGTTCATGTGTGCAAATGAACTGTACACTGTAAATATGATTATAAACTGTTGTAGAAACCAAATTAAAATAATATTAGGTAATATTTATTGTATTAATTATCAGCTCGGGCACCCGCTTATGGCAAAGGGTAGTGACTTTTTAGATTAGGAGGCCTGACTGTACTAGCATTGTGCATATGTACATACTATATATACACACAATACAGTACTGTTCATTGCGTTTTTTAATTTAAAAATGTACTAATTGATATAAAATTAATCATAAATAAATAATCATGTCATTAAAAGGAAAAAATAAGTTACAGTGGAACCTCTACATCCGAACGTATCAACATCCGAATTTTCCAACATCCGAAGTAAAATTCAAGCAAATTTTTCACTCTACACCCGAATTTTATTTCGACACACAAAGTAAGCAATTTTCGTCGTACCAGTTGTATCCAAATTTTTTGACACGCGAAGTACAATTCGAACACGTTCCTACTCTACACCCGAATTTTTTTTTCGACACCCGAAGTAAACAATACTCGTACGCGTAGTCGGTGCTCATAGCGCCTGAAGTGTTTTTTATTTCCGCCGATAGGAGGCAGCACTTCGACCTCGGAGGGATCCTCAATTAGCGCGGCTCGGGTCAGTCCTCTGTTCTCGTCGACTTCTTGCGGTTGTGCCCTGTGCGTTCTGCTATTAACTGTGTTTTAATCGTGATTTTTTACGTGCATCCTTTTACGGTAATTTATGTAAAGTATGGGTCCTAAATGGCTTAGTTTTGCAAGTGGTAGTGGTAGTGGTGAGATAAGGAAGAAGGAAATGCTTTCTTTAGACGTAAAGCAGGAAATTATTGAAAAACATGAGCGTGGCGTCCGCGTGAGTGAACTTGGTAAACAGTATGGCTGTAATATGTCGACGATCTCGACAATCCTTAAACAGAAGGAAGCTATTAAAGCAGTGAAACCTTCTAAGGGGATCACCATTATTTCAAAACGCCGTAGCCCTATCATAGAAGAGATGGAACGACTTCTGCTAGTGTGGATCAAGGACAGAGAGATCGTTGGCGACACCATCACCGAAACCATCATCTGCGAGAAGGCGCACGCCATCTTTACGGACTTGAAGGAGGAGAGCTCTGGGGGTGATGCTGGGGAGAGTTCAACCAAACCTTCCTCAGATGATTTCAAGGCATCTCGTGGCTGGTTTGAGAAATTTAAGAAACGGTCCGGGATTCATTCAGTTGTTTGCCACGGAGAGGCTGCTAGTGCGGACACAAAGGCTGCAGCTGACTTTGTCAAGAACTTCGAAAGGATCGTGCTGGAAGAAGGCTACGTAGAGCAGCAAGTGTTTAATTGTGATGAAACCGGGCTGATTTGGAAGATGCCCAGTCGAACCTACATCACCGCCGAAGAGAAGAAATTGCCTGGGCATAAGCCAATGAAGGATCGGTTGACTCTTGCCCTATGTGCCAACGCTAGCGGGGACTTCAAAGTCAAGCCCTTACTGGTTTACCATTCCGAGAACCCTAGGGCCTTTAAGGCACACCACGTCGATAAGGACCAGCTTCATGTTTTCTGGCGATCCAACTCGAAGGCCTGGGTCACTAGGCAGTTCTTTGTGCAATGGGTTAACCAAGTTTTCGGCCCTTCTGTGAAGAAGTATCTTCATGAACTGAAATTGCCTTTAAAGTGCCTGCTATGCCTTGACAATGCACCCGCTCACCCCCCCGGACTTGAAGATGATATCTTCGATGAATTTAAGTTCATAAAGGAGCTGTATCTTCCACCGAATACCACCTCTATCCTCCAGCCCATGGACCAGCAAGTCATCTCTAATTTTAAGAAGCTATACACCAAGCACTTATTTAAGCAGTACTTTAAGTCACGCAAAGCACCAACTTAACTTTGCGTGAATTTTGGAAGAGCCACTTCAACATCGTGCACTGCTTGAAGATCATAGATCAGGCTTGGGTGGGATTAACTCGACGGACCCTCAATTCTGCCTGGAAGAAGCTGTGGCCTGATGCAGTTTCTTCCCGAGATTTCAAAGGTTTTGACCCCGAACCTGATCCCGTGGTGGGTGCAGCGGAAGACGTAGAGGAAATCGTCTCCCTTGGCAAGTCCATGGGTCTGGAGGTCGACGCAGATGACGTTACGGAACTCGTCGTCGAACATCACGACGAACTTACCACAGAGGAGCTCAAGGAACTCCATGCTATATGTCTGAGCACATGAGTGATGACGAGGAAGGGAGCGAGGAGGTAGAACATGTGTTGGGTTCGGCGCATATAAAAGAAGTGTTAGGAAAATATCATGACGTGGTCCACTTCATCAACAAATACCACCCAAAAAAATTGCAGGTTTGTCGTGTAGTTTTGCAGTTCGATGATGTTTGCCTAACTCACTTTCAAAATATTCTGAAAAGCCGTACCAAGCAACTATCTATCGATAATTTCTTTAAAAAAACTACGAAGCGAACTCGTGATGAAGAGTATGTTAGTGATTAAAAAAAAACGGCAAAGAGTGAACCGAAAGAAAGTGAAACAAAGAAAACGGCAAAGAGTGAAGCGAAAGAAATTCAATCAATTTTAAGTGTAGAGAGTGAAAGTGATTTAAATTAATCATCAAAAAGAGAAAAAGAAAATGTAAAAAAAAATATAAAATATAAAAATAAAAAAAAAATAAGCTAAGCTATGTTAAAGTTCACTTAGTGTAAGTTAGAATAAGTTACGGTAGTGTATGTTTATCGTAGTTAACCTGTCAACCTCCTCGCCGCCCGTCCGTCTCCTCTCTGCGTAGCAAGACCAACAACACCTGCGCTGGAGTTTCTAAGGTAAAGTGACGCTAAAACCCGTTTCTTATTTATCATTTTTTGCTGATTCTTCTTTTATACATGTCTATTATCTAATTTAGTGTGCATTATTCTCATGGGAAATTATGTGTAGTAGTTTATTAAGAAGTTATCATAGGTTTTTGGGCTCAACCACGGATTAATCCTATTTCAATGTATTCTTATGGGAAAATTCGTTTTGACATCTGAACATTTTCTACATCCGAAGTTGGTTCTGGAACGGATTAAATTCGTATGTAGAGGTACCACTGTACTGTCTGTTGTTTATTTATAGAAGTGAAAGAAAAATATATAGCTAATGCATTTGATATACTTAGTAAATCGAATAATTCTGTGTGACAGATTTTCCTTTTTCTTCTTTTTTGAGCTCAAACCATGTCATCCTGATGGAAGCCTCCTATAGAAAGCTTTCTAAGGGATATTTAGCTACAGTGATACTCCCAGAGAATTGACCATAGGTCTCCAGAATTCTAACTCTTGGCGCGAGTAGCATTAAAATTTCTCTCAAGGATATAGCGTTTTCGCTTTGAGAGAGAAAAGTGGCGAAAATTGAGGGGAGCCGTTATCAAGGTTACCCTTCCTCTCCTACTTTTACGAGACTCCAAGATGGGGCTCATTCCTATTTTGGTAGCGATTTCGCACGGTGCTCTCCCTGATCATCTAGCGTTCTAGATCGTTTCTTTAGAGGATTTATAATGCATTCTCCAGCATCTTCTGCCTCTGGAAATTTGAGTATTTAATATTTACAGTGTATAATTTTTAGCTCCTGCTTCACAATGAAATTAGTATAATTTAATGTTTTATGGAGCGTGGCCGGTCACCAGAGGTGCCATTTTGGGGGCTGTCGTTCGTCATGCATGCTTTATTTAGTCAGCAGAACGACAATCCCGGTATTTAGCTTTAATGAATTCTAGCTATTTAGGGAAAATTATACTAGTGAAGATATGATCATGCATACAATTTTCCTCTTCCTACATGTGTCGATCGTATACGTTAGAGTCTCAGTGATATAGGTAGCCATGATCTCATCCAGCGCTAGGCTACCTAGCCTATGCGCTTTAGTATACTTTCATACATGATCCCCGTTTACCCTCGTGTATCGTTTTATCAATTCAACAGAAGATAGTATATCTCCTAGAATTATTTATATAACTCGATACTCGTCTCCTGCGGAGATTTAGGGGTAATCCCTCCTTCCCTTTGAGTGCCGCCATAGGCGACAACCCTATCTTGGTCTTGCCATAGAGTAGTACACTCCGGCTTCACTAGGCTAGTGTTTTCTGTCTTCCCCCCTTGCCGGTGAGTATCCCGGCTTGGGTTTTCGACAGTAACTCAGAGTATTCAGTCTTTATGCCAACGGCTTAGGTGCCGGGTGAGCAGTCACTCCTCTGCCGGCTTACAGTTGCCGGCATAGGAAGCTTAGCTTCCCTAGTCCGCACCTGAAGTGGTAGTATAATGCCGCCACCTTCTCCCCTGCGGTCTAGATGACAAGTCTTGTTTCGGCAGACACTAGGCTGAAGAATCAACATTCTTCTGCCGCCTAGGATGGCGCCGATATTGAAACAAGGTTTCATCTATGTTTGGAAATGGCGGCAATCCTGCCGCCTTCTCCCGACACAACATACAAGACCTTTTCCCTGCCCCTCTCTGTCCTTTAGCGATAGCCTAGCCATCGCATGTCTGTGGCCGTTGTCCTACAATCTCCCCGCTTGCTCGGTAGATCGTGGCACCGGCCGGGCTCCTACATAGGTGGCTTGATAGCCGCTCCGACTTTCCCCTACAAACGCAAAGCTCCAGGAAAGGCTGTGCCGGCAGTGACAGCTGCCGATGGGAGACCCTTTTATCTTTGAATGTTCTTCAGTCTTCCCTTGGACTGCTATCCACATCCCTGAAACCGGCAGTGACCAGCAACAGAACTTGTGGTTGGATACAAGCTAGAATAATTCATTCCGCCCTTCCATTTGAACCCTCATTCTGGAGGAAGGCAGTAGGAATATCATACCTACACCCTTATTTTTTGTACTAAAAACTACATTAATAAGGCAGCCCTTCACTCCATGCTATCTTTCTCTCTGTCGGCTAGTGCCGTCAGGTGGCTGGACCGGTGCCGCCAGGTTCTAGCCTAGCCGGCAACATGCCGGCCGGACCGGTGCCGCCAGGTTCTAGCCTAGCCGGCAACATGCCGGCCGGATCGGTGCCATCAGGTACTAGCCTAACCGGCAACATGCCGTCTGAACTACAGTATTTGCTTATACAGTAGCCAGTATTTCTGCAGTATAGTACATACCGCAGGCAGAAAACTATAGTATATATTATACAGAAGTTTATATTTCCAACATACTCTGTGTGTCCTTTCACAGTCTATTGTTGAGACCAATTTCATATTGAAGTGAAGTATTCCTTCAATACACTGATAGTTATCAGTTTATAACTTACCCCACAATATAAACTCCTTTATGGAAGGACTAGCGTTAGTGTACACTAATTCTATCCCTAGATGTTAGAACCCTTCTCTCTTGGGTTTCCCTTAATAAGGAAATTCTTACATTAATATTGGGGGAGGTCACAGCAATTGGCTGGACAGGAGACACAGGTATGTGTCTTTCCTACGTCCTTTCTAGCTTACTATCTTAAGCTATAATGGTTAAGATACCAATATATTTATTGCATGTAACCTGTTTATCAAGTGTGATAAATAACCGCATACTCATTTATATTTACTTTCTTTACAGGAGGAACCCAAAATGAAGTGCGAGGTGATATACTGCAACCACAAGAGTAGAAACTTTTGTGGTCACAAGATGTGCTAGACTCATGCCGCCTGCACCATTACCACTGAAACCTTGCGGTACTGGACCCCCAGAACTAAAACATCTGCTCGGCCATGGTGGTCGAAGGTTTCAACGATCCCAAGTCAGTGGAGTCGAGGGATGCAGCACGAGAAAAGCTGCGCAAATGGGTACAAGGGTTCCAGAAGAACTCTCCGGGACCGTACCTGCCCAACGACAGGATGCGTAGCTTGCTGTTCCCCAAAGCGGGTAAAGAAGCTGTCGTGCCCCAAACACGACCCGGACCTCCCTGCGTCCAGATTGCAATCAAGGCGGACGTCAGTGAGGCGATGCAAGGCATGGACATCCACCAGGAGGAAAGGATGTCTGAAGTGTCCACGGACACGGAGAAGGATCTCCTTACGGACGATCCCGAGGAAAAGTCCACTCTACCTCCCGAAGGAGAAGAAGAAGTTGAGTCGTCAGAAGTGGGGGAGTCCCTTCCACCCGTGCCGTCACTAGAGTCGACACCATCTACATCTTCAGCTCCTAACCCTCCATTGGATGCCATGAGCCAAGCAGTTTTGGCTCATATCACTACACTAATGGAGAATCTTCGCAAAGAAGGCGAAGCAAGTGAAGCAAAGCTCGAAAGAGAGCTCCGTGAAGCACGGATCAAGACCTGCCATCCTACTCCGAGACTAATCCCTGGAGGTACGCGAAGTATATGCCGATTACCAACGGCCAACTCTACATCTCAGAGAAGATGTGAGCCATCCCCCTAGATGACATTCAGTTCTGGCCGAACTTCAACGCCTACCCTGACTGCTTCATTCGACTGAAGCATGAGCCAGTGTCAAAGGAAGAGACGGAACCGAAGGAGGTCATGGTTTTCGACCATGACAAGACACAGGCCCTCTTGTCGAGCAGCCTGAAGAAGGCGGGTTATACCAACTTGAAACTGTCTGCATTGATCAAGAAACACCCTCCCTTTCTTGCTCCTGCTTCCAGAGCCTTCCCCTTTATGTCGAAGGCATTCCAGGAGGTTGCCAAGGTAGTTGAGGCAGGCAAACCATGCCCCGCACTAGAGGAGTGTAGGCCTCAGTCGTTAGCCCTGCCCACGGATGAGAAGGAATGAAAGGAGGTCCACCTAACCTTCTCAATAGGGAAGCTATATGCAGATATCGCGGGACGGCAGTTCAGCGAGAGTCTCCCTAAGCTGTCAGACTTTCTCTTGCGTAGGGAGTAAGAGATGAAAGAGAGGCTTGCCGCCTCCCTGTCCCTAAAGAACTGCATCGAGGTGTGTGCAGGCCACAAAAGCACCCCAGACATCCTCACAGTCCTGGCCAAAATGCATATGGCCCCTGAGCCTGCAGGGAGTTTGTGTTTGCTGCTGCAACAGTAAAACACGAACCCAGGAAGCTGATTTCTTCCAGCATCTGGGGTAAAGACCTCTTCCCGAGTGAAGCGGTCAAAGAGGCAGTTGAGAAAGCCGCCACGGAGAATAGAGACCTCCAGAAGTGGGGCATCTCTTCAAAGAGGAAGTCTTCTCCGGATGCGGGTCCTCAACCTAAACGGAAGTCAAAGAAGCCAAGACTACCCTCTCGGCCTGCCCAGCAACATCCCAGTCACCATGACCGCGATTCCCCAAGTGGTTGCTCAGCCACAGACCAGATTTCAAGTGGTACCTCAACAGCTGGTTGCCAAGTCACCAGCATTCAACCCAGGGTTTGAGAGGCAAACCACAATCTTTTGTCCGAAAGGAAGTGGTTCTCGAAGGGGCTCCTCGAGACACCCCTCCCGAGGTAGGGGAGGACGCGGTCAGGGTGGCAAACCCTACGGACAACCTAATCAATGAGATGCTTCAGGTAGGAGGGAGGCTCCAACACTTTCGAGATCGTTGGACCTTCGATCCCTGGGCCCACAGCCTAATCAAGAATGGACTAGGATGGAAATGGAACAAGTCTCCACCTTCATTCCCTCAATTCTTCCAACACTCCACTCCCTTACTGGAAGAATATACCTTAGACCTATTGAGCAAAAAGGTTATAAGGAAAGCAAAGTCCATCAAATTCCAGGGAAGGCTGTTTTGTATTCCCAAGAAGGATTCGGACAAACTTAGAGTCATTCTGGACTTGTCGCCACTCAACAAGTTCACCGAGAACAGCAAGTTCAGGATGTTAACCCTTCAACACATAAGGACCCTGCTACCCAAAGGGGCTTACACAGTCTCAATAGACCTGGCAGATGCTGTATTGGCACCTCCCAGTCAGCCGCCCCCTCCCCTCCTACCTAGGATTCAAGTTACGGAAGAAAAAGTATGTCTTCAGAGCCATGCCCTTCGGACTAAACATAGCCCCAAGGATCTTCACGAAACTTTCAGACTCAGTCATACAACAACTATGCCTAGAAGGTGTTCAGGTAGCAGCGTACCTGGACGACTGGCTGGTGTGGGCAGCATCCAAGACTGCTTGTCTGCAAGCATCCAAGAAAGTGATCCAGTTCCTGGAACATCTAGGATTCAAGATCAATTTCAAGAAGTTTTGACTCTCTCCAGCTCAATAGTTTCAATAGCTGGAAATCCATTGGAACTTGAAGTCACATCTCTCCATTCCTCCAAGGAAAAGGAGAGAGATCGCGGGGTCTATCAAGAGACTACTGAAATCCGACAGGATCTCAAGACGAAAACAGAAAAGAGTACTGGGCTCTCTCCAGTTTGCAGCAGTAACAGACCCAGTGCTAAGAGATCAGCTGAAAGATGCGTCAGGAGTCTGGAAAAGATACGCATCAAGCTCTTGAAGAGATCTACAAAGACCGGTACCAACTTTACTACGATCACTTCTCAAGCCGTGGTCGAAGGTCAAGAACCTAACGAGGACCGTTCCCTTGCAACCACCTCCCCCATCGGTGACCATCCACACGGATGCCTTGACAGAAGGATGGGGAGGTCACTCCCATCAAAGGAAAGCCCAAGGGACTTGGTCATCCCTGTTCAAGACCTTTCACATCAATACTCTGGAGGCCATGGCAGTCCTCTTGATGCTGAAAAAAACTATCCCCTCACAGATCAGCCCACATCAGGCTGGTCTTGGGCAGTGAAGTGATAGTGAGATTTCTGAACTGACAAGGCTCGAGATCGCCCCACATCAACTATGTGATGTTAACCATCTTTCGTTTAGCGAAAAAGAAGAGATGGCACTTATCAGCAATTCACCTACAAGGGTTCCGCAATGTGACAGCGGACGCTCTATCCAGGCTAAAGCCGATAGAGTCAGAATTGTCCCTAGATGCAGACTCATTCTCCTTCATCTTGGACAGAACTGCAGATCGACCTCTTCGCAACGAGCAACAACAAGAAACTACCTCGATATGTAGCCCCATAAGAGGACCCTCTGGCAGAGGCAATGTCCCTCGCTTGGAACAAGTGGACCCGGATTTACCTGTTCCCTCCAACCAATCTCCTGCTGAAGGTCCTCAACAAGCTAAGATCCTTCAAGGGAACTGCAGCTCTAGTGGCCCACAAGTGGCCCAAGAGCAATTGGTTCCCTCTAGTGATGGAACTGAAGCTGAGGCTGGTCCCTCTACCGAACCCAGCTCTATCTCAACTGGTTCTGAAGTCGACTGTCTTCGCTTCATCACAGAGAACCCAAAACCTTCATCTCATGATTTTCTCACCTTAGTGGTAAAGAAAAGATTTGGGATCTCAAAAGGCAGTATAGACTTCTTAGAAGAATACAAGTCAAAGTCAACCAGAAGACAATATGAATTATCTTGGAAAAAGTGGGTTGCTTTCATTAAAGCACAAAGACCGAAAGAAATCTCAATAGACTTCTGCCTGTCCTTCTTCATTCACCTTCATGAACAAGGCTTGGCTGCCAACACGATAACTACGTGCAAGTCAGCCTTGACTAGACCTCTTCTATACGCCTCCCAGGTGGACCTGGCAAACGAAATCTTTAACAAGATCCCAAAGGCATGGGCTAGACTTAGACCTGCAGCCCCTCCGAAGCCCATTTCATGGTCCCTGGACAAGGTCTTACACTATGCTTCAGCCTTGAACAATGAAGATTGTTCTCTTAAGGATCTAACCCAAAAAGTTATTGTTCCGTTCGCTATAGCCTCAGGGGCTATAGTCAGTGAAATAGTAGCCATATCAAGAGATGAGGGCCCTATTCAGTTCACAGAAGCAGGAGAACTGAATCTCTTTCCTGATCCTACCTTTCTCGCCAAGAACGAGCTACTCACCAAAAGATGGGGTCCCTGGAAAATCTGCCCTCTGAAGGAAGATATCTCTCTATGTCCAGTAGAATGTCTAAAGAATGTCCTGACAGTACACCCGCAGGTCATGATCCAAGAAAAATTGCTTCCTCACTGAACTTTTTACAGTATATGGACTTTGAGCGTCTTCGCTCATACACTGGCTGGAAGTCATCCAGAGTGTTTTACAAACATTATGCGAAGCAAGTGCACGAAATCAAACGTTATGTGGTGCGGCAGGTAGTGTAGTAAAACCTGTCGTCTAGTGCTGCGGTGAACAGTGAATTGATTGGGACTCTCAATTCGGGTGAGAAGGAGTTGACACCTTCTAGTGCAATACCCTTTTATGCGAGTGTCACCCTGGTGACACTAGGACTGTTCAAATCTTCAGGTGCAGAATTATACAAATGACAATTGTGCCATGTGTACATTGTACACAGTGTTGATAGTATCCAACATTTAGAGAAAAACTTATATTGAAAATTTTTTTCAGTTATTATGAGTGGCATTAACCCTTTTCTTCCCTTTTAGCCAGAAAAACATTGTCAGTATATGTTGAATGTATAATTCCCTTTTATGTTTATTACACATGTTATTCCATTTACTCATTTAGCCTAAATAAATGAATAAAAGAGTGTAACTGCATTTTATTTCGCCCCGCAAGTGGCAAAATAAAACGTAGCCAGAGTTCTGTTACTTATTTTCCTAAGTAAAACTTATACTTATTGTACTGATACATAGAAACAAATAGATCTAGTTGATACTTATATTTGATCCTACACATATACAAACCTTGAGCCCTTTTTACTGTCTAGCAAGACACTTCCCTGCAGGGGGCAGGAAGCCTTAACATTGTTCCATGGTTAGCGGTAATGACATATAACGGTATCATCATATCTTTCAGTGGTCAGAAAGACCATATAAAAGCTGACCCAAGGTTGAGGCACTTATACAAACCCACAGATACAGTACTTTCAAGTAATTCTCTGGTAAACGTCCATCAGGACGACATGGCTTGAGCCCAAAAAACGGATTTTGAAGCAAAGCGAAAAATCTATTTTTGGGTGAGATGGCCATGTCGTCCTGATGGACCCACCCTGCTTTTCAAAGAAAAGGCTTAGGTAATAATCCCTCCCAAAACTATTATATCTGTAGCACCATGCTCAATGCTACAAGGAATGAGCGCCATCTTGGAGACTCGTAATAGTAGGGGAGGAAGGGTAACCTTGATAACGGCTCCCCTTCAATTTCGCCACTCTTCCCCCTCGAAGCGAAAATGCTATTCGGGGTGAAGATTGCCATGTGTCGTATCAAGATATACGTCCCATGATATTATGTGATATCCATAAGAGAAATTTTAAGGATACTCGCACCAAGAGTTAGAATTCTGGAGACCTATGGTCAATTCTCTGGGAGTATCACTGTAGCCAAATATCCCTTAGAAAGCTGTCTATAGGAAGCTTCCATCAGGACGACATGGCCATCTCACCCAAAAATATATTTTTCGCTTTGGTTTAAAATCCATTTTATAATGAATTTTTTTTTTATTTTTTCCATCTAGATGTAAAATAATCATGAAAAAGAGAAAAGAAAAATGGAGTTTTTATGATAAAACAAAGTTTTATGAATACTTACCAGGCAGTTATATATATATATAGCTGATATCTCTAAATCGGCAGAATTTTTCAAAACGAGGCAACCGCCTTGTGGTGGTTGGGAGGTAGGTGGTTACACCCGTCACAGGGTGGTCCAAGGAATCATTCCTGTGTCCAAGACTTCAGTTCATCTATGCCCGACCTGTCTCCTGAGGGGAGGTGGGTGGGCCTTCGAATATATATATATAACTGCCAGGTAAGTATTCATAAAACTTTGTTTTATCATAAAAACTCCATTTTTATGAACAGTACTTACCTGGCAGTTATATATATATATAGCTGATTCACACATTTGGAGGAGGGAAACAGACAGTAAACATCGTTGGGGAAACAACAAAAGAGTTGTAGGAGATAAAAACACCTTGATTCCTTGCCTGCTAAGGTAGCTAATTTCAAAGGTACTGCCTCTAGAGTGGCTTTCCCTTAGGAGTGTTTATCTAGGAGTAAGCCTGCAATGCTGCAAAAAACTCAATCGAGTCTGTCAAAGGGATAAGACCAACAACTTGACTAGACTTCAGAAACTACCTTCACCCCATATAATAAAAACTGCAACCTTACTAAAACTAACCACCTAACCCTGCAACATAGACATAAACTATCTATCTAGACTGAGGGAACCGCACCACAAGACGAAGTCCTCAGACTATCATAAAAACACAAACCCTCATACATGCATATAAACTAAGGTTGAGTGGGATTATTAACTCCTTTGCCTAATACAGAAACCGCAGCTATGTATGGGCCCAAGGTATAGCACTTGCCAAAGTCTACTCTCACCTCTCTAAGTTAATGAGAAGCGAAGACAGAGTTGCTCCTCCAGAAAATTGCATCCATGAATAGCCTAACTAACATATATTCCTGATATGCCAGAGAGGTAGCAATGGCTCTCACTTCGTGAGCCCGTAATTTCAACAGGGCGAAGTGTTCCTCCTCACATAAGAGGTGGGCTTCCCTAATTTTCTCCCTCAGGAAAAAGGACAAAGCATTCTTAGACAGGGGTTTTTGGTGGATCTTTCACTGAACACCCTAACAAGTTGGATGCACAGCTCACGTTCATAGTGTGAGCCAAAAAAGCTTTGAGGGACCTAACTGGGCAGAGGAGTCTTTCCTTCTCTCGACCCACTAGGTTCGTGAGGTTAATGACATCAAACGTCGTAGGACAGGGTTACGAAGGGTTCTCGCTCTTTATGAGAAAGATGAACCTTAAGGCACAAACTGCCCTATCTTAATTGAAGCTCACCCTCTTCTCAATCCCCTGGACTTCGCTGACCTTTTGGCATTCGCTAGAGTCATAAGGAAGAGGGTTTTCTTTGTTACAACTCGAAGAGAGGCTAGCGAGATAGGTTCAAATTTCTTGGAGCACAGAAACTTAAACACCACATCCAGGTTTAAGAGTACCTATTACGTCGTCTGAAAAGACCCAATGAGGTCCAGCAAATCTTTATTTTGGGACAACTCTAGGCCTCTATGCCTAAAGACGGCCGAGAGCATACTACTGTATCCATTGATGGTAGATACAGCCAGCTTTAGCATCCTGTCTGAGGTACAAGAAGACGTCTGCTATCTGGCTCAGAGAGGTACTGGTTGAGGAAAACTTGCGCCGCCTGCACCAAGCTCTAAAGGTCTCCCACTTAGATTGGTAGACTCTTTGTGAAGAGATCCTCCTTGCTCTGGCGATAGATTTAGTCGCTTGTGCCGAAAAGCCTCGAGATCTGACAAGCTTCTAGTCAGTCTGAAGGAAGTCAGTTGAGAGCAAGGGGAGTTTGATGATACCTCTCGAAGTGGGGCTGTTTGAGAAGATCTGGACTTGCCGAAGTCTTCTTGGGAAGTCCATCAACATGCCCATCACTTCCGAAAACCATTCCCTTGCAGGCCAGAATGGAGCCGCTAGGATCATTCGCCCCGAATCGAGGAGAGCGAATTTCCTGAAGACCAGATTGATGATCTCGAACGGGGGCAACGCAAACATGTCCACCCCCGTCCAATCCATCAAGAAGGAGTCCACTGCTACAGCTTCCTCGTCCGGGACTAGGGAGCAGCAGTAGGGGATCCTCTTCTTCCAGTTGGAGGCAAAAAGGTCTGTTACAGGTCTGCCCCACAACATCCAGAGACTGACAGACTTGCGGGTTGAGAGACCATTCTGAGGGAAAAACAAGTCTCTTCCTGCTGAGCATGTTTGCCCCGATGTTTCTTGCCCTCGAACAAACCTCCTTTCTAGAACCAAGAAATCAGAACGAAGGCGTCCTTGATCTCTACACACGATTCGACTAGTGTCATCACGAAGTCCTAGATTCTCATGTTCAAAGTCATGCCTCATGCTAAAACTTCGACGTCGAGCGTCCTGAAAGATGAGGCGCCGATCGTCCTGTAAGACGTGGCGCCGATAGTCCTGTAAGACGTGGTGCCGAAAGTCCTGTAAGACGTGGAGCCTGTAAGACGTGGAGCCGAGAGGTTAACAGAGCGAGACGCTGAACGCTCTAAAAGACGTGGTGCTGAGCGTCCTGGTGTCAGAAGAGACTCTTCTTGTTGACAGGAAGACCTAATTATTTGATAGGCTCAACGTTATCTAAAAATCCAGATACAGGGACGCTCTGATTTCTCTAGAGTGCAGTATTCTGCTACATTAAGCAAAAGTTACGTGAACATTAGAGGGGCGGAGCTGAGACCAAAACACACGGCCCAAAACTGACCCATTCTACACCCATTCTTTCTTGTAAACAAACATCAGATAAAGTTTGATTGCGCAGCCTGCCACTTAGACTCCTCTCTAGAACTGGGAGAGAGAATCGTTGTAGCTAAAAACTAAAGGTGGTTTCCCTATAAAAGGAAAAAGTAATAATCCTTCAGAAGAAGTACTGACCAAAGGTCTGCTCCCCTCTTCTCCAAAGATTTTGATGTCTCCATGGAGAACTTTGACTTCTGAACGAAGGCTTAAAGAGCATTTACGTCCAGAACCAGACAAAAGACTCCCTCTCCCAAAAGAGAGACATTGAAGTTGCAAAGTCGGTTAGGCAGAAAAGTCTTATCGGAGTAACTAACAAAGGAGGATTCACTAGGAAAAAGATTTCGCATCCATCCTTAGTAAAAACACGGACCAAAGGTCTGCTCCTCTCCTCTCCGAGGCTCGCCAGAAATAGCAAAGTCTGGCTCCTACTGTTGTTAGTTCAGTTAGAGAAAAAGCATGCAGAATATTTCTTGCTGATTAAGACACCAAAACCTGTCTTTGACCAACTCTTGAGGGAGAAGAGAGAAAGAAAAAAGGAGAAGTACGTACCTTAATTATGACCTCTGATTTCAAAATTATCCAGCCTCATTGCATGTATTCCTTAAGAGACTCAGCAAACCACCAAGGGGGCCGTAAAAAATCTCTGTGGGGCTGCCACAAGGTCTTCAACCTAAACGTGGCTAGACCTCCACCCTTGCTATCCTGGCCTATCTGATAAGGAAGCTGGCATCAAAGGTTTCTGTTTTAAGAAATAAAAATTAATATATTCTTAAAGCTCCATTAATGACCACGTGAAAACTCAAAAGGTGGGGAACATGGAGCAACAGAACTTAGGATCTTCTCCTTCTCTTAACCTCAAATAAATCAACAGGAGAAAAGTGATCACTAAAGTCATCCTTGACAAACGGATTTTGAGCGAAGCGAAAAATCTATTTTTGGGTAAGATGGCCATGTCGTCCTGATGGAAGTTCCTCTAAGGTAGCTTCCTAGGGTATATTTCAACTACGGTGATATTCCCAGAGAATTTACCTTAAGGTACCCAGAATTCTAACTCCTGGAGCGAATATCCCTAATAAAAGAATCAGGGATATCGCAAAATATCAGCGGACGTATTCTTGACACGCCACATGGCAATCTGTACCCCGAACAGAGTTAACACTTCGTAGGGGTTAAATGGCAAGAAAACGAAAACGATAAGAAAGGGGGGAGCCGTTCGTAAGGCATCTCTCCTCCCCGTTTCGTAAGCGTGCCCTGCGCCGCTCGCGGCGCCATCTGTATTCCTTGTAGCGATACACGAGGTGTTACAGATACTGTATGTAGGGAGGGGTCCTACAGCCCTTTCCCTTTTTTTTATTCAAAAAGGAAAGGGGCAGGGCGGGTCCATCAGGACGACATGGCCATCTTACCCAAAAATAGATTTTTCGCTTCGCTCAAAATCCGTTTTTTGGGCTCAAGCCATGTCGTCCTGATGGAAGTGTACCAGAGCATTACTGTATCTGTGGATTCTCAAAACGTGCCACACTCCTCAGAAATATTTCCCAAGTCAACTCGACTGAGAGACCTAAGATGTTACCGTTGTACATCTTTTCACTAACCATAAACCATGATAGCGCTTCCTGCCCCCTACAGGGAAGAGTCCTACTAGACTCTGGGAAGGAACAAAGAGTACATATACCTATGTGTGAAGCACTGGCAAGCCCATATAGTGGTCTCACCGTATATGAAGTAAAGCATAGTCTGTAAGGAACTACAGCGTCAAAAGGAAGTATCGACCAACCCCATGGTCGAAACTGAGTTGGACAAGAGGTTTATATCTGTGTAAGAATAAACTTGCTGCCGCTACCGTCCTCTGAGAAGGATGGAGCCCTTTACACTAAGGAAAGTATAAACCAATGCAACAAGGCTTGCATCAAGGAACAGGCTATTATAGATATCCCCGATTAACGTACATAGGCTGAATGCTCAATAACTGATAAGAAATTGACATAGGTGAAGGAGACGCAAGGTTCCCGAGAACAAGTTTATTGACAAACAATAAATAGACATGGTTACCACAATTATATACATATGATAGGTGGATAACCAATAAATTTTCACAAGTACGGTAGTAAACAGATATATGTTTATCTGAAAGAAAACATTAGAGCCACTTTTCACGTACCAAGGTATCAAAGTTAAAAGTCCATGTTACTAGCCACTGACATTAGCGTCAAAAACGCTCGGCACACATGTCTGTACTTATGCTAAATTCACCTTAAAGACGGAACAGTCACTGTGGGCACCCGGTGCCCTCACTCCCAGTTATAGCACCGCATATAACTGTACACTCACCCTGGAATTAATAGTCCCAATTAAATCCACTGTTCCTCGCAGAGTTAAACAGCAGGGTTAACGACGCAATCAACTGCTACCACAGACCTCTTTAGCTGCTCCACTTGCTTAGCATAGTGGCGAAAGAACACCCTGGAAGACTTCCAGCCAGTATATGAACGAAGGTGTTCAAAATCCATAAAGTTAAAGAAGTTTAAGGATGAAGCAACTTTCCTCGGATCATGACCTGCGGGTGAACTGTCGGGATCCGCTCTGCGAATAAAGTATGTAATTTTCGCCCTGAGTTGTTTCAAAGATAAATTCGAGCCCGATGTTTCTCCTCTGAACAGTTGACCCCCTTGGAAGTCTGAAGTTCTACGAAGATGGACCTTTAGGCATTCTACGGGACATAGAGATGCATCTTCTTTCAGAAGGCAGATTCTCCAGGGACCCCACCTGTTGGTGGGCAACTCGTTCTTAGCGAGAAACGTAGGGTCCGAAAACAGGTTCAGTTCTCCCCCATCCAGGAACTGAACGCGGCCCTCATCTCTCGAGAGGGCTACAATCTCACTAACTCTGGCCCCAGACGCGAGTGCAAAAAGGAAGATAACCTTTTGAGTCAAATCCTTCAGTGCACACTCCTCATTATTCAGTAATGAGGCGAAATGAAGGACTTTATCTAAAGACCATGAAATAGGCTTTGGAGGAGCTGAAGGTCTAAGTCTGGCGCAGGCCTTCGGGATCTTGTTAAAGATTTCGTTAGCGAGGTCTACCTGGAAGGCGTACAGAATGGGCCTTGTCAAAGCAGACTTACACGTAGAAATCGTGTTAGCTGCCAGCCCCTGTCCGTGGAGGTGGATGAAGAAGGACAGGCAGAAATCCGTCGAGATCTCATGCGGATTCTTGTCTTTGACAAAGGCCACCCATTTTTTCCAAGCAGACTCGTACTGCCTTCTAGTAGACCTCCACTTATATTCCTCCAGGAAGTCAATGCTGTCTTTCGAGATCCCGAACCGCTTCTTCACCGCTAGGGAGAGAAAATCATGAGCTGCAGGGTCCGGGTTTTCTGTAATGAAGCGTAGACAGTCGACTTCTGGACTCGCTGGGACAGAACTGGGTCCGGGAGTGGCAGAAACTTCAGTCGTAGTTCCAGAGCCAGAGGGAACCACACGCTGTTCGGCCACTTGTGGGCCACTATCGCTGCTACTCCCTTGAAGGACCTCAGCTTGTTGAGGACCCTCAACAGAAGGTTGTGAGGGGGGAACAGGTAGATCCTGGACCATCTGTTCCAATCGAGGGACATCGCGTCCATTGCTTCCGCCAAGGGGTCCTCGTACGGGGACACATATCGCGGCAACTTCTTGTTGTCCTTCGTCGCGAAGAGGTCTATCTGCAGTTCTGGGACTTGACTCGAGATGAAGGAGAATGATCCTGCGTCTAGGGACCATTCTGACTCTACCGGTGTAACCCTGGATAGAGCGTCCGCTGTCACATTGCGGACTCCTTGAAGGTGAACTGCCGACAGGTGCCACTTCTTCTTCTCCGCCAGTTGGAATATGGCCAACATCACCTGGTTGAGAGGTGGGGATCTCGATCCCCGCCGATTCAGACATTTCACAACCACCTCGCTGTCCAGTACCAACCTTATGTGGATCGAGTGACGCGGGGAAACTTTCCTCAGGGTAAGAAGTACTGCCATAGCTTCTAGAAAGTTTATGTGAAAGGTCCCGAATAGCTAGGACCAGGTCCCTTGGACCTTCTTTCGATGAGAGTGACCTCCCCACCCTTCCTTTGAAGCGTCTGTGTGAATCGTCACTGACGGGGGAGGTGGCTGAAGAGGTACCGACCTCTATAGACGACTGGCCTGAGACCACGGTCTGAGAAGAGAACGTAGCCGAAGCGGAACCGGTCTCCTCAAGTCCCTTCGCGCGTTTGATGCAAAGCTTCTCCAAACTCCGGCTGCATCCTTTAGCTGTGCTCTTAGCACCGGGTCTGTTACCGACGCAAACTGAAGAGAGCCCAGAACCCTCTCTTGTTCGCGTCTTGATATCCTCTCGGAATCTAGAAGTCTCTTGACAGACCCCGCTATCTCCTTCCTTTTCGACATCGGGATGGAGAATCGGTGTGACACTAGGTCCCAGTGAATTCCCAACCACTGGAACCTCTGAGATGGAGAAAGACGAGACTTCTTTCTGTTGATCTTGAACCCTAGATACTCTAGGAACTGAATCACCTGTAGGGAAGCCTGCAAGCATTCCGCCCTGGATGCTGCCCACACCAGCCAATCATCCAGGTAGGCTACCACCTGGATCCCTTTTAGGCATAACTGTTTGAGCGCTGCACTCGCAAGCTTTGTGAAGATCCTTGGGGCTATGTTTAGCCCGAAAGGCATCGCTCTGAAGGCGTAAAGTCTTCGTTGTAGCTTGAATCCTAGGTAGGGGGAGAGACGGCGACTGATTGGAACGTGCCAATAGGCGTCTGACAAGTCGATGGAGACGGTAAATGCCCTCTTGGGCAGTAAGGCCCTTATGTGTTGCAACGTTAACATCTTGAACTTGTGGTTCACTATGAACTTGTTGAGTGGCGACAAGTCCAGAATGACTCTGAGTTTCCCCGAGTCTTTCTTGGGAACACAAAACAGCCTCCCTTGGAACTTGATGGACTTTACCCTCCGGATCACCTTTTTCTCCAACAGTTCTTGAATGTACTCCTCCAAAACGGGGGTGGAGTGTTGGAAAAATCGAGGGCACGGGGGCGGAGTGCTGTACCAGCTCCAACCCAGTCCATTTTTGAGCAGGCTGTGGGCCCAGGGATCGAAGGTACAACGATCCCGAAAGTACTGTAGTCTCCCTCCTACCGCCATCACTTCACTTTGACTGCTGCCCTGCAGTCTTGCCTCCTTGGCCGCGACCACCTCTAGGTCCCCTTCCCCTTGAGGGGCGTCTAGACGAGCCTCTGGCTGCTCCTCTGGGCTTTGCTCGAAAGGTGGTAGACTGCCCTTCGAACACTGGGTTGAATGCCGGGGATGGCGAGGACACGGCCTGGGGCACCCATTGGAAGGTGGTCGGGGCCTGGACTACCATCTGGGGCACCGGAGGCAAAGCCGATTGCTGCTGCTGCTGACGTTGCGGTCTGAAAGGCTTGGCTGGGCGGGGAGAAAACCTAGATTTCTTCGTCTTCCCCTTAGGTTGGGGACCCTCATCGGGGGAAGACTTCCTCTTGAGGGACAGGCCCCACTTAAGGAGAAGATTCCTATTCTCGGTGGCTGCCTTGTCCACCACCTCCTTAACTACATCACTGGGGAAGAGATCTTTGCCCCAGATGTTGGATGAGATCAATTTCTTCGGTTCGTGCCTCACTGTGGCCGAGGCGAACACAAACTCCCTGCAGGCCCTCCTCGCCTTGACAAAGCTATAGAGGTCCTTTGTCACCGTGGCCAGATGGATCTTGGCCACCACCATGAACATTTCATGGACCTTGGGGTCGCTTGCCATTGTCTCCATGGTTGTCTGGAGACATATCGAGGCTGCCAGACGCTCCTTTGTCTTGAGCTCCCTTCGCAGAAGGAATTCAGACAGCTTAGGGAGGTTTTCGCCGAACTGTCGACCTGCGATATCGGCGTCCAACTTCCCAACCGAAAAGGTAAGATGGACGTCCTTCCAGTCCTTGTTGTCCATCGGCAAGGCTAAAGACAAAGGCTTGCATTCCTCCAAGGAGGGGCATGGTTTGCCAGCCTCGACTGCCTTCAGAACGGCCGCGAACCCTTTCTGCAGAAAGGGGAAGGCCCTAGCCGGAGAGGATACGAAGGAAGGGTGCTTCTTACTCAAAGCAGCAACTTTCGAGTTCGAGAAGCCCCTCTCCTTCATTGCAGACGCCAGCGAAGCTTGAGCCTTGGCGTGATCCAAGACGATCACCTCCTTTGGCTCCGTCTCCTCCTTCGAGGCCGGTTCCTTCTTCAGACGGACGTAACAGTCCGGATAGGCCCCTCTGCTGAGCCAGAATTCCACCTCCTCAAGGGGAACTGAACCCAGCTTCTCCGACATGACGATCTTCCCGACCGTCATGGGCATGTGCTCGGCATACCTCCATGGGTTGGCATCCGAGCACACAGGAAGGTCTTTCACGTTGAGCCTTTTCGGAGGCCCACGTGATGCTGCAATCCTCTGCATCTGTAGCTCCATTGCAGCTGCCTTCTGATTGTTCTCCTTCTGCATTTGCTGTATCATGCCAACAATAGAGGAGAGAGCTTGTCCCAGCTCTGGTGGAAGAGCGGACGAAGTAGAGGGGATAGGTTCAGCGGCCTGAACCGGAGCGTCCGATGGCACGGCATCCTCTTCCTCCACGACGTTCGGATCTTGATCCTCGTCCTCGCCCCCTGCGAGGAGGTCCTCTTCCGCCCGTTCGGACATGTCCGACATCTTGTCGTCCAGCTGAATGTCTTGCATGGCATCCGCGACTTCAGCATCCACGGGGATCTGGACGAGAGGGATCTCCGGCCGAGGCTGGGGGACAACAGCGTCAGCAGAAGCCTTGGGAAAGAGGTATGCCCTCATCTTCTCACTTGGAAGATAAGGTCCAGAGGTGTTCTTTTGGAAACCCCTTACCCAAACACGAAGCTTCTCCCTCGCTGCATCCCTTGACTCCGCCGACCTAGGGGATTCAAAGGCCTCAGCTAGCAGGTTAGTACACACTGAATATACCTGAGGGTCCCAGTAACGGAGATCATCCTTGGAGGCTGCGCAAGCCGCGTGCCTCCTACACAAATCATGCCCGCAGAAGTTCTTACTGCGGACGTTGCAGAAGACGCTACCGCACTTCGGATGCTCCTCCTGTAAAAGAAGAAAATTTCCATGAATATCAGGTGAATTTCAATTCACATGTATATACAAGCATGTACAAAGTATAAAGGAAAGACACACACTTGTGTTTCCCACACAGTCACTTGCAGTAGCCTTCCAGCAATTAAAATCAAATGGTTAGTCTCTGCTAGAATAACCAAAGTAAATGTTTCCCAAGGGAAATAGGTGTAGCTCACACCTAAGGTGAGACTTTAACATACTGGCTAAAGACAGAAATAACTCTCTTTCCATCCCTGTAAGGCAACACCAAGTGACTGCACAAAGCAACACAAGCATGTTAGAAAATACAGTGTTGTAACCTACTATATCATAGCCTCTCCCCACAGTATATGCTATATAGGGGAGTACTGATACAGTATATGGGGTGGCGTGCCGGCCGGCACCCCCCACAGGTAGGTCTCAAGTATACGACTTAAGAACTCTAAGGCGGCAGAACTCTAGTTCCGATGTCTGTGCCGGCCGGCAGTGACTGCCGGCCTGCAGCTACACTAGGTGGCACCCGGCTGTTGGCCACCACTCCCAGTGGCCAGCAGACAGGGCGAGGTAAAGGCCGGCCGGCAGAGGTAAACAACCCATGCTGGCCGGCAGCCACGCTAGGTAGTGCCCGGCTGCCGGCCGCCACTCATAGCGGCCGGCAGACGAGCGAGGAGACCGGCCGGCAAAGGCATGTAGCCATCGCCGACCGGCAGCAAGAGAACTAGAGAACACCAACTGGCCGACTGCCGGAAACTAGGCCGGCAGTCGGAAGAGTACAAAACACAAGAAGAAAACAGAATGGGTGCCGGGCTAAGAGGCTATACTACCTCAACGCCCAACACCCGAAAGAGTGCTGAAAGGAAGGGGAGAATCTAATTCAGGCTTCCTAACCACTGCCCACTGGATCTACAGACAGGAGTGGATGAGGGACCTAGGGAGGACCGGGCAGCACTCAAGGTAACAGGTCCTCTGCCGGCCGGCAGGGAACCAAGTCAGCTCCCCATCCTAACCTGTGCTAGGTATGGATGTAGGAAGGCAGACACTAATGACATTACGGAAAGGACAGAAGGGAAGGGACAAGAGGGTCCTGTCCAACCTTGCACTGGTTAAAGATCACCCACGGCCAAGAAATCCCATCTCAGCCTAGGGGGGAATCCGGGGAGGGAGGCCGGCAATACTTGCTGCCTCCCTATAACCAATGCAAGGAAGGTATTGCTATTCCAGGGAAAGGGCACACCCCACACCCGGAACAGCAACAAGGACAAGTCTGAAGGGTCACCGAACGAAGGGATCATAGCTACAGAAACCTTCAAGAGTGACCGAAGGAGGCTAAACCTCCTATGTCTGTGTCAGACAGCGAGGGAGACTCTACCCCAAGCCAGACCAACACAGACTCAGACTTAAAACACTGCTGTACTGCCCCTCTCTGAACCAGACAAGCTGGAGCAGGAAGGTACAGTACCACCCCAATATAGTTATAACGAAAATTAATTCAAATAAACCACTAGGGTTAAGCCCAAGGCTTAAGCAGAGGGAAAGGGTTTGCGCGCCTTCCCGGAAGAGAAGGGAGCAAACGGGGGGAACAAGAAAACATATCAATAGCCTAAGACAACCTAGCCTAGGCACTGGGAGAATCGATTACCTAAATCACCGAAACTCACTCATATACCATCTTGGAAAAAACTCAGCATAAGCTTATATGTATAACGTTGCCTAACGCTTCAATAAAATTTAAATAATCACACTTGGAAGACTAAATATCATGCAGGAAGTACAAGGGCCAAACGACTAGGCTACAAGGTCTAGCGTAGGCTAGCCTAGGCAAATCCTTCGCCAAGGCGCTATACTACAGCATCATAAAAGTATTCCTAAATAAGCTAAGCAGATAAATTTATTAAAGCGAAAAGGGGGCTGGGAACGTCGCTCTGGCTAACCAAATAAATTCTATCTAGGAGCGACAGCGTCCAGGACGCCTCCAGCAGGCAACAGCTCTTGTATCAAAGATAATTCTTTTAATTACTTTAAATTTTACCAAGAGCCTACATTTATACATAAAAGAAATGGTACTCAACTTATCGGAAGCAGAAGAAGTTGGAGAAAGCATATTAGCTTGAGTAAATCCAAGATATTTGGTAGAAACACAGGGAAAACACCGAGTTGTATAGCTACGCAAAAAAGAATACAGATGGCGCCGCGAGCGGCGCAGGGCACGCTTACGAAACGGGGAGGAGAGATGCCTTACGAACGGCTCCCCCCTTTCTTATCGTTTTCGTTTTCTTGCCATTTGACCCCTACGAAGTGTTAACTCTGTTCGGGGTACAGATTGCCATGTGGCGTGTCAAGAAAACGTCCGCTGATATTTTGCGATATCCCTGATTCTTTTATTAGGGATATTCGCTCCAGGAGTTAGAATTCTGGGTACCTTAAGGTAAATTCTCTGGGAATATCGCCGTAGTTGTAATATACCCTAGGAAGCTACCTTAGAGGAACTTCCATCAGGACGACATGGCTTGAGCCCAATAAAGATCTTATAAGACGTGGCGTCGCCCTGAAAGAACGAGGCGGCGATCGTCCTATCATCCCGAAAGACGAGGCCGCCCTCGTCCCGAAAGACGAGGCCGCCCTCGTCCCGAAAGACGAGGCCGCCCTCGTCCCGAAAGACGAGGCCGCCCTCGTCCCGAAAGACGAGGCCGCCCTCGTCCCGAAAGACGAGGCCGCCCTCGTCCCGAAACCGCCCTCGTCCCGAAAGACGAGGCCGCCCTCGTCCCGAAAGACGAGGCCGCCCTCGTCCCGAAAGACGAGGCCGCACTCGCCCGGAAAGACGAGGCCGCACTCGCCCGGAAAGACGAGGCCGCCCTCGCCCGGAAAGACGAGGCTGCCCGGAAAGACGAGGCTGCCCGGAAAGACGAGGCTGCCCGGAAAGACGAGGCTGCCCGGAAAGACGAGGCTGCCTCGCCCGGAAAGACGAGGCTGCCCTCGTCCCGAAAGACGAGGCTGCCCTCGTCCCGAAAGACGAGGCTGCCCTCGTCCCGAAAGACGAGGCTGCCCGGAATCGCCCCGGAAAGACGAGGCTGCACTCGCCCGGAAAGACGAGGCTGCATCGCCCGGAAAGACGAGGCTGCATTCGACCTGAAAGACGAGGCTGCATTCGCCCGGAAAGACGAGGCTGCATTCGACCTGAGACGAGGCTGCATTCGACCTGAAAGACGAGGCTGCATTCGCCCTGAAAGACGAGGCTACATTCGCCCTGAAAGACATGGAGGCGATCGTCCTGTCTTGAAAGACTTAGCGCCGAGCGTTAAGGCAAAATGATATTCATTATGCCGCTCGGCGCGTTTGGTTCCGACCAGAGGGTTCATAAGGCCGACTGGGGCTCTGGGACAAAAACCGAGTCAATGACGGTTTGTAAGCATTGATATTATCAGCGAATATCTATGACTTATAGTATTGCCATTAAAATCAAAAGTGATGCAATGCGAAACTCTAAAAGCAGTGTAAGAATCTTAACGTCCAACGCTCTTTGCTTTCCCATGACAAGGGCGAGCATTCTTGGGAACGTTAACAGGAACGCTCGCGAGGGCGTTTGCTCGTGAGCTAACGCCTCTCGTTTCCTTTCGCTGATCGACGTTCCTTCTCCCATGGGCTGGGGAGCTTGGAAGAGGTCTAAGGCTAGGAAAACGACGTCCACTGTGCTGAAAGAATCCAATGCCTAATTTAGCACTGAAACTTGCACTATTAAACTCTTACACAAAAGACCATAATTAGTCCTGCCCGTTGTGAGAGAACTTATTCTGCTGCCACGGGCTTGAATGAGAAAGCAAAATCGTCTCTAGTACTTACTATATAAACTGTAACAAAATATTTTTATAAAATATTAAACTGACATTTCCATAATAAAATAAACTTTCAAACATACTTACCCGGCAGTCACAAAAAGAAAAAACCACCGGGCAAGAGTTGAGATTAAAAATAAATGTTGAACACACTCACCCGGTAATTACATATAACCACCGGTAAAATCAAATGTCATAAATACCTACCCGGAAGTTACATGCAAACGCCGGGAAAGTTATACGTTAAAGATTAAAATGAACAGAAAATGGGAAAACAAAAGTAATCCACAATTAATCCAAAGGGTTTTCAAAAACAAGCGAGTTTTAATGATAAAAAGAACAGATATAGCATTAACGTATCTATATATATAAATGTAAACAATAGGAACATATAAATGAAAATACTACTAAAACTAGAATTCCCATTTCGTTGTTGTTGGAATATTATAGCCAACACTTTAATTCCCATATCGAAAAGAACGCTACCAAGGCATGTTGGGACTGCATCGATAGTAACGAGAACTAACAGCGTAAATTAACCATACGCTAGTTCTATTTAATTTATGAAATTAGATCGATGATTTAAAGAACTAATACTAAATGGACAAGTATTTCTTTAAAATTTTACATTAAAAGTAAAAAACTTACATAAGTGGAATTCCTCCATTTCTTTACATGAAAAAACAAATAAAGAGAATTTGCAAGTCATACAATGAAGATTAAGTCACACGACTGTGATGTCATAGAGTTGGCGGAACGTATTTCCGTCATCAGGATTAAAAACTTTGCACCTAAAATATAGTGCACAAACAAAAATTAAGTTTTCACTCATGATAAACAAAGTAAATAGTACAATAATAATAACAAAACAAGATTGCCAAATCCCTAAATCAGTGTACTTCACCAAACGAAGTCCAAAAAAGCGAAGAAGGGAAAATGATTCGAAAACCTCTCAATGGTAGACCGACGATGTTTTCGATCCAGCCAGCAGAGATGAACTGAAGTCTTGGACACGGGAATGATTCCTTGGACCACCCTGTGACGGGTGTAACCACCTACCTCCCAACCACCACAAGGCGGTTGCCTCGTTTTGAAAAATTCTGCCGATTTAGAGATATCAGCTATATATATATAACTGCCAGATAAGTACTATTCATAAAAATAAAAAATTCTGTTACACAAAATTGTGTGATTTTTATTCCTCTTTTCAATGATATGTTTCTCTAAAATCAAACAATAAATAGGTGAGAAAAATGTACCTAAGCGTGAATAGCCTAAGTATGTTTTTGAATTATGAGCTCCCAAAGATTTGCTATAAAGGTTTGGTTTTTTTCTTAAAGAAATCAAGATAACATTATTATGATAACCTTACTTTGTACTTTTATTGTTTATTCCTACAAGAAGGCTCCCTAAGAGGTATTTAAACCCCAAGTTTACTAATACACTTGGTGTAAGAGTGTCATGAGTTGCCAGCGGCCTTTCATTATTGCCCAAGTTTTATTTAAAATGTTCCAGCTTTGTACTCTTTATCATGTTTCCTTCTCTTTTTGGTTCTTTTATGTAGCTCTCTGCTTACTTTTTGTTCTTTCTTTGACCTTAGGTAACATTGGCCTCGCTATAAAGTTCACGAAGACGTCGTGAAAACACAATGTACATATGAAGTAAAGAAAACAAACACACGTGCAACGTAACTTCTATATGACTTTCGAAACTCCGGCTGTTCTTCTCGTAGATCATAGTTTGCGTTCCCCTACCCTCTACCAATGCCTTCCATCTTTGCCAGACATACAAGATTTCGTAATACAGTATAAGTGAAAAATCGCTATATAAATCCAAAAATAAACATGCAAAGACTATTCTGTCAAACTCAGTCATGCAGACGACGCAGTAAAGATGACGTCATCATTTAAAGACCGCTTCATCTTCATCATTTGTAAAAATAATTGGCTGAATCTTCTGGAGAGCATGTACAATATGTTTCTGCATACATAGAAACAATAAAACGATCTTCAATTTTTTAAAGTTGTTATGTCAAACACCATAGCAGACACTCCCCTTAATATAAAATTAATTGTAAATAAATAATCATGACACTAAAAGGAAAAAATATCTCACGATCTGTTTTTTATTTACCGAATGAAAGAAAAATATATTGCTAATGTTTTGATATGCATAGTAGCATTGTGCATACAGGGTGTACGTACATACTGTACATACAAGCAATACAATATTCATTGTGTTTTTTAACTTACAAATGTACTTATTGATATAAATTTAGGGGAGCAGGATCTTAAAATTGGTAACTAGCATCAAGGAAGGGAGATAACCAATGGGAGCGCAGGAAGATGGTGGGGAGTTTACAGTTTTACGGTACGCGAATTTTAAAATGATCTTGCGGTGGCCGGGCAACTCTTATTTCGTATCACAAGGGGTGTTTCATATTATGAGGCAAAAAAATCTTTGCATCTCTTTTCGTATCATGAATTTTTCTTATACAGAAACTTTCATATGGAAAGGCATTACTGTACTTGCTATTTTGTATGTAAAGAAATTACCACATTGAGTGGTGTTGCAGTTTTTATTTCCTGTTTGTATGAGAAAGAGGGACTCTTAGCTTGTGTTTCAGAAAGACTTTTTAGTCGGGACAACAAAATACATTGCCAAACAAATTAAAAAATCAATCTTTTTTGTCAACAAGTTGTTCAAAAGAATGGTATACCAAATAACACAACAAATATACCATGAGTTATAAATTAGAATCATTAAAATGATAGAATTAGGAACATATAGAATTATATTGAATTTATGTTCAAACATGATTTTCTCTGCTTCCCCCACCATCACACCCCTTACAGCTCTAACAAGTACGCCTTCCCCTCGCCCTTCGCTCCAAACAACAAAATATGCATGTTTTCTACACCTGAAATTCTGGAATCGACACATATTGGTGGTTACAGTGGGGGACCAGTGATGACAGGACATTTATATTTGACTGTACTGCTGAAGCAAATACTGTAAGCTTAAAATTATATTAGCTCTGAATGCCAAAACTTGCCTCTCGGCAACATCAACTGACAAAGAATAAAATAGACAGCAGGATTTACCTCAAGCAACTTATTTGGATACCTTTACCAAATAAGTATCCTTAGAGGTTGTTTCTTACAGCTGGTTAGCAATACTCTACCCTTTTGTTATGACAATGCAGTACATGATGCCGGGTTGCCATATTAGGCTTTTGTATGGTATTTACCACATTTTCTCTTTTTTATTATTACTAGCTTAGCTACAACCTTAATTAGAAGAGCCGGATGCAATAAGCCAAAGGGCTCCAATAGCAAAAATAGCCCAGTGAGGAAAGGAAATAAGAAAACAGATAGAAAAGTGTGTCTACTGTAAGTGTATCTCAAGCAAGAGAACTCTAACCCAAGTTAGGGGAAACTCATGGTACAAAAGTTTTGGCCCTACCCATGACTAGAGAACACTGGTTTGATTTTGGAGTGTCCTTCTCCTAGAAGAGCTGTTTGCCATAGCAAAGAAATCTCTTCTATCCTTACCAAGTGGAAAGTAACCACCAAACAATTACAGTGTAAGAATTGACCTCTTCAGTGAAGAAGAACCTTTTGGTTCCCTTAGTGTTGTCTGGTGTATGAGGAAGGAAGAGAATGTGTAAAGAATAGGCCAGACTATTCAGTGTATGAGTCGGTAAATTAAAAATGAGCCATAACCAGAGAAGGATCCAATGTAGCATTTTTAGCTGGTAAAAGGATGCAATAACACTCTAGCGGTAGTATCTCAATAGGTTTTTGGTGCCGTGGCTAACCTATTATCTATTCTCAGGTATTGAGAGCTGTACAGTTTTGAGCCTTAAAGTTTTGCATTGCAAATATTCCAAAATTTCTTAATTGGCACTTTTTAAAGGATGCACAGCGTGTTAGTTAATCATGACATGGTAATCCTCAGTATATGTTTAGAGCCTACAATAAACAGGGACTAATGTTATTCACAATAAGATTCAACACAAGGATTATTGATGTATAAAAAAAAAACTTTAGAAAATACTCTTTAAATACTACTAAAACTATAAAATCCATATGCTATTATCATAGCTAATAAGTAGTTGATCATGAAAGTCTAAGTAACTACCATACTTTATTTCTGGTACACTGGGGTTTGAAACTTCGATTCGAATCCTAACTTTGCCGGAAAAAAGTGAAGGATACATAAAGAGCAATCTTTACTCAGCCTTCTATGAATTCCCCTGAACTAAATGCAAAGAAAAATTAGTAAAGGCATGAACAAAATGTGAAATTATTTAATATGTGACAACTCACAGTGGCCAGCTAGTAACTAACAAATTTCAAAGAGGAAAAGTTACCACCCATATATGCCAATTCCAGAAGAATATATCCCCCATTAATAGTTAAACAAATAAAAAAAAGAGAAACACTCAAAACAATTTTGGGGTAGACTCCAAATAATGAATATTCCTCATAAGTTGTCAGCTACTTATCTCAAGAAACCACACAAGGGGAAAATGTTACTTTACGAAAACACTTGTAAAATCTAAGGCTTCTAAAATCTTTTTAGGAAACTGTTGAGTACTGAATTAGGTTGACTTTAATCACCAGATGTCACCTTCGAGGGAAAGAGTCATCTTGAAAAGAAAACAACGGGAAATTTTTAGTTCTTTAAGGGTAAAGTCGATAATGAATCAGCTTTGGGGACAAAGCAATGTGAACATCAGGAGAGGTTCAGTGAAATAATAAGGATAATAAATGTGATACAAATTAGTCATAATGAATTCATAATTTATCTTACCTTGGCTCTGGTTCACCAAGCTTATGAAATTTTCCTAAGACAGAAGATTTTTTGCTATCACAGTCCACATCAGCAGGTTTCATCAATCCAGACACAGATCTAGAAATAATAAAAAATAGCTGTACAGTAATTACCTCCACCATCAAAGTTGGAAGGGTTATGTTTTACCCTCTGTTTGTGTGTTTGTTTGTGAACAGCTTCCAGGCCACAATTTTAATCCTGAGTAATGAAAATTGCAATGATTAACTGTTATGTAAAAAGCTGGAAATGATTAAATTTTTGAAGGTATAGGTCAAAGGTCAAGGTCGCGGTCAAGCAAAATGTCCAATTCACGTAATCAACAATAAGTTTGGAAATCGTTGTCACAGACTTCAAACTTAGTTTATATTTGAGTATATGAAAATCCACTCCAATTAATACATGTGATGGTCGAAGGCCAAGGTCGAGACCAAGGTCAAGCAAAGGTCAAATTCCGGTCATCAACAATTCAGCCACAATTTTAATCGTAAAGTAATGAAACTTGTAGAGCCTAAACTGTTATGTAAGGAACTGGAAATTATTAAAATTTGGAAGGTCAAAGGTCAAGGTCAAGGACGAGCAAAATGTCCATCAGGTCGCTCTATTGAGTGCTCCTCTAGTAATTAGTATGTATTCAAATAAGAAATATTAGTCAAAAGCAAAACTCATATTCCATAAATACAATCCTCCAAAAACTGTACTCTTAAGTACTGTACAGTCCAGTTGTTAATCCATAATTGATCATCAAAAGGTAAGACTTCATCTTCCTGATAGATAAGCAATCTGCTCTATAGGGGATACTCTCACTAAATGTATTACAAAGATAATGCAAATGAAAATAAACAAATAAGGGATGCTGGGGAAAGGCCCATTCACACTTAGAACAGTAGTAGCTGATGGAATGGGCAACTTAATGCCTTTAATTGGTAAAGGTATGAAGGAAAAAGAAGAGGAAAAGAAAACGGATTTTGAGCAAAGCGAAAAATCTATCTTTAGGTGAGATAGCCATGTCGTCCTGATGGAAGTTCCTTTAAGAATAGCTTCCTAGGGTATATTTGACTACAGTGATATTCCTAGAGAATTTTACCTTAAGGTCTCCAGAATTCTAACTCTTGGCGCAAATATCCCTAACTTTTCCTTTTAGGGATATCGCATAATATCAGAGGATGTATTCTTGACACGCCACATAGCTATCTTCACCCCGAATAGCGTTTATGCTTCGAGGGGGAAAAGTGGCAAGAAAACGAAGGGGAGCTGTTAATAAGGTATCTCTCCTCCACTATTATTTTGAGTATCTAGATGACGTCATATCCGTCCGCCATCTTTATTCCTTATAGCGTTAGCGAGGTGTTACACATACAGTACTTTCGGGAGGGATCCTTTCAGCCCTTTTTTTAATAAAAGGAGGGCGGGTCCATCAGGACGACATGGTTATCTCACCCAAAAATCCGTATTTTGGGCTCAGGCCATGTCGTCATGATGGAAGTTTACCAGAGCATTAATGTATCTGGATTTATTATTTGTGCCTTCATCTCAAGACAGAATTTCCTTGGTCACTCAGACCTAGAGACATATAATGTTACCGTCATACATAATTTCTTCTAATCATGAACCATGTTAGTGCTTCCTGACCCCTACAGGGAAGAGTCATGCCAGACTCTGGAAAAAGTCTCGAGGATTGCATATTTCATATGAATAGCCTAGCAACCAAACAAGTATACCAGTCTCATCGTATACCTTCCCAATTAGAGTTTGTATTTGAAAACGAACAAATGTATGTATGATCAACTGACACCTCCCCTGGGCATACAGAGCTAACTGTATGCAAAGACAGACAAGTTTGTATCCATGTACAAACAATCGTTTGTATAAGTCAGCATCCCATCAAAGGCATCCTGAGTCAGTTGTATGCAAAGACAGACAAATATCTATCTGTGTAGGAACTAGGTATGTAAACACATAAAGAAGGTTTGTTAACTGTAGGAACAAATTTCTACAGTTATTCTTTCATTGATATGCAAAATAAAAGGGTGATCATAATAATGCTCTAACACATTTTTATTTATCTGAATTTGAGGCGAATAAGACACAAATTTCAAATAGTTTTTTATTGAAAATCAATAAAATATGTAAATCAGTCTACATTTTATAGAATATAAAATATTTGTGAAATAATTTAAGCATAAATATACTGGTACAGTGAACCCTCGCTACTTCGTGGTTCGACCATCGCGGATTCACCACTTCGCGGATTTTTTCCATAACCCATATATATACAGTAATATATATAGATATATATATATATATATATATATATATATATATATATATATATATATATATATATACAGTATATATATATATATATATATATTAGAAGGGGCTAGCGTTCGATCCCAATTATGAGGTAGAAATTTATTTCTATTTGAACACGATGTTGTGTTGATATTTATCCATATATATATATATATATATATATATATATATATATATATATATATATATATATATATATATATATATATATATATATATATATATATATATATATATATATATGTATGCATGTATTTATGTATATATGTAGGTATGTATATGTGTATACATATAAATATATATATATATATATATATATATATATATATATATATATATATATATATATATATATACACACACACACACATATATATATATATATATATATATATATATATATATATATATATATATATATATATATATATATATATATCTATATATATATATATATATATATATATATATATATATATATATATATATATATATATATATATATCTATATATCTAAAGTAGGAAGATGTGATGTAGTTCTAATAGGCCATGGGCCAGCAGGTGAAATCATCCCCCCCCCTAGGGATTTTTGCAGACAATGTTATTTTTATTCCTTAGAGTCTATAGATTCATATTCTGATTGTTTGCATTCTGGATGCTGGTGATTTTGGCTGATAAAGCCAAAATTCGAGAAATATTTAGGGAAAAAAATGTAATATAAAATAATGTTAGTTTTATATATGACGCAGAGAAATAAACCAATACTTATAAAAGTGGTATGGAATTAGGGGTTTAAAAGTATGCAGAATCGAATGAAATAGTTTGTTTTATCGAAATAATAAAGAATTCTGGCTTAATTTACGTTCAAAATTCAATTTTGAGCTACCAAGAAAATGTATATCACTATAGTTTGCTATAATTTATTTCAGTGAAAAGATGGATTGACAGCATCAAAATATCCATAAAGAGCAGGTTTTTTTTAGATGTAATTTCATATAGAATATGTCATATTCAGAAATATATTAAAGCATATGATAGCGTGAGAAAAAATATCTTTGCCGCTTAGAATGCGGTATACTGCTCGGATACAACCCGTCCTCTCTTGTGAACCATAGGCTAGTTGCCGACCCCTCCCAGCTCCAAGATATATTTTTTAGACATTACTTTTTCATCTTCTTGGAGGCAATAGATTCAGAGTACAATTATCTGCAGACTGGCTTTTGGAGAATTCGGTTGCTACAAACCAAAATTTAAAAAAAATAGTGGCCAAAGAATAGGGAAATATTAACCTAATTGATATATGCATATTCTTCTTTAAGGTATATTGGGTTCATTGGGTTAGTTTATTACTAATACAGTTCCTATATATTATAAAATTTACGATAAGTATTTATATATCTAACATATAGATCGTTATACATTGGTCTCTTAAAAATGAAGACACTTTGGTTCAGTTTAATCTCCTTAAGCCGACATAATAGATTAAGTCAGAGGATTTTGGCCCAAAATAATTAAGGACATTAAGATAAACTACAAGAAAAAATTATGATTTTTCTATTACAAAAGATATTTTGTGGTACAAACACAAAAGAAAAAAAATAAAGTACTCCTTTTGTTGATATTAGTGCTTAAAAAAAGGAACATTTGGTAATAAGAGAATAACTATGATTGAAATGCATACACAAACAACCATAATTAATAAGACATTTGATTAAAGAAAAAAATTTCTTTTAGAACTTAAATGCATACTCTAGCCTGAAGAGACTGATGAATTAATGGCACAAGAAAAGTAATATTATAATTTGTGAATAGATGTAATGTGCAGCATTCTCACATAAGACAAACATAGATGAAGATATTGTGATTTATTTTCTTTATAAATGAAAGTTTTTGGTACAGGTACAATGAATTAAAGTAATCATTTTGGTAATATAATATTAAGCCTTAAGAACAAAAACACAGAGTATTTGGCAGCAAAAAAAAATAGATTATGAAAGAAATAGAAAAATAACTATATCTGATAAGAAATTCCACTAAAAAAAATTGGCTTTTAGAGCTTAAATGTACACTCTCACCTGAAACTGAGTAATGAGTTCATTGCACAGGGAAATAAATATTTTGTTGTTTGCTTTGCATTAATGTACAGCACCTCATATAACAGGAAAACATAAGAACAAGGTTATTACATAACCTTAAAAAAATTCAATATGTTTCTGACTATGGCATTCATAAAAATAATTCTTCATAAAGCAAATGTATAAAGTGAAGAGCAACTGCTAAGGAAAAATTTCTTGAAATAGCAATCAAATATACCTTTGGCACATTGGACTAGATAAAGTACCCTTTATAAGAATAGAACTAATCGATATAGCTAAATAGATATGTACAGAATATTTTCCTATATTACCGAGTAATTTGTAATCATAATAGATAACGAGAATGGATTCATGATAAATATTGCATCTTTAATCATCATACTCATACATTAAGTCTGTGATATTGTTAATTTCTTCTGGCTCATCTTCATAAGACTCCTCAAACTCCTCCTCCTCCTCTACGTGCTCATCTAGAATATCAATCAATTCTTGTGGCATCGGTGATCCACTACAGCATACAAATTCTAAGTTTCCTTCACTGAGACACCACCCATGTCCGTCTGGCGAAGGTATATCTGGCTCAGCTTGATCTGCTCTGTTCCATATGAGTGCTTGATAGTTTGCCCTCTTTATATGTTCTCTGAGTGACATACGGCATGGAGGCAGCAAACTCATACCTATCCCATCACAATCTGAAATTATGGCTGATTTGGGGACGTATCTTTGAAGAAAAAGATTGTAACGTACTTTGTCAATAGATGACTTGAGTTGATGACTGATTGTAGAGTAGACAAGTAAATTTTTCTAGCTGGATATACGTATTTTCATCCACAGCAGAACTAGATCCAAGATTTTTGAAAGTGGAAATAAACTCTGGGCTCTTCTGTAGTAATTTCCATGGTAATAATTTACCCTTCCGAACAAATGCACTCACACTATCACAACCAGAATAAGCATGAAGGGAAGGCAAGACTTCACATAACTCCTGACCAGTTTTATCTACAACTTTATGTACATCTATGAGGCGTCTTTTGTCTCCTACTCCTGTATCGAACAAAATGGTTTGTTTTAAGACTTGAGCAAATTTCAGCAACAAGATGAAAACATCTGTATCTGGTGATCTTATAACAATGGTGAAATCTTCAGATACTTGAGAAGCCATATGACGAAGATGTAAAATAATTCTACTGTCAGCTTCCTCTTGGGATGACTGCAGGGCCTCAACCTCATATGTTTCTGTTTGCAGTCCATCAGTACTTGTGATAGCTGTGCAGTTACGACCATTCACAAAATAAATAACTCTGTTTTTAAGCTTATTTGCATATTTATCTTGTTTCCACTCTCCCAGTAAGAACTGGATCAATTGCTCTTTGTTCTTTGTATCGGTTAAAAAACTCTTCCAATTTCTGGGAATATTTGTTAAGCTACCTTTAAGCAAGAATGTAGCTGATGCTCCTCTTCGCTTCCTTTCTGGATTTTTAATAGAATGAGTCAGGTATGTGTCTGTGACAAAATCAACCCGACTGACTTTAGGGAGTTGATCAAATACTTTTTCAGCTAGTTCACCAAATGATGTTGGTAATGCTTCTTGCGCTTGTAATATTGCATTCCCATCAATGATGCAGTTCATGCAATCTATTTCTGGTCTTCTTGCAAGGGTTTGTTCTGTTTCTAGAGCATGAAGGAGTTTTGCTTTGTTGGTTTTCACAAGTGCGCCATCAGCAGTTGCTAATGACCAAGGTACTGGTCCAAGTGGATGACTCAAAACTTTTTCCATGTTTAAGTTGTATTTTGTGGCTAATACTGCGACTTGTCCTAGTACATTTCTTTCTGCTTTCATTTGTTTTACTTGTTTTGTTGTTGTTGATGTAATTTTTACTGATTTAGCAATAGAGGCAAACGTTTTAAGATTCTGCTTTTTAATTCGATCATTAAAGCTCTTGGTTTTATTAATCAGCCTCTCCTGAATGAAGTCATCAAAGGAATTTTTACCATATTTCTCAGCTTTTAACAGATCTGATTCAACATCTTTTGGAGCAGGTAAACCCGAGGAAAGACAATACAATAAGTGTTTGTCTTCTACACTAAAAGGATCTATGAAATTTTGAAATGCATCCATGGCTTTCCTTACTCGTTCCTCACTGTGGATAATTTCAGACTTTTTGAGATCATTGTGGGAAGATGAAACATTTCAGCCATCTGCTTTGTAGCTTCAACATACTCAGCTCTTGCATGGCGTGTCATAAACATTCCATAGAAAAAATCAAGAAAACATGTTTACATATCATATCATACATTTGCTGTACCTCGTATATACTATGTGCTTATCACCTTTTTCCGTGTGATCGTCAATTTCAATATTACCAAAAGCTTGAGAAATACTGATGATAATACTTTACAACTATCAAAAATGAATCCCTCGTCCCAGAAAACCTATAAAAACATATATTACAAAGACATAAACAGAAAAAAGTCATTGCTAATATTTTTTCCATATGCGGACAAAGTCAAATTCAAAATGGCCGCCATTACGGCCAAAATCACCAACAGCTAAAGTGCAAACAAGCAGATTCTGATTCTATGGTCTCTAAAGAATAGAGAAAACTGGGTCTACAAAAATCCCTAGGGGGGGGGAGGGGGGTCCTATGGTGGGCCCACGGTCTATAAGGGAAAAGTATGGGAAATATGTCTGGGTAATAAGCAAAGCTCTACCTCCAGTTTGTTTCTACATTATGATCAGTGATAAATGTAAACAAAACATTGGTTGCCATTTTTTATCGTGCTTTTTAGCATGTTTAGGAAATGCATGATATAAAATCACCTTTAATATTTGTGCCTGTTTTAGTTTAGGGTACTGTAGTACATGCATTAAGTGTTCTGTACATTAAAGGGTAGTTTGTTAACAGTACTACGTACAAGGGAAGGTTTTAAAAGTCTGAATATACATGTTGAATAAATAGGTAAATATGGTGTCACTACTTCGCGGATTTTCACCTATCGCGGCCGCGACTGGAACCTATCTACCGCGATAAACGAGGGTTCACTGTAATGCCATAAATACTTGTTTCATCTGAATAGAAACCATTATATGCCACTAAAATGAAAATTCAGAAATTTTCTATTCTAAATTTCTGTCATTACTGTCTGTTCACACTTGTGTAAAGGACACACGGCACACGTGCTATTCCTTATGCTTCTTTCACATGTATTATTTGGAACAGTCCGTAATGTCACCATAGTGACATTTCACTTAACATGTTGTACCGTAAAGAGTCAACACGCACACCCTGCACATAACAGTCCCAATTGATTCATGGTTCCTCGCAGCATTAAGCGACAGGTTTTAGTACACAACCTGCCGCCACTACAAACCTCTTGATCTCTTGTACTTGCTTCGCATAGTGTTTGAAAAAAACCCTCTGGATGACTTCCATCCAGTATACGAGCGAAGACGTTCGAAATCCATATATTGGAAAAAATTTAGAGACGAAGCAATTTTTCTCGGATCATGACCTGCGGGTGTACTGTCCGGATCAGCTCTGCGAATGAAGTAGTTAATCTTCGTCCTTAATTGTTTCAGAGACAAATTTAAACCTGATGTTTCTCCTTTAAAGAGCTGTCCTCCCCCAAAGTCTGAAGTTCTATAAAGATAGACCTTTAGGCACTCCACTGGACATAGAGAGACATCTTCCTTCAGAGGGCAGATTCTTCAGGGACCTCACCTTTTGGTGGGTAGCTCATTCTTAGCGAGAAACATTGGGTCAGGTAAAAGATTCAGTTCTCCCCTTTCTGTGAACTGAATATGGCCCTCATCTCTAGAAAGGGCCACTATTTCACTAACTCTGGCCCCCGATGCTAGTGCAAATAGGAATATAACTTTTTGGGTCAAATCTTTCAGAGAGCAGTTCTCATTGTTCAGTGTTGATGCAAAGTGAAGAACTTTATCCAAGGACCATGAAATGGGCCTCGGGGGTGCTGCAGGCCTAAGTCTAGCATATGCCTTAGAAATCTTGTTAAAGTTTTCGTTAGAGAAGTCTACCTGGAAGGCGTACAGTAAGGGTCTAGTCAAGGCAGATTTACACGTTGATATCGTGTTGGCTGCTAAACCTTGTTCATGAAGATGAATAAAGAAGGATAAACAGAAATCTGTTGAGATTTCTTTTGGTTTCTTTGCCTTGACAAATGCAACCCATTTCTTCCAAGACGACTCATATTGTCTTCTGGTAGATTTGGACTTATATTCTTCTAAGAAGTTTATACTGACTCTTGAAATCCCGAATCTTTTCTTAACTGCTTAGGAGAGGAAAATAATCATGAGATGAAGGTTTCGGGTTTTCTGTGATGAAGCGAAGACAGTCGACTTCTGCACTTGTTGTGTCATAACTGGGTCTGGCAAGGGGACCAGTCTCAGCCGCAGTTCCAATACTAGAGGGAACCAGATGCTGTTCGGCCACTTGTGAGCCACTATAGCTGCTGTTCCTTGAAAGGATCTCAGTTTGTTGAGGACTTTCAATAGAAGATTGGGAGGAGGGAACAGGTAAATCCTGGACCATCTGTTACAATCGAGGGACATCGCATCCACTGCTTCCGCTAGAGGGTCCTCGTATGGGGCCACGTAACTAGGTAGTTTTTTGTTGTCGCTCGTCGCGAAGAAGTCGATTTGTAGTTCTGGGACTTGACGTAAGATGAAGGAGAATGATCCTGCGCCTAGGGACCACTCTGATTCTATCTGCGTGAACCTGGATAGAGCGTCCGCCATCACATTGCGGAACCCTTGGAGGTGAACTGCTGATAAGTGCCATCTCTTCTTTTCCACCAAACGGAAGATGGCCAACATCACTTGGTTGATTTGGGGCGATCTCGAGCCTTGTTGATTCAGACATCTCATTATCCCCTCGCTGTCTCGAACCAGTATTATGTGGGTCGAGCAGCGAGGAGCCAATTTCTTCAGTGTAAGGAAAACTGCCATGGCTTCCAGAATATTGATGAGGAAGGTCTTGAATAGAGAGGACCAAGTCCCTTGGACTTTCCGTTGGTGAGAGTGGCCTCCCAATCCTTCTTTTGATGCATCTGTGTGTATGATGACTGAAGGTTGAGGTGGTTGTAAGAGCACCGATTTCCTCAGGTGCTTGGCCTCCGACCTCGGCTTGAGAAGTGAGCGTAGACAAGTTGGTATTGGTCTTCTTAGATCTCTTCGAGCGTGTGATGCGTATCTTCTCCAGACTCCTGTTGCATCCTTTAATTGTGCTCTTAGCACTGGGTCTGTCACTGATGCGAACTGAAGGGAGCCCAGCATTCTCTCCTGTTGGCGTCTTGATATCCAATCGGATTTCAGAAGTCTCTTGACAGATCCTGCTACCTCTCTCCTCTTCTTTGACGGAATGGAGAGGCAGTGTGACTGTAAGTTCCAGTGAATTCCAAGCCATTGAAATTTTTGAGCTGGAGATAGTCCAGACTTTTTCACATTGATCTTGAATCCCCGATGTTCCAAGAACTGGATCACTTCTTTGGAGGCTTGCATGCATTCAGTCTCGGATGCTGCCCACACCAGCCAATCGTCCAGGTAGGCCATTACCTTAACACCTTTTAGGCATAGTTGATGAATGACTGCATTTGCAAGCTTCGTGAAGATCCTTGGAGCTATGTTTAGCCAGAAGGGCATGGCTCTGAAGATGTATTATTTCTTCTGTAGCCTGAATCCTAGGTAGGAGGAAATTTGGCGATTGATTGGGATATGCCAATAGGCATCTGCCATGTCTATGGAGATTGTGTATGCCTTCTTGGGCAACAGGGTCTTTATGTGTTGAAGGGTTAACATCCTGAACTTGTAGTTTACTACGAACTTGTTGAGTGGCGACAAGTCCAGAATGACTCTGAGTTTGTCTGAGTCCTTCTTGGGAACACAAAACAGCCTCCCTTGGAATTTGATGGACTTTGCCCTCTTTATTACTCTTTTGCTCAAGAGTTCTCGGATATACTCTTCCAGAACGGGGGTGGAGTGTTGGAAGAATTGAGGGAGAGATGGTAGAGCTACGTTCCAGCTCCAACCCAGTCCGTTCTTGATTAGGCTGTGGGCCCAGGGATCGAAGGTCCAGTGATCCCGAAATGAGTAAAGTCTTCCTCCTACCAGAAGCATCTCACTTATGCTGTTGACCGGAGGACTTGCCTCCTTGACCGCGTCCTTCTCTATTGCCTCTGCCTTTTGAGGGGCGTCTAGAGAAACCTCTAAATGTCCGGGGAATCGTAACCTTGATTCCATCGAGACTTGAGTCGCCACTGGAGGGATCTCATCCTGAGGCGACCGTTGGGAACTAGATGAGCCAAAGATGAGAGGTGACCGAGGAGACGTAACCACGATTGGGCTGGAAGTTCTTCTCGTCTGAGAAAAGGGCTTGCGACCTTCCTCAGCCTTGCTATCCTGTCGTCTGATGGGAAGGCTTTGTGGAGATTGGTGTCTATAATCATGCCTAGGTATACCAGTCTTTGAGTGGGAAGCAGAGAGGACTTCTCGAGATTTACCACGATCCCCAGATCCTGGCAAAGTCCCAGAAGTTTGTCTCGGTGTTGAAGAAGGGATAACACCGAGTCTGCTAAGATCAGCCAGTCGTCCCGATAACGGAGGAGACAGATGCCGATCCTGTGTGCCCACGACGATATTAGGGTGAACACTCTGGTGAAAACCTGTGGTGCTGTGGAGAGACCGAAACACAGCACCTTGAACTGGTACTCCTTGTAGTCTAGGCTGAATCTTAAGTACTTCCTTGAAGATGGATGGACTGGGATCTGGAAGTACGCGTTCTTCAGATCCAGTGTACACATGAAGTCTTATGGTCTCATTGCAAGTCTGACCAAGTCTGCGGTCTCCATGCTGAACGGAGTTTGTTTGACAAACGTGTTCAGAGCCGAGAGGTCAATGACTGGTCTCCAGCCTCCAGACGCCTTCTTTACAAGAAAGAGTCGACTGAAGAAGCCTGGGGACCCGTCGAGGACCTCTTGGAGAGCACCCTTCTTCAACATGGTCTGGACTTCTGCCCAAAGGGCTTGCCCCCTTGCTGATCCCATGGCAAGGGAGCTCAATGACACTGGATTCGTCTTCAAGGGAGGTAGAGATGTTGTGAATGGGACGCGATATCCCTGACTGATTACGGAAATCGTCCAGGAATCGGCCCCGAGTTGCTGCCACCTGTCTGCGCAACTTTGTAAGCATCCCCCCACTAGTGGACATGCAGGGGGACTGCCAATCCTAGCGTTTGCAGCCTCGGCTGCTCCCTCTAGGATTTTTCCCGCCCCTGGAGGACTTCTTGCCTTTCTTGTCCTTGACAGGAGAGGGCTTAGACACCACTGTCTTCCCTGCCGTTGTCGGTTTAGTGGTCTTGGTAGGACGGGGCTGCTGGGGCACTGGAGGCTTATAGGGCTTAGATGTCAAAGCCCTATGTAGGAGGGAGTCTTGGTGGGACTTCCTCCACCTCTCAGCAGCATGCTCCACGTCTTTAGGCTCAAACAGACTCATCCCCTCCACGGAAGAATGTCTGAGCCTGCTTATCTTGGTGCTAAGGACCTTCTGATGGAACCTCTCAGCCACCGCATCCCGACATTTCAGGATGGTGTTTGCCCACAAGTTCGAGACTTGGTGGGCCAGAAACTCGATCGTGCGAGTGCCTGAGAGGAGGAAGGTCTCCATAGCTTTCCTGGTACGTTCTTTGGAGAAATCCTCCGAACGTATCAGGATACCTAAGGTCCCTAACCAGATATCCAGCCACGAAGTGGCCTGCATAGCACACTACGCAACCTTCTCCTGATTAAGGATCTCAGTTGCCGAGAATGAGACCTGCCGTGGAGAGTCTCTCAAGAGGGACTCCGTAAGTTCTTCCAAAGAATGGTAAAGGGGAAGAGCTAAACAAGGCTCCTCTAAGATCTCAAAGTACCTCCTCTGCTGTACGCGAGGAGGTGGGAGAAGCTTGTTGCCAGCACTGGATCGGCTGGAGGAGGCTAATTCAGAGAGCTGGACCGCGATCTTGTCCCTGGTACTCTTAGCCCCCTGAGACCAGGGCAGAGCCGCACTGGCCTTAGAAGGTCTTTGAGTCCCAAAAACTCGATCCAAGACCGTGTCTTTGCCCTCTCGAGGGGGAATCTCTGGGTCAGCAAACCCATTGAGAGTCCTCATAAGAGTCAGAACCTGCCAAAATGCATGTTCTGATTCCTGTAGCTCTCCTCCGGATGTTGGGTGTTGCAGCGAAGTCTCCATATCCTTTGGGAAGGATATGGAAAATATAATTTTTACAGTAAGAATATAAAATGGTCAGAAATAAATGAAGAACTGAATAAAGAATGGAAAAATGTATTTGTAAGTGATAATATACAGGTAAATACAGACATACTGTACAGAATACTGGAGAAAATTGTTGAAAAATATGTACCGAAAAAAAAAATAAACAAAAGACGTGCATACCAAGAGACAGAAGGATCTTATTTCAGAAAATTAGAAAGTGGAAGAAAAATCTTGCAAAAGAAAAAAATGTGTGGAAAATGATGGAAATAAAATGTAAGATAGAAAATGCAGAACAAAAGATTATACAGTCGAAAGAAAATGAAAAAAGGGACTTAGAAGAAAGGACACTTCAAAATATAAAAAGAAACCCCAAAGTACTTTACTCCTATGCAAAAAAGACGAATAAAGGGAGAATAGAAATAGGCCCTCTAAGAATTGAAGGACGGCTAACGAATGAAAAAAGGAAATATGCAATATATTAGCAGAAAAATATAAGAGTGAGTTCACGCCAAGAATTGCGAATGAGAATAATGAAATAGAAATGAGAGAAGAAAATGTTGAATATCTAACGGATATAGATATTAATGAAGCAGATATTGTCAAGGCTATAAACGAAATTAAAAATGGATCGGCAGCCGGACCAGATGGAGTTCCAGCGATATTGTTAAAAAAAACTGCAAACACTATCGCGAAGCCGCTTGCAATACTGCTAAGACAAAGTGTAGATATGAGCGAGATATATGTTAAACATAAATTAGCTTATATAACCCCTATCTTCAAAAGTGGATCAAGACTAGAGGCAAGCAATTATAGACCTGTTAGTCTAACATCACATATTATGAAAGTGTATGAGAGGGTAATAAAAAAGAAAATAATGAACCATTTGGTTAAAAATAATTTGTTTAATATAGGTCAACACGGTTTTGTGCCTGGAAAAAGTACACGGACCCAACTGATAGCACACTATGAAAACATATACAAAAATATGATAAATGAAAAAGACACAGATGTGATCTATCAAGATTTTGCAAAAGCCTTTGACAAGGTAGACCATAATATATTAGAGAAAAAAATGAGAAAGCATAATATTGTGGGAAAGATAGGAAAATGGGTAAAAGAATTCCTGCAAAACAGAAAACAGATAGTGGTTGCAAATGACGAGAAATCAGATGAAGCCCAGGTAATATCTGGCGTGCCGCAAGGTACGGTATTAGCTGCACTGCTGTTTGTTATTATGATCTCAGACATAGACTGTGATGTTGAAAACTCCATAGTGAGAAGTTTCGCCGATGACACAAGAATAAGTAGAGAAATTACTTGTGATGAAGATAGGAACTCACTACAAAGAGATCTAAACAAAATATATGAATGGGCGGATATAAATAGGATGGTATTTAACTCTGATAAATTTGAATCAATAAATTATGGAAACAGAGAAGGAATGGTATATGCATACAAAGGACCTAATAATGAGACAATCACAAACAATGAAACAATTAAAGACCTTGGTGTAATGTTAAATAGGAATATGTTATGCAACGACCAAATAGCAACACTGTTGGCTAAATGTAAAGCAAAAATGGGAATGTTATTCAGACACTTTAAAACAAGAAAAGCTGAACACATGATTATGCTTTACAAAACTTATGTACGTAGTACACTCGAGTACTGCAATGTGATACGGTACCCACACTACCAAAAGGATATTGCGCAAATAGAGAGTGTACAAAGGTCCTATACTGCTAGAATAGAAGAAGTTAAGTACCTTGATTACTGGGAAAGACTGCAATTTTTAAAACTATACAGTCTAGAAAGGAGAAGAGAACGCTACATGATAATATAAGCATGGAAGCAAATAGAAGGAATTACTGAAAACATCATGGAGCTAAAAATATCAGAAAGAGCAAGCCGAGGTAGATTAATAGTGCCAAAAAATATACCAGGTAAACTAAGAAAGGCACACAGGACATTAATCCACTACGCACCAGCATCGATAATGCAGCGACTATTTAATGTGCTGCCAGCTCATCTAAGAAACATAACAGGAGTGAGCGTAGATGTGTTTAAGAATAAGCTCGATAAATACCTAAGACGCATCCCAGACCACCCAAGACTGGAAGATGCAAAATACACCGGAAGATGCATTAGCAACTCTCTGGTGGATATACGAGGTGCCTCACACTGAGGGACCTGGGGAACAAAAAATAAGGCAATAAGGTAAGGTAAGGTTGGGGAGAATCGCGGACGTTCTCCGAGTGACTGGCTGGCTCTGTGTTAAGTCTTGTCGAGGATTTTGGCACTATTTTAGAGTCCTTCGACTCCCTCCTGGGAGGGATGCAGGACTCCAACAACGACGGAGGTAGGCTCTTCTCCGCCCCTACCCGGAAAGACTTTTCAGCGCGAGGTGGCGTTTCCCTTATTGGTGAGATGGGGGAACGTCTCACCTCACATGACTCACCTGAGGACGGGAAATCCTTGTCCGACAGGGAGGGAGAAAAAGTCTGGGGGGGGGGGAAGCCTGCCTCAAAGGCTTACGAGGAGATAGCTTAGTTCTCGGAGAAGTCACCGCGTCCGAAACTCCTCTTTTTCTCTTCAGAGGGGTAGACGCAGCCAAGGATTTGTGGCCCAATTCAGAGAGAACAGGATTGAAAGCCTGCGTAACCACTCTGACTAGTGCCCAAAACCATGGCTGCTGGCTGACAGCTGCACTGTCAAACACTCCCTCTGGAGAGACAGGGATCGACCGATCCCTGCGAGGAGTTTCCATAGGGGGCTCGCCTGAAAAGAAAAGGAAGAAATGTCCTTGGACCTTTCTGGAACCTTCCCCTCCACCGGCGAGCGTGCTATTCTGCGCTTGCGGGGTGGGGGGGAATGTGGCAATGGCGACCTTGCCGTGTGTTGTCCTGCAGCCTTGCGCGCGGGGAGGAGCGCGCTGGGGAATACCCGGGGTCGTGCGCGGGAGACTGATGGTGCAGGCGCGCGGGGGACTGCTGATGCGCGTGCGTGCGCAAGGGCGATTGCGAGGGCGCGTGCAGGCGAGTGATGGCGCATAGAAGCGTGCACAGGAGACACAGGGGAGTGCGCAGGAGGATAATTGTGCGTTCGCGCGGGCAGGATCAGGATCGTGGGTGTGTAGGCGAGAGATCGCGCGCCCCAGAAGATGTCGTAGGGCGCGTGCGCGCGGGAGAGATATCCCTTGCGCGCGGGCGCGCAGTCGGAACCTGTGTGCGATGGCGCGCCTCTTGTGGGCGCATGTCAGGCTGGCGGTGTATAGCTGCTGTAGGGGATGGGCGTGGGCGCGCACGCGCCTCCTCGTAGGCGAGAGCAGGTGAACGCGCGCGATTGCGTGCTGGCGAGGGATGGCGCGCAGGAGATAGCAGACGGTGCGTTGGCAAGCGCTGGCGCGCAGGAGATCATTGGCACGTTGGAGAGCGCTGGCGCGCAGGAGAGCACCCGCGCGTTGGCGAGCGCTGGCGAGCGCCGGCGCGTTGGCGAGTGCTGGCACGCAGGGTGTTGGCGCGCAGTAGTTGATGGCGCGCAGGCGAGCGCTGGCGCGCTATCTCAAGAACAGCAGGTGATCGTTGGAGCGCATGATCAACATGACGTGTGCGCGCGATGGCGCGTACGCCCTTGTTGCCCCGAAGGGACCGATGCCTGACTATGAAAACCAGGTTTTGTCGGCGCGTAAAGTGCATCAGCTGCCAGGAACTGCGACGGCAGGTCAGCAGGTCTGTCGGGTGGAAGGTCGATGTGCCCTTTGAAAGGACGACCTTCCACCGAAGGGGATCGCGAACGATCCGCAGAGAGGGCCAGGACCGCAGCAGGAATAGTCGGTGATCGTTGACGAGGCTCATCTGCGGCGGACTGCAACGACGATGATGAACCGAAGAGGCGCCTCCTCACCGCTTTATAAGGTGAAGGAAGGCCTATCCGGCGAAGGGGAAGGCGAGCCTTGTGACGTATACGCCCTCTGGGGGCCGTTGGATCTGCAAGCTGACCTTCAGCAGTCCTCCGAAGAGGAGTCTCTGTGAGTGAACTCCCCCGATGGGGAGAATCACCGACAGGAGAGACTGTTGGACTTAGTTTCTCCCTCGTAGGTTGAGCAGGAACGGGAGAAACTAAGCCTTCAGTTACTGCGGGATGAGAAGAGGCAGAGGTATTAGGAGATACCGCATTGGATACCTCTGACACCACAGCGTCGACAATAGACAGAGGATCAACCTCTGCCAAAGTCGGCGATTGCTTGACAGCGGCACCCAATCAGATGATGTCGAGAAGTGCTTCCTTGGAGGGCGAACCCTCGAGCCCCAAGGAAGACCAAAGCTGAAACAAATTAGATAAATTTAAATCCTCCCCCGGGGGGAGAAGTGGAGCTGCCTTGCTAGGGGAGGCAACGCCATCTCTCGAACCCCCGAGTTCGGGAAACAGAACCACGGTCTACGCTACCACTCGACGGTCTCTCGAAAGAGACCGATCGAGCGGGAGCTTCGGAGGAGGTTTGGGTAACGGAAGAAGAGTCCTTGGGATTTTCTCCTTTCAAAGAAAACTTCGAAGGAGAAATATCCCACCTGGACTTCTTTTTACGTCGCCCAGAAAACCTCTCCCACTGGGAGGTAGACCACTCCCTACACTCACCACACTTATTACCGCTATCACACCGTTGACCTCTACAGTAAGGGCAAAGGGTGTGAGGATCTGTCTCTACCGCCGACATGAATGTTCCACCTGGGCGGTCGGGTAATCCAGGACAGGTGCACATATTCGCAGAGGCCAACTTCACACTCAAACCTGATGAAGAAAAAGCAAAAAGACACTAATGGCTGTCAAGAGAGACGAGGGTGACAGCGGATACGTCCGACTACCACTCGAGCCAAGAGCAAAGTGAGCTCAAGCACAGGTGTGTGTGAGGGGGGGGTAGCGTGATACCCTCCCCTACCCCCACTAACTAGCGGTGGGGTAGTAAACCCTCGTTAAAATTCTAATGGCTCGTCATTTCAGCTACGCCGAAAGTATTACCCCTATTAAAAAGCGTGGTTTGTATGTCAGTTACGGAACAACTAGAGTTAAATAACTTGAAATTCTTAAGCACATCAGAGTTTTTCTCAAAACTAATTTCTCGCTGCAACACAGTTATTACTGGTACTGGGCGTTTGTTGTATTTCTTTAGCAAGTTTATGTGCAGCCACTTAGCTCTGTCTACCCATATCAATTAAGTAATTGAAATTGCCCCTTTTTCCTAAATTATGAGAAGGACCTTCGAACTTATAAGATAATGAGGGGCCTTCTTTCTGAATCAATATTAAGACTGTTTCCCACACGGAAATTTCTCTCCTTTGCCTTAAGATCGTATCTTCTTTTAGTTTCCCCTTGGTTGTTGCTCTCGTTTTCTATTGCTAATTTCCAAGCATTCCTTAAATCCTCATTGTAATCCTCTAATATTTGTATGTAATCTTCTCTATTCTCTTTGCTAACTGACTTGGAACGAACATAATGACACAAAGTTTTGTCTTTAAAACAAAAGGTCTCCTTACAAACATTATCGTGATCATCACCCAACTCACTTTCAAAATTTTGAAACCGTGTTTCATCCTCTCTCTGCAACTTAATTAGCTCATCTCTATTAAAAATGTTAGTGCCTAAACCATTGCAGTAACTATTACTTGAATCCATTACATCACATCACTACTTTCAACAGCTACATAATCAACTTGGATAACACTGTTAATACCAATGGAGTCGGTCATCTCAGCCCCAGACTTGCTAAGATCAACCTCACCACCTCCATCACATACGTTCGAATCCTCAAACAAATTATGACTGTAGTCTATATCTGTATCCAAACCTGACCTAGTTATTACCATTTCAGGTATTGGAACCTCACTTAAAAAAGGATTCACACATCTGGATGTAGTTAAATCATTACCGACAATAATGTCATCGCCGTCAAAAGGCAAATAGTCTACAACTGCTAGTTTTACATCCCTTGACACTCCCTGACTTTTTAAGTTCATCTTCAACAAAGAACAAACAACACAAGTATTCGGAAACTCACCTAACATAACTTCTTCTTTCATACTAATTTTTTCCCTTGTTGGCACACACTCTTTCCTAATAAGAGCAACAGCTGCTCCGGTGTCCCTAAGCAAGATAACTTCTCTCGAATCGACTCCTTTAAGCAAAGAAACTACACCTTCAGACAAAAAATCTCCGTGAAATTTCCTAATTTCTTTCATAATGTCATTTCTGCTTGATGAAAGATCATTAACTAGAGACACTGGTTTCTTAACCTTCTTCTCTCTACTGCACAATTCCTTGCTATATGCCCTTTCTTATTACATCAATAACAAATTATCTCTGAACTTCTACTTTCCCATTTTCTCTTACAAAACCTGGTAGTATGACATGGCTTTCCACATGTATAACAGTAATAATGATAATCATATTTCCCTGTACGTATTACTATGGCTACTCTTACTATGTTACATCTTTCTAGAAGAAGGATTACTTTTCTTCTTACTATCACTTAAACTATGAGTAAGACTGTACTCATCTGCCAACCTTGTTGCATATGTAAAAGACTTTTCACGCCCATCTTCTATATATAACTTAACCCTTTTACCCCCAACGCTATTTGGAACTTTCCAACCCTTAACCCCAAGGCGTTTTTTTTTCAAGCACATTTTGCAACATATTTTTTTCAAATTGCTCTAAGAGCCTCAATTTTTGTCATAGAGAGGTCAGGTTGGTCTCATTATTTTGGAAAATGCCTGAAGTTTCTCATAAAGTTATCAAAAATATGCAAAAATATGTAAAAAATAGTTTTTTTGCAAGGATGTACCGGCACGTCCTTGGGGGTAAAAGGATGAGTTTTGTGAAACGTACCTGTACGTCCATTGGGGGTAAAAGGGTTAATGTCTGGAGATATGTTATCTTTGAAGTTTTCTAACAAAACTAAGTTCTTGAGATCATCAAAACTATCTACTTCAACAGAAGTTAACCAATCACAAAATGATCTTTCTATCTTCTTTCCGTATTCTCCAAAAGTACTGCTCTCATCCCTTTTCAAACTTCTAAATTTCTTACAGTACGCCTCTAGTACTAACCTGTATGCACTAAGAATAGTCCTCACTTTCATCCTCAGACATACAATTATACTGTACACAGAAAGTGACCTACCACTTTGGACTGACTGTAAATATAAAGTCCACTTGTTTTTGGGACAACCTACTCTATTCATTAACTTTTCAAAAGACATGAAATATTTTGTTACAACTTTCTCATCAAATTTTGGAATTAATTACAACACTGCACCCATACCTAAATTATCAGAATCATCGTTCAATGATGAATTACTACCCCATCTTCTACCGGACGTTTTACTTCCTGGTCAGCTACCTGACGGACTACATTATTATGAAGATTTTGCCTTAAACGAGCAATTTCTAAGTCATGTTCACAATGTCTCCTTTTTTTCTCGCTCTCTTTCATTTTCTTCTTGCTGTCTTTCATTTTATTCTCTTTCTACTGCTCTTTAGTCTCTCTCATACATTTCCTGTTCTCTCTTAAAAACATACTCACGGACAGCATCGCCATCTAGACCAAGAAGTTTACCTGAAGCTATCAAAACTTTCGTAATCTCACTCATTCTGCTTCTTTCTATATTCTCCCTGTTTCAATTGATTACGTTGTTGAATATCCTGGCAAGGTCGCCAACTGTTACGATCTTAAAATTGTTACAGGTTTTTATTAATAGTCAAAATAAATGTTTCCAACAACACCAATTGAAATATGGGAAATGAATATAAAAAGAAACTCACGAAAAAGCACAACAGGTTTATTCACAAACTTACACAGAGAAAATCATCGTTACTAATTCGTTTACCTTAACTGACAAATCAAATCAATCAAACATCAATAGAAAAGGGGAACAGTCAGTAAGGTAGAAATACTTAAGGAATAGTTTTCTGCAGCTGCTGAAACAATATTGGTAAGGAGACTTCAGGATTGAGAGCATTGCAGAAGGGCGACTGAAGTTCAGATGAAACTGGCACAATGACTGGATTCGAGGACGTCACAAAAAGGGTGGCATCAAGAAGGGACATCAGAGGTCTTCAAGAATTCGATGAAAGTGTTAAACTAAGGCAGGCTGTAGGCAGTGTTGGCTACTTCTCGTCACAAACAGGGAGGGCTGGCTGCTTCAATTTGTCTCTTCTTCTTAGCCATAACAGGATTTTGGAGATAGGCTTTTGTTGTCTGAATGGAAGGTTAGAATCTGGCTCTATCAGACTTTTGGTCTTCTCTGTTTTTTATCTCGTTAGGACTTGGATCTCATCTGCTTTGGACATAGTTCCTCTCTTGCATTATGTCCTTTCTTATCTTCCTTAGATAATCTCTTCTTCAAGTTTATATACACATGTATGGGCGGAGTAATTACAGTGGGCAGTGGTCATTTCCATAGAAGGCGTTTTTTTTAACAATTCTGTCTCTCTATTGGTTTTCTCAAAAACGCCCACTTCAATCACGCCATGGAAGCTTCTAGAAGAAATTTCTGATGCAATCTGGACCACGTGTGAAGTCGTAACAAAAGGGCAGCACATGTTCTTCATTGATGATATATTTCATAAACAAGGATTTCCCTCAGGCTCGATTTCTCAAAATATACCAACTCTACTAATTAAGAAGATGACATCTTGGTCAAAACAGGACAGTCCCCTTATCGCGGCAGGCGCTCTCGTCGAGGCTCGGTTTACTTTCAAAATGCTGATGACACTGATGTGATGACAGGTTTGACCAAACAATACGGTAGTCGGATCTCGCCTCGCTGCTCACACATTGGGAATAGATATTTTTGGGTTTTATAACATATTCTTTTAAAAGTATTGTATTTACCCATGACAATACCTAGTCATTCAGATCCGAAAAGCTGTGCTTCGGTGAATTGGAGTGGGGCATGGACGAATTCTATGCCCTTCGGTGGAATCCCCCCGGGGGGGGGGGGGGGAGACCACTCAGGGGAAGGCCATCTCTCCCGCGGGCCAGAAGGACGATCACCCCCTTTGGCCTCTGTAGACAAATATCCCCGAAGGCGAGAAGACTGCTGAACAGAGACTAGTGAAAGGAAGCTCTCCCTCAGAAGGGAAGACTGCCCAACACCAGGTGAAGGATAACTCTCACTAGGAAGGGAAGGTTGCCCAACACCTGAAGGCAAACCTCCGGACAGCTCACTCTACTTCCCCCATGTCTGAGCAAACTAAGGCAGAAGATCTACATCATGAACTGCCCTTGGAATATAGCCAATGTTAATCCCAGGGTTCACCCCTAACGGCATCACCCAACAAGTCACTCTGAGGAACATTTGTTAGCAACTACTCCTGCCCGCCTGCCGAAGCAGACCAAATGTTGGGGTGAGCAGGTGCTGAGGTCAAGACAGTCAGATGTGCCAGAGACTATTTCGGTCCTCAACCTATAGTCTTGAGGGGGAAGATGGTAATCAACCCTTGGGAAGGATATCTGATCCTGTTGCGCACCCAATTGCAAGACCTCCTCTAACCTTTCCTTGCATGGAGAACCCGTGAGCCTAAAAGAAAGCCACAGCAAATGCAGAGCATCATCAGAAAGCGATTTCCCTACAGCGACGGCCGGCGCTGCTTTGCTAGGTGAAGTAACGGAGGACCCTGGAGCGAGAGGTTGTCTCGGAATCACATGGGGCCACTCATGCTCAACTGAACCCCAAGGGAAGCCAACCAAGCAAATTCATGATAGCGTGGTCAAGTCGATGGAGTTTGCTAGGGAGGTCGAGCCAACGGAATTCGATGGCAAGGTTTTTCCTTTTTGAGAATAACCCCGAAGGTGAAGACTCCCTCTTACCCTTCTTCTTCTGCTGCCTGTTAAAACTCGACCACTGGAAAGGTGACCCTCCCAACAAACCTGGCATGGAGACTCCTGCGCGCAAGAGTGACCCCTACATGTAGGGCAAAGACCGTGTGGATAAGTCTCCTCCGTTGACATGAAAGTGCTGCAATGGCGCCCTTGACTACTGGGACTAAAGCGCATGGTTAAAGATCTCCAAGGGCAGCCACACCTGAGAAGAAAAAGTTGTGAAAAAAATTTTCAGCATTTTAGGCCAGTTATTGAGAAATCTTTTACTCGATTTTAATTTGGGAGTAAGACGACGTCTACTCCACTGACCCGAATTAAGAGTGACATTTTTTTACTGGTGTAGGTATGAGCAGGGTGGTTGGTCTACCGTCGCTACCCCTTCTGCTACTTAGCGGAGGGTAGTTAACCTCAACAAAGCTTTAATGGCTAGTTTCAGCTTTCGCCAAAATAATACTCTTACGTAAAGAGTGGAAGGTTTGTATGTAGTGCCAGAACAAAATATTTTTTTCTAAATTTATATAATAACAGTGTATCATTAGGAATAATCAGTTTTACACACTTACTTAAAACGGCTATCTGTTGATGGTTGGCTGTATATTTTATTTCTACTTGTGCACCCCTTACTGCTGATATCTTTGCATCTGGTGCTACTCCTACTACCACTGCTACTGCTGCTGCTACTACTATGTCTTCTCCCATGACTCTTTCTTTCCCTTCCCCAACTTCTCTCTTTACTTTCACTTCTCCCCCTACTTGAACTTCTTTTCCTATCGCTACTTCTGTCTTTCCTGTCTCTACTTCTGCTCTTCCTGCCTCTGATTTTGCTGCTCCTATCCTTGTTCCAACTTTTCTTTTCTTCATATGTTTTTCTCTCTCTACTCGTATAATCACTATCCCTAGGTTGGCCTCTTCCCCTCCATTCTTCACTCTTTTGTGACCAAGAGTTCCGGTTTCTGTTTGTTTCTTTGCCTTCAGCCTCTGCCAACAATTCATTAAACTTCTCAAGTGACTGAAAAAAAGAAATACTTTAAATTAATATCTAAATAAATTTTATGTCATTATCTAAGATAGTATAAAAAGATTTTTATTAATTTGTATTTTTCCTAGCCATACAAACCAAAGTCCTTTAATTAGGGAGGTTGATTCTCAGCAAGCTGAACGGTCGTTTAAGTTGGATAACAAGTTGTTGTAGTGGTTTGCAGACTAGCCAGATGTAGCACACAGACTGCTTAGTGTCCACATGCCAATCACACTCCAATAATCACAACACAAAAAGATAAAATGGTGGAATACCCAGAAATCTGGGCAAAAGGTAAAGTCAAGAGAACTGGGCACTGGGCACACAACTCGATATTTTATACTCGGCAAGGGGACTAAGCTAGAACCTAAAATTTCCTTATCATCTTTTTTTGCCTTGAGCTTACTGAATAAATATGTACAGTAGTATGATCGCTGATTTAATTCTGGGGAAAATCAGGAATCTTTAATAAATAGCTCTATCTTCTTTAAGTAAGATCTCTTCAAGCTTCAGTAAACTTTAAGAACATTAAGAAAAAGGAAAAAAAATTTAAATTAACTCTAGGCTGGTGACAGGACACAGTGTGGGAGGAAATATATTGAAAGAAGCTTATTAGAAACAGATTTAACAAGAAAAAAATGAAACAAATAACTAGACTAACATTAACATTAAGAAAAATTTTAATGACTAAATTTCTATCGAAAAAAAAACTAGTATCCCTTTTCACTTCAACCCTACATTAGCTTTGAGAAAACATAAACCACAGTCAGACCTTGTTAATCGCGGTTTCTTGCTTTGAGGTTTCGGTTTTTTGCGGCCGAGGAGGAGAGAAAAAAAAAATTCTTTGTGATGATTGTTTACCCAACATTAAGAATTTGATTTCTAATAGTTGGCAACATTATTGGGCTGGCCAAGAACAATGCAATACCTATTAAATTTAAATTCTCATAAAAATTGCTATAAAATTCAAGATGGGCGATGATTTCAAATAGCCCGTGCTCCTTTAAACTGGGACCACTGCGCGCCACTACCTATGTCTATACCCAGCTGGTCCTAGCTCTCTCTGTGCAGTGTGTATTCATTTACTGTGGTAAAAAATTACAGTTATATTTTAAATAAACCGGATTTTGATTAAACTGGTGTTTCACTTAACTGTATCGAATGATAATGCATGTAATATTCACATTTTAGTATCGCAGCTCTATTTAAAAACATAGTGAATTATAATCTCATGTATTGTTTACATTCAAATCAGCTGATTAAATCTGCGTAGTCCGTCGTCAACCTATATTCAATTTCACGATATTATTCCACTGATATGACCCTTCACTTTCACAGAATTACCTCACTGATATAACGGATTTTGAAGCAAAGCGAAAAATCTATTTTTGGGTGAGATGGCCATGTTGTCCTGATGGAAGGTTCCTTTAGGCAGCTTTCTAAGGGATATCTAGCTACAATAATACTCCCAGAGAATTGACCATAGGTCTCCAGAATTCTAACTCCTGGCACGAGTATCCTTAAAAATTTTCTTAAGGATACCGCATAATATCAGGGGACGTAATTCTTGATATGACACATGGCAATCTTCACCCCGAATAGAGTTTTCGCTCTGAGGGGGAAGAGTGGTGAAATTGAAGGGGAGCCGTCATCAAGGTTACCCGGTGGATCCCCTTCCCGTACTACTACAGGGCCCAACATGGCTACCCATTCCTTGTAGAAATTAAGCATGATGGCTACAGATAGAGTATTTTCAGGTGGGGATTGTTACGTATGCATACTCCTTTTCTTTGAAAAGGAGCGAGGGTCCATCAGGACGACATGGCCATCTCACCCAAAAATTGATTTTTCGCTTTGCTTCAAAAATCAAAAATTTTAAGTAATTTTTATTTTTCCTAACATACTTACCAAGAACTACTTTCTTAGGAGTCACTGGTGATCTCCTCTCTGCCGACCAGAGTTTTGAGTAAGTTACCCCCCCCACTCCGCGCTCTAAGAAGCCTTACCCCCGGCATCAAGGAATGTGCCCCGAGGGTAGGATTAAGGTAGGTCGCTAGCTTGCTGGGTCAGCATCTTCATTAAGTTCTATTGAATTAGCATAATGCTAGCAAGGGAAGAGAGGCACTCGGGGAAGGAAGGGAGGGCCATTACCCGAAAGTAGTTCTCGGTAAGTATGTTAGGAAAAATAAAAATTACTTAAAATTTTTTATTTGTTCCAACACGAATACTTACCTCGAACTACTTTCTTAGGAGACTTACACTTTAGGAGGAGGGAGTGCTATTCTGACCCACTGACCCGGCCGTGGAGGCCAAAAGGCCTCTGGATAACGGGACCTACTAGAGAGCGGAAGCGAGGGTAACTACACAAAAATTCACGTTAGTGTCTAAGTACTCACCCTTTGAAAAACTTCTTTTGACGTTCCTTCTCGAAGCGTAGCCGTGAAGAATGTGTTATTTTCTGGGAACAGACGGTACTCCCCAAGAGGCAAGTAAGCAACTGGGCAGGAGGTAGGAAACCGCACTTGTGCCTACCGGTTGCTAGTCTTGAATGCGCCTGGGGTTTTACCGTTACACCGCTTGGAGGGCGGAGATGACTGTTCCAATGGAGAACCCGTCCAAGGATTTTCTTGAGTTGTCCTTGAGGTAGTGGGCAGTAAAGGTTGACTGGTTCGACCAAGTACCTGCTCGCAGGATTTGCCCTACTGCCATGTTTTTCTCAAAGGCTAAGGAGGTGCTCAGGCCCCTGATGTCATGAGGTCTGGGAGTGCCTGGCACTGCCATGCCAGCCTCCTTGTAGGTTCTGGCGATAACCTGTCTCAACCAGAAGGAGATGGTGTTTTTGGAAACTTGTTTCTTATTAATACCTGCGGAAATGAAGAGGCTCTTGATGCCTGGTCGGAGATGCGCTGTCCTTTCCAGGTATTTTCTAATTGTTCGCACTGGGCACAATTTTAAGTCTTCTGCATTGCCTGTCTTAGGGATGGCAGGAATGAAAAACCTTCAAACCTCGGGTCCCAGACTGCTGGGTTCTGAGTCTTGGCCACAAAAGAAGGCACGAACTTGAAGGATACTTCTTTCCACCCCTTTGAGTAAGAGACGTCGTATGACAGACCATGGATCTCTCCCACTCTCTTAGCGGACGCCAAGGCCAGCAAGAAGACGGCCTTGAGGGTGAGATCTTTGTCTACGATATCCTTCAAGGGTTCAAAGGGGGGACGACACAGCATCTTCAGGACCTTAGCTAAGTCCCACTGGGGCACACTCCTCGCCTGAGGGGGGCAAGACTGCTCGAAGCTGTTGACAAGCATCGCTATGTGTCTCGAGGCCCCCAGGTCGATGCCCTTCAGGAGGAAGACTTGGCCTAAGGCAGCCCGAACCCCTTTTATGGCTGGAATTGACATTCCTACTTTGTCCCTAAGAAACACCAGAAAATCTGCTATGTCTGGGACAGAGGCCTTAAGAGGTCTAATGTGCCTCTCAGAGCACCACTTCGTGAAGGAGGCCCATTTTGCCTGGTATATCGCGGCTGACGACTTTCTCAGGTATAGAGACATTCTCTTGGCCGTGGAGGGAGAATAACCTTCCTTCTTCAGGAGCCGCTGGATAGTCTCCAGGCGTGAAGACGAAGGGAGAGTGGGTTGTCGTGGAGCTTGAGAAAGTGAGGCTGGTGCAGAAGGTCTGACCTGGCGGGTAGAGGCCACGGCGGGTGACTCGTTAGGTCTTTTAGGTCTATGAACCACTCCCTCTCCAGCCACCAGGGCGCTACCAAAGTCATCTTTAGGTTTCGGGCGGCCCTTACTCTGTTGAGCACCTGTCTTATCAACGTGAAGGGGGGAAAAGCGTACACATCCAGATTGTCCCACTTGTGCTGAAAAGCGTCTTCCAAGGCTGCTTTCAGGTCTGGTACGGGGGAGCAATAGACTGGGAGTTGGGCGTTGAGTTTCGTTGTAAAGAGGTCCATCACCGGGGAACCCCAACGCTGAATGATGAGCCTGGCTACTTCTGGGAGAAGGGACCACTCTGTCCCTACTATCTGGCCCATTCTGCTGAGGCCGTCGGCCAGAACGTTTTTCTTCCCGGGAATGAACCTTGCTAACAACACCACGTGATTTTCCTCTGCCCAATTCAGAATCTCTATGGTGAGATCGCACAACTCCCTCGATTTCAAGACTCCCTGCTTCTTTATGTATGCTACTACCGTGGCGTTGTCGCACATCAACGCCACGGTGTTTCCCTTTAGCAGACTTGCTAAGTGTAAGCATGCCTTCTGGACTGCTTTCAACTCCAGGACATTGATGTGGAGTTGCTTTTCCCCTTCCAACCAGGTACCTCGTGCCGTCCCGTCGAGGATGTGGGCTCCCCATCCTTGGTTGGAGGCGTCTGTGAACAGAAGTAATTCTGGAGGGCTGGTCCCGAAGGGCATCCCCTTGAGGGAGTTCGACTGGCAGTGCCACCATTCCAGGGAGGGTCTTGTGTCTGGAAGGACTGGAATTAGCACTTGTTGTGAGTCCGTCTGGCACCAGAGGTTCTTGAGATTCCATTGGATGGATCTGAGCTTTATCCTCCCTTGGGGAACTAGTTTCTCCAATGAGACCAGGTGGCCTATCAGCCTCTGCCAGTCTTTCGCTCTCCTGGGTTGTTCTGATAGGAACGGCTGGATGATGTGCCTGAGGTTCCTTATCCTGTCCTCCGAAGGGAAAACCTTTTCTTGAATGGTGTCCAATGTCATCCCCAAGTAGTTCATTCTGGTGGACGGGGATAGATTTGACTTCTTTGGGTTGATGACAATCCCCAGATCTCTGCAAAACTGAAGGAGACTTCTCCCTTGTTCCTCCAAGAGGGCCTTTGAGGCGGAAAGGAGCAACCAGTCGTCCAGGTATCTGATAAGGCGGATGCCACGTTCGTGAGCCCACACTGAGACAGTCGTGAAGACTCTCGTGAACACCTGGGGCGCTGTTGACAGACTGAAGCAAAGAGTCCTGAATTGCAGGATCTGGGAACCCCATTTCACCCGGAGGAACTTCCGACTCGAGGGGTGGATCGGAATTTGGAAGTATGCGTCCTTGAGGTCGACGGTTATCATAAAATCTTTCTCCCTCAAGGACAGCAGGACTGACTTTGGAGTGTCCATCTTGAAGTCCGTCTTCTTGACGAACTTGTTGAGAGCTGACAGATCTATAACCGGTCTCCACCCCCCCGTCGCTTTCTCTACCAGGAACAGGCGACTGTAGAAACCTGGCCCTGGGAGAGGAACTTCTTCCATGGCGCCCTTTTCTAACATGGAGGATACCTCCTCTTGAAGGGCGGTCCTCTTTTAAAGGATCTTTGGGAGCTAGCCATTCCGTCCGGTTGGCCGGAATAAGAGGGGGTGGATTGAACGGGAGTCTGTAGCCCTCCCTTAGGACGGACACTGTCCAAGGCTCTGCCCCTTGAGCCTTCCATGCTTGCCAATGTTGTCTGAGGCATCCCCCAACCCCAGGCTTGGGCGGGGATAGGGGGCCTCCCACTCTACCTTCTTCTAGAGGGGCGGCCTGATCTGCCTCTCCTAGAAGCGGAGTAACCCGACCTGAAGGAGCTTGAGGGCGCTGCAGCTCCCCTGCGGGAGGGTTGCGGAGTTGAGGACCAGGAGGAAGAGGGGGCCTCTCTCCTCGTAGTGCTGGAAGAGGCTTGGGGCGTCGCGGCGCTGTCCGAGACGGACCTCTTGTATGGAGGTCTCCTTGAAGTTGCCGGTCTGGTGACGTTGGCCTCCTTCTTTTTCAAGACCTTTTCCATTAAGGCCTCTAGCTCTTTCAGAGGAAACAGAGACTCTCCCCAAAGGGGCAGGCTGCGAATTGCTCGCGCCTCCCTGTCCGGTACCTTCCGAGACACTTTCGTAAGAACAGTCTCTCTCTTACGGAGAACCCAGTTGGCTGAAAGGGCGAGAGACTGATAGGTTAAGAACTTGAGGGTTTTACCCCCGGAGGTAATGAGGTCCCTCATTAGGCCTTGCTGATCAGGGTCCTCAGGGTCGTAGGAGGCTTGAACACCCACCAACGTGGATGCCCACCAGTCCAGCCAAGAGGAGACGTTAACCAAGTCTCGCGACATCTCCTCCATCATGGAGGCCTCTGCTGGTGAGAAACAGACTGGGGCCGAAGAGGCTCTGTCGTCTGAGACGCCTTGGCTCAGAACGTCCACAGCCGTCTCCACTTTACAAGGACCTGGGCGACGTCCTTCGGGCACATAGACCTTCCCTTGGTTTTTGAGGCCCTGGAGCAATTTAGATGCACTCTGGGTCTTGGGAGCCTTGGCATTGCTGGCCACCACTTTGTCAACGTACTCTTGCCCTAGAACTAGGTCTCGGGCCAGAGGGAGTGCCAGGGACGACTTAGGTTGGGAGGGAGTTTGCATAATTCTCAGCAGGCTCGACCTCCAGGAATCTCCATCTGTAGCTGCAGGTTCAGCTATTTCGTGGTGCCTTCTGATCAGGCTAACCACTGTCCTGTAGGCGGAGTCTTCCGTCGGGGAGCCCTCCCCCCCGTCAGCCAAGGTCTCGGCCTGGGGCGGGGGAACCGGTTTACCGGGCACGCCGACTGGACGCCTAGCCCTCGGGGCCAGGGGCGCCGTCCTGCCGAGGTACTGGACCTCATCTGCGGGTAAGACCGCACCAGGGGCTCGGGATAGTGTAGGCACCGCTGGTTCAGCGGGGACTCTCGTACGCCCGAAGGCTTTGGGTGCTGAGGGCGCGGTTCCCGTGGGCTGACCCGACAGCGGGAACCGTTCCTTCCGACCTGAAGGCCGCACCAGCTGGGCTGGTTCGGCCTGGCTGCCTGGTAAGAAGCGCGTTTCCCCCTGCTGGGCGGGGTGAACCGGAGGCCTCGAGGACTTATGCTTAATCGAGAGGTCTTTTCTGCGAGCCAGGTCGCGAGGGTCAAGGCCGTGCTTGGAGGGCGGCCGCCTTGGGGACCACTCACTGGACTGGTGGTCCGGGGAACGAAGCACCTTCGATTCCCGCGACGATACGTAGATCCAGGCGCCACCGGGAGATACACTTCTCCTATACTTACGGCTCGGGGAGCGGGAGCGCTTCCTGCTATAACGAGAGCGCGATCTCGACCGGGAACGCTCACTCCTGGACCGCTCCCTCCGACGGCGGTGTTTCACCCTGACCTCTTCCTCTGACGAGGAATAGACGTCCGATGAGCCAGACGACACTGTGTTCACCACGTGTCGGCTGGTAGCGGGGACTGCGGGGGACTTCTTCGGGCGTTGAATGCCAGAGGTCGAGGGTTGAAGGAAGTCATCGGGAACTTCCGTGGGGAGGGTTGGGAACAACTCAAACCGTTCCATGCCCGGGAGCCAGGGATCCAGGGCCACATCCATCCTCAGGGGTGACCTACCCGGCGTCTTCGGGAGCCTCCAACCGCAGGCATCGTTACCTGAAGGTCGAACTTTACTCTGGTTATCTCCCCCTAAAGAGGAGCCAGAAGCACAGGCCCACGAGGGCGGCGGTGACACTGAGACTGCGTTACTACCCCACAAGGGGTCATCGGAGGAAGCGTGCCCCCCGAGCACAAGGGCCGACTCTCCAGACGCACTACTGGGTCCTTCACTAGCCCTAGAGGGGCCCGCTATTGGCACTGCACTAACACTGGGCTCCTGGGATAGGACGCCTTGCTCATCCACCACACTAGACTTACCTCGTCCCCTACTCTGTGTAGGGGATGGCGAAACCGAGACCCTGTCGGACCGCTCACTGGGTGACGGTATCGGTGAGGAAACACTAATTTTCCTGGGGGAACGTTTCGCTGATTTCCTCTTTTTGGTACCGTAGCGTACCCACTGTATATCGCTCCAGTCTACGCACTTGGGGCACGTGTCTGCTGACGAGCAAACTTTACCCCTACAGGAGGAACAAAGGGAGTGAGGATCTACTTCAGGCTTGGAGAGGAACGCTCCACATGATTTCCCGGCTCTAGGCCCAGGACAACGGCGAATCTGCTCCATAACGCACACAACGCACGACACAAGCACTTAAGGAAATCAATTAAAACACTGGGTAAGCACACGGTTGAAAGGTGAACGCACAGGAACACTTGGGAAAGCACACTGGAAAAACGCAAGTTGCCACGCTGGGAACACGTGGGACACAGAACGCACACAAAGGATCGACAGAGATACGAGAGCGAGGGTTGTGAACGCCTCGCGACCAGAGAACTTAATGAAGATGCTGACCCAGCAAGCTAGTGACCTACCTTAATCCTACCCTCGGGGCACATTCCTTGATGCCGGGGAGTGGGGGGGTAACTTACCCAAAACTCTGGTCGGCAGAGAGGAGATCACCAGTGACTCCTAAGAAAGTAGTTCGAGGTAAGTATTCGTGTTGGAACAATCCATTTTTTGGGCTCAAGCCATGTCGTCCTGATGGACGCTTACCAGAGGATTACTTGAAAGTACTATATCTGTGGGTTTGTATAAGTGCCTTAACCTTGAGTCAGCTTCTACATGGTCACCCAGACCACCTAGTATATGACGGTACCATTATTTGTCATATCCGCTAAGCTTGGAACAATCTTAGGGCTTCCTGCTCCCTGCAGGGATATTGTCACTTGACTGTAGAAGCGAAAAGGTTTGTATATATGTCGGAACAAATGTAGTTATCTCACTATAATATGTTCACACGTAATGGCACCTTCAAGTATTTACCTTATTTTGAGGAAAATAAGTCAGAACTCTAATTTTATTCAGCTACTTTAGGGGCGAATAAGACGCAAATAAAATTCTGCATTTATTTGTATAGACAACATAAATGTAACAACTAATGTATTTAAAATAGAATCTTATACTATACAGCCAACATATTAAAAGTACATATATATTTATCACCTGTAAGGGAAGAAATATATCAAATATGATGCCACTCAAAATCATCATAAAATCATTAAGATAATTTCACTATAAATGTTGGATGAATTTCAACACTGTGTACAAGTGTACACATGGCACTGGTGTTATTGGTTTGATTCTATACCTATAAAGAACAGTCCTAGGGGCACCAGGGTAACCCTTAATAAAAGTGTTACATTGAAAGGTGTTAACGCCTTTTCACCCGAACTGTAAAGTCCCAAACAGTTCACTGTCCATCGCAGCATTAGACGACAGGTTTTACAACACTACCTGCCACCACCACAAAGTGTTTCAACTCGTGCACTTGCTTTGCATAATGTTTACAGAAAACTCTAGAGGATTTCCAACCAATGTATGAGCGGAGTCTCTCAAAAGTGCATATGCTAAAAAAAATCCAGCGAGGAAGCAATCTTTCTCGGATCATGACCTGTGGGTGTACTGTCAGGATCCGCCCTGCGAATGAAGTAGGTGAGTTTCGCCCTCACTTGTTTCAGGGATAAGTTTGATCCTGAGGTTTCGCCTTTGAAGAGCTTTCCTCTCTTGAAGTCTGAAGTTCTTCGAAGATAGACCTTTGGACACTCTACTGGACATAGAGAGACATCTTTCTTCAGAGGGCAGATTCTCCAAGGACCCCACCTTTTGGTGGGTATCTCGTTTTTGGCGAGAAAGGTAGGATCGGGAAAAAGATTCAGTCCTCCCACTTCTGTGAACTGAATATGGCCCTCGTCTCTTGATAGGGCTACTATTTCACTAACTCTAGCCACTGAGGCTATAGCGAACAAAAATATCACTTTTTGTGTTAGATCATTTAGAGAGCAATTTTCGTTGTTCAAGTTTGAAGCGTAGTGCAAGACTTTGTCCAGAGACCATGAAATGGGCTTCGGAGGGGCTGCTGGTTTAAGTCTAGCGCATGCCTTCAAATCTAGTTGAAGATTTCGTTCGACAGGTCCCCCTGGAAGGCGTATAGAAGAGGTCTAATCAAAGCTGACTTACACGTAGTTATCATGGTGGAAACCAAACCTTGCTCATTAAGGTGGATGAAAAAGGACAGGCAGAAGTCTATCAAGATTTCCGTCGATTTTTTTGGCTTTGACAACAGTGACCCACTTCTTCCAAGACGATACATATTGTCTTCTGGTTGACTTTGACTTGTATTCTTCTAAAGAGTCGATACTGTTTTTCGAGATCAGAAATTTTTTCTTGACTGCCAAGGCGAGAACATCATGAGATGAAGGTTTTGGGTTCTCTGTGATGAAGCGAAGACAGTCGACTTCTTAACCAGATGGGATAAAAATGGGTTCGGTAGAGGAAGCAGCCTCAACTTCAGTTCTAACACCAGAGGGAACCAGTTGCTCTTGGGCCACTTGGGGGCCACCACTGCTGCTGTTCCCTTGAAGGATCTCAGCTTGTTGAGGACCTTCATCAGTAGATTTGTTGGTGGAAACAGGTAGATGTGAGTCCATCTGTTCCAGTCGAGGGACACGGCATCCATCGCCACTGCCCGAGGGTCCTCGTATGGGGCTATGTATCAAGGTAGTTTCTTGTTGTCGCTCGTTGCAAAGAGGTCGATCTGCAGTTCTGGGACTTTGTCCAAGATGAAGGAGAATGAGTATGCGTATAAGGACCATTCTGACTCTATCGGCTGTAGCCTGGATAGAGCGTCCGGCGTCACATTAGGGAACCCTTGTAGGTAAACTGCCGATAAGGGGCATCTTTTCTTTCTTGCCAAGCGAAAGATGGCCAGCATCACGTGATTGGTGTAGGGCGATCTCGAGCCTTGTTGGTTCAGACATCTCGCTATCACTTTGCTGTCCAAAAACAGCCTGATGTGGGCTGATCTGTGAGGGGATAGCTTCTTCAACGTCAGGAGGACTGCCATGCCCTCCAGAATGTTGATGTGAAAGGTCTTGAACAGGGATGACCAGGTCCCTTGAGCTTTCCTTTGATAGGAGTGACCTCCCCATCCTTCTGTCAAGGCATCCGTGTGGATGGTCACCGATGGGGGAGGTGGTTGTAAGGGAACAGTCCTTGCTAGGCTCTTGACCTTCGACCACGGCTTAAGGTCGGTACCGGTCTCTGTAGATCTCTTCGAGCGTTTGATGCGTATCTTCTCCAGACTCCTGACGCATCTTTCAGCTGATCTCTTAGCACTGGGTCTGTTACTGCTGCAAACTGGAGAGAGCCCAGTACTCTTTCCTGTTGGCATCTTGAAATCCTGTTGGATTTCAGTAGTCTCTTGACAGAACCCGCGATCTCTCTCCTCTTCTTTGGTGGAATGGAGAGACGGTGTGACTGCAAGTTCCAATGGATTCCCAGCCATTGAAACTCTTGAGCTGGAGAGAGGTGAGACTTCTTGTAGTTGATCTTGAATCCCAGATGTTCCAGGAACTGGATCACTTTCTTGGATGCCTGCAGACAAGCAGTCTTGGATGCTCATCACACCAGTCAGTCGTCCAGGTATGCAGCTACCTGGACGCCTTCTAGGCATAGTTGTTGTACGACTGTGTCCGCAAGTTTCGTGAAGATCCTTGGGGCTATGTTTAGTCCGAAGGGCATGGCTCTGAAGACATACTTTGTCTTCTGTAACTTGAATCCTAGGTAGGAGGAGAGGGGGCGACTGACTGGGTGTCAGTAAGCATCTGCCAGGTCTATTGAGACTATGTACACCCCTTTCGGTAACAGGGTCCTTATGTGTTGAAGGGTTAGCATCCTGAACTTGTTGTTCTCGATGAACTTGAGTGGCGACAAGTCTAGAATGACTGAGTTTGTCCAAGTCCTTCTTGGGAACACAGAACAGCCTTCCCTGGAATTTGATGGACTTTGCTTTCCTTATAACACTTTTGTTCAAGAGTTCTAAGGTATATTCTTCCAATAAGGGGTGAAGTGTTGGAAGAACTGAGGAAATGAAGGTGGAGATTTGTTCCATTTCCATCCTAGTCCATTTTTGATTAGGCTGTGGGTCCAGGGATCAAAGGTCCAACGATCGTGAAAGTGGAGGAGTCTCCCCCCTACCTGGAGCATCTCATTGCTTGGATGGTCCTGAGGGTTTGCCACCCTGTCCACCTCCTCCCCTGCCTTGTGTGGGGGTTTCTTGAGGAGCCCCGTCTAGATCCTCTTCCTTTCAGGCGAAAGGTAGTGGTGTGCCTCTCAAAACCTGGGTTGAAGGCTGGTGACTGGGCTCCCAAGTGTTGAGGCACCACTTGGAAGGTGGTTTGTGGTTGAGCAACCACTTGGGGCATCGTGGTCATGGTGACCGTGGGATGTTGTACAGGCCGAGAAGGTAGTCCTGGCTTCTTCGTCTTCCTCTTAGGTTGGGGACCAGCATCAGGGGAAGATTTTCTCTTCGAGGACATGCCCCACTTTTGGAGAAGATTCCTATTATCCGTGGCGGCTTTCTCGACGAATTCTTGGACTAATTCCTTTGGGAAGAGGTCCTTGCCCCAGATACAGGAAGTAATCAGCTTCCTGGGTTCATGTTTAACCGTTGAATTGGCAAACACAAACTCCATGCAGGCCCTCCTGGCCTTCACGAAAGCGTACAAGTCCTTGACTAGAGTGGCCATGTGCATCTTGGCCAGGACTGTGTACATGTTTGAGGTGCTATTGACGCCTGCACACATCTCCATGCAGTTCTGGAGGGAAAGAGAAGCAGCTAGCCTCTCCTTTGTCTCCTGTTCTCTTCTCAGGAGAAAATCCGATAGCTTTGGGAGATTCTCACTGAACTGCTGTCCTGCAATGTCCGCATCGAGTTTCGAGACTGAGAAGGTTAGGTGGACCTCCTTCCATTCCTTCTCATCTGTGGGCAAGGCCAGAGACAATGGCCTACACTCCTCTAGCGTAGGGCATGGTTTGTCTGCATCAATAGATTTCAGCACACTTTGGAGAGCTTTCGACGAGAAGGGGAAAGCTCTTGAAGAAGGAGCAAGAAAGGTAGAGTGTTTCTTGCTCAGTGCAGAAACTCTAGAGTTGGTATACCCTGCCTTTTTCAGGCTACTCGTCAAGAGAGCCTGTGCCTTGTCGTGGTCGAAAACCATGACCTCCTTTGGTTCCGTCTCTTCTTTAGACTCTGGCTCACTCTTCAGCCGGATGAAGCACTCCGGGTAAGCCGCAAAGTTTGGCCAAAACTCGATGTCATCCAGGGGGACGGCTCCCATCTTCTCCGAAATGTAGTTTTCCGATAGTAATTGGCATAAACTCTGCATACCTCCAGGGATTGTTTCGGAGCAGGGTGGCAGGTCCTTTACTCTGGGTCGATTGTAAGACCCACGGGAAGTGACGATCCAAGTTGCTTTGCGGAACTCCTTGGTCATTTCCTTCTTCATATCTACATTTTCCTTGTGTAGAGTTTCCATTAGTAATGTAATCTGGGCCATAACCGCTTGACCCAGCGAGTCTAATGGAGGGGTAAGAGCCGAAGACGTGGACAGTGCCGGCTGGAATGTCGACACAGACAAAAGGGGTCCTCCGCTTCCGTCGATTCGAGATCTTCATCTCCTCCGGGTGGTAGAGCCACATCTTCAGGATCCTCTTGAAGGAGATCCTTTTCTGTGTCCGAGGACACTTCAGACATCCTCTCCTCCTGATGGATGTCTATGCCTCTCAAAGCTTCACTGTCGTCGGCCTCAACTGCGATCTGGATGTAAGGAGGCCCGGGTCGTGCCTGAGGTACGACGGCATCAGTTGTTGCCTTCGGGAACAGCATGCTTCTCATCATATCATTGGGAAGGTACGGTCCCGGAGAGTTCTTCTGGAACCCTCGTACCCATTTCCAAAGCTCTTCCGTCGCAGCGTCCCTCAACTCCGTCGACTTGGGATCACCGAAACCCTCGGTCTTCAAGGCCGAGCAAATGTTGCAGTCCTTGGTGTCCCAATACCTCAAGGTTTTGGTTGCGATTGAGCAGGGGGCATGAGACCTGCACATAGTGTGACCACAAAAGTTCTTACTCTTGTGGTTACAGTACATCACTTCGCATTTCACCTTGGTCTCCTCCTGTATATAAAGGAAAATGAAATGAGTATGTGGTAATTTATCACACTTGATAAATTTTGTATACATACATAAAATGGTATTACTATTATTATATAGCTTAGAATAGTAAGCTAGAAAGAAAATAGGAAAGACATATATCTGTGTCTTCTGTCCAGCCAATTGCTGTGACCTCCCTCAATATTAATATTTAGAATTTCCTTATTTAAGGAAAATTAGAGTGGAAGAGCTCTAATCTCTAGAGCTAAGATTAGTGTATACTATCATTAACCCTTCCATAATGGAATAATAATATTGTAGGGTAAAATATTAAGTTCTGATGACCTATGGCTCATCAGGGTATTGAAGGAATACTTCACTTCAATATTAAAATTAGTCTCAACAATGGACTGTGAGAGGACACACAGAATATGTTGGAAAATATAAACTACTGTATAAAATATACTATAGTTTTCTGCCTGCAGTATGTACTATACTGCAGAAATACTGGCTACTGTATAAACATATACCGTAGTTCTGCCTGCATGCTGCCGCCTAGGCTAGTACCTGAAGGCACTAGCAGACAGAGAGAGAGAAAGCATGGAGAGAAGGGCTACCTTATCATTATAGTTTAGTACAATAAATAAGGGTGTAGGGGCTACTGTCCATACTCCCTTCTTCCAGAATGAGGGTTCACATGGAAGTGGGGAATGTATCATTCTTGCTTCCATCCAGCCACAGGGTCTGTTGCCGGCTACTCTACCAGTTCCAGGGATTGTGGATGGCAGTCCAAGAGAGGACTGAAGAACACTCAAAGACATCAGGGTCTCTCACCGGCAGCCGCCCTGGCCGGTACAACCTTTCCAGGAGCCTTGCGTTCGTAGGGGGAAGGTCGAAGCGGCAATCAAGCCGCCTATGTAGGAGCCAGGCCAGCAACACAACCTAACCGGCGAGTGGGGAGATTGTAGGATACCGGCCAAAGATATTGCAATGGCTAGGCCATCACTAAAGGACAGAGGGGAAGGGAAAGGGTCTTGTGTTTCGTGTCGGAAGAAGGCGGCACAATTGCCACCCATTTTCGGTCACAAACTCAGAAACATCGTTTCAATATCGGCGCCGTCTTGGGCGGCAGAGGAATATTGATTCCACAGCCTAAGACCTTGCCGAAATAAGACATGTCTTCTAAACCGCAAGGGAGAAGGTGGCGACAGTGTACTACCACTTTCGGATGCGGGCTAGGGAAGCTAGGCTTCCTATGACTGCAACTGTAAACCGGCAGGGTAGTGATTACTCCCACAGCAGTAGAGTTGCCGACATCAAGACTGAATACTCTGAGTTACTGTTGTAAATCAAAGCCGGGATAGTCACCGGCAAAAAAGGGAAGACAGAAAACACTAGCCTAGTCAAGCTGAAGTACACTAATCTATGGCAATACCAAGATAGGGTTGTCGCCTAATGGCGACAATCAGAGGGAAGGGAGGGTTTACCCTTAAATCTCTAAAAGAGACGAGTATCGAATCATATAAGTAATTCTGGGAGATACAGTATACTATCTCCTATTGACTTGATAAAACGATACAAGAGGGTAAACGGGGATAATGTACAAAAGTATACTAAAACACGTAGGCTAGCCTATCGCGAGTCGAGATCTCGGCTACGCTATATCACCGAGAGACTAACGTATACGATCGACACATTGTAAGGAAGAGGAAATATACGTGCATGATCTTATCTTCACTAGTATAATTTGCCTAAATAGCTATAATTCATAAAACTAAATATCGGGAACGTCGTTCTACTGACTAAATAAGGCATATATGACAAACGACAGCGTCCAAAATGGCGCCTCCGGTGACCAGCTAAGCTCCGATAAACACAACTAAATTATGCTAATTTAACTGTAAGAAGGGAGCTCAAAATTATACACATGAAAGATTAAATACTCAACTTTCCAGAGGCTGAAGATGCTGGAAAATGAATGATAAATCCTAAGATTAGTAACAAAACACAGAGAGAATGAATGAATGAATGAATGATTTAAAGTTTTCAGGCCTCCTGACATCTAAGGTCATTGACGCCGGTAACATTTAATTTATATATACAAAAGTAAAAAATTAAATAAAATAAAAAATTAAAGAGTATTCTATTAAAATCATAAAAAATGAATGTCATAAAAGTTAAATATTTTTCAGAAGACCTGCTTCTGAAAGAAATCTAAAAATGCCACTTGCATGGTAGGACACATCATTTCCAAGAATCTTGGCAAGGATGAACCTGCCACCCTCACCTTGAGCCTCAAACAAATATCTATTCCGCAAGATGTTATAATTGGGGCATTCGGTCAACAAATGCCTTACTGTTAGAGGTACTACACAGTTGTCACAATACGGTTGCTGTTGGCCCTTCAGCAGAAACTCATGTGTCAACCGAGTGTGACCAATACGGAGACGACAAAGAGACGTCTCCCATTTTCGGGGCATCATATTATACCTCCAAGGAGATATGTCATTTGTTACTTCCCTCATTTTATTGCCATCTTGACTATCCCATTGCTGTTGCCATTTATTGCAAACCAATTTCTTGATGTCAGGTAAGAAATCATTACAGGGAATGGGATATCTTCTTGGCAGCAACTCGGATGCAGCCTCCTTAGCCAGTGAATCTGCCTTCTCATTCCCAGACACACCTACATGTGCTGGAACCCAACAAAATTGAACTGTTATACCTCTCCGTCCAATAAGGAAAAGCCATTCTAAAATCTTTAAAACTAGAGGGTTATTAGAATTAAAAACTTCCATAGCTTGAAGGACACTCCTTGCATCACTAAAAATTGTAAAATTACCCTCCTTCTCCAACGCTATTTTCTTAATAGCAGTTAATATGCCATACAGTTCGGCAGTAAATATGGAAGCGGTCAGAGGAAGTGCACCTCTACAATTAAAACCATTACTATGTACTCCAAATCCAATGCCAGCATCAGATTTGGAGCCATCAGTATAGATAAAAGTTGATCCTCTATGTTCTTTAACATGTTCATTAAAAAGAGACCTGGCTTCTATGTCTGACATATTCTTCTTATCTCCAATAAAATATTTACAAAAAGATATCTCTGGTAACTTCCATGGAGGCGTTGATGATACCTTGAATGGAAGTATCTTATTGCTAATTATATCCAGACTATTTAATAATCGTTTCACCCAAAAGCCATAAGGTTGAGGAGATTTTGGGTGCAACTCAAAGTATGATGCTTGTCTTACAAGGCTTGCAGTCTGAAAGGCTAGAGAGTTAGGGAGTCTTTGCAATCTAAACCAATACCGAAGAATGGAAGACATTCGGTAAAGGTCTAGAGGTAACTCTCCAGCATCAACAAGGAGACTTGGGATAGGCGAGGTTTTAAAAGCTCCAGTAGACAATCTAATACCTGCATGATGTATCGAATCTAATATTTTTAACCGGCTTGGGGTGGCTGAAGAATATACCTCACAACCATAACTAATTTTGGAAAAAATCAAGGCCTTGTATAATTTTAAAATAGTATAGCAGTCTGCCCCCCATGATGTATGGGACAATACTTTTAAGATATTCAGAGCTTCAACACATTTAGCTTTTAGCGCTTTTAGGTGAGAAACCCAGGTAAGTCTACAGTCAAATATCAAACCTAAAAATTTGGTTTCCGATACACATGGTATCCGTTGACCTTCAATGTATATATCCGGGTCTGGATGTACTCCCCGGATACGACAAAAATGGACAATGGTAGTTTTACTTGTCGAGAACTTGAATCCATTCATGTCAGCCCACTGGATAATTTTATCAATAGAGAGTTGGATTTTTCTCTCAACCATTGCCATTCTAGTGCCAGCAAATGATATTGAGAGATCATCCACAAATAATGTTGAGAGAACATCCTGGGGAATGGCTGAGGATATCCCATTAATTGCTAGTGCAAAAAGGGTTACACTCAGCACATTACCCTGAGGAACTCCTTCTTCCTGGCACTTACTCTCTGATAGAGTTTCCCCCACTCTCACTTGAAAAACTCTACGTGAAAGAAATGCCTGAATAAATAGTGGCAGCTCTCCTCTCAATCCCAATTCATGAATGGTTTTAAGAATACCATATCTCCATGTAGTATCATATGCCTTTTCAAGGTCAAAAAATACTGTAACATGGTGCTGTTTGGAAGCAAAGGCTTCACAAATAGAAGACTCAAGTCGTATCAACACATCAGTCGTTGAGTCCATTTTTCGGAATCCACATTGAATCGGTGATAAAATACCTTTATTTTCAAGGTACCATAACAGCCTTGCATTGACCATCTTCTCCATGATTATACATAAACAAGATGTCAATGCAATAGGACGATAGTTTGCTGCTAAAAACTTGTCTTTACCGGGTTTTAAAAAGGCTAAAATAATGGCTAGTTCCCAAACACTTGGGTAACTATGATCATGCCATATTCTATTAATAATGCTTAAAATAAATAGCTTTGTATTAAAATGTACATGTTTAATCATTGCATATGGAATTCCATCGGGTCCAGGGGCTGTATCGTTGCAATGAGCAAGTGCGGAATCAAATTCTCTTTCAGTGAAAGGAGAATTATACGACTCTTCCCTTCTTGTTGCAAAATTTAAAATTTTATTTTCTTCAGTGCTCCTATACTGGTGACCAGGGGCTCCTTCATACTTGCTGGATACATTTGAAAAATGATTAGCCAAGGCATTGCTAACTTCATTTGCTTCAGTTACATACTGGCCATTCACCTTCAACACTGGTGGTGGGTTGGGGGTGAATTTGCCAGCTATCTTTTTTACTTTCCTCCACACAGAAGATGGTGGTGTTCTACCGTTAATGGAGGAAACAAAAGACATCCATGACTGGCGCCTTGCTTCTTTCATGGCACGACGGAACTGTGCTCTACATTTCTTGTACATAATTAAATTCTCATCAGTTCGGAGTCTACGCAATCGTGTTAGAGATCTTCTTGTGGCTCTGTGGAGTGCAGTTAGTTCTGAAGACCACCACGGGACTGGTCGTCGTTTGAATAACCCTGTTGTTTTGGGAATTGAATTGACTCCTGCTGTATGAAGAGTTCCATTCAGCAGATCTATAGCATCATCAATACTTTCAAACTGTTCTGCTCTCCCTTCGATTTCACTTAGCTCAGAAAATTTAACCCAGTCTGCCTTGTCTAGATTCCAACGTGGCGATCTTTGCAAAGGTGGACCCTTGTTGGTGTTTATAATGATTGGTGCATGATCACTAGTATGCCAATCATCTAATGTCCTCCAATCAAAATCAAGAAGGCAGTTAGAGCTTGCAATTGAAAGGTCAATGCATGACAAAGTACCTGTCTGAACATGGAAGTGTGTGGGCTCTCCTGTATTAAGGAGCCCTACATCCTCATTCTCCACAATTGATGAGATAATATTGCCCCTAGTGTTGGCCAAAACATCACCCCATAAAGGATGTCTACCATTCATATCTCCCAGTAAGAGAAAAGGTTGAGGGAGTTGTTGAATAACTTCTGCTAAATCATCATATAAAATATCATCATTTGGAGGTAAGTACAGAGAGCATATTGTATATTTTCTCCCTATATCAATTTGTACAACAACTGCCTGCAGGGTTGTACGTATAGACATGGGTATTTGGGGAACATCTCGACGAATGTACATGAGACTTCCGCCATGGCTCCCTGCTTGTTGATTATATGGTGTTCTATAGCTAACATACTCTCGAGGACTAGGAGTGTTAGAATCAAGCATACTTTCCTGTAGACATACTATTATGGGGGAATACTCATGAATTAGGAGCTTAAGTTCTTCATATTTCACCCTCAAACCCTGACAGTTCCATTGCAAAATGGAGGAGAAAACTATGGATTATTTCTGGAAGACGTCTTGGGTGAGGTCTTCCTATTAGCAGTTTTTAATCTAACATTATTACTTGTAGGTTTCTTCAGAGATGGTCTTGTTATGTTGGGTTTTACGTTGGAGTTTTTCTTTGTATCTTTTTTATATATTTGTTGAGGGGGATGGTGGACCTCAACTTGAATTTCTGATTTATTTAAATTGTCTTCTGGTTGATCGCCAACATCAACAGACAAAACATCATATTTATTTGATGTCATAATTCTAGTATTTCTTATGGAAGGGGGTGAGAGAGATGGAGGTCTCTCTCTTTTACGATTAATAGGTTGCAAGTTACCAGGTTTTTGTACCTTCCCCACTACAGGTACACCTGATAACTTGGTGTCAGGTGGAATCTCCATTAAATCAGGCAAGGATATGGCCTGGGAGAGGTTAGTACTATCCTTTGTAATGGGGGACAAAGGTTTGATAGTGGTGGGCAATGTCTTTTTGTTGATACTCAATGATAAATCTTTAGGAGGAGATGTTCTTGTCTTATGCAGCACTTTATCAATAGATTGTGAATTCCTTTTTCGAGAACTACCTACAGTAGTAGGTGGGTGAGATGATTCCCGAGGAACTTTTTCTCCTGTTTTTAATGTTTTTGCATAAGTATTAGATTTATTTAATAATCTCTTGGCATGCCCCACGCTTACATGTTCAATAATTGATTTATTGAGGGCAGCCTCTTCCAATTTATAAAACTGGCAGCTCCTATCATTAGATTTATGATTAGAGTTGCAGTTTAAGCACCTTGCCTCAAGTGTACAATCCCCATGGTAAATTTTGGAGCAAGTATTACAAATTTTTTCATTATTGCAAACTTTGGAAGGATGTCCAAATTTAAAGCAATTATAACATTGCAGTGGCTTCTGCTTAAAAGGTTGAACTCTGATCCTTTCGTTTTCTATGTCTATGTGGAAAGGTACATCAGCATCCTGGAAAGTAAGAACAATCATTGATGTTCCAGGTACAGTACTTTATGTACTTTCCACACTGATAGGGGACACATGGCCAATATCTCCTCTTCAGTAAATTCATACAGATCCCTATTAAAAACCACTCCCCTTCCATAGCTAAAGTTTAGATGGGGTTTGATGTCCAATTTTATATCATCATTTACTGTCTTCAAATTAGACAGTATAACAGACTGTGTGTATGACTTGGCCTTTATCAAGAAACTTTTCTTCCTGAATCGAGATATATCTCCAGGTGCGATCGTACCTACCTTCCTCTGAAGAAATTTGCATATCTTGAAATAATTTTCCGTACCTCCTACAGATTGAGCAAGAAGCCACATTGGTGGTTTTGGCTTTCTTTGGGATGGTATATCTGCCTCTATATCTTTATCAGCCCAGTCTGCTGGTCTGTAGACATCCAGATCTTTAGGTGCCCCATCACACAGAGCACCCTTAACATTCATATTACCTACTTTAATATCAACAATGTTACAGCTTGCATTAAATGCTTCCTCGTGACAATTAAATGATAACCAAGATTCCCAATTATCATCTTGAAGTTTCATTCTAATTTCTTTTATTGATCCGTAACACTCAAATATTTTATGTAGCACATCATAATTAGCTTCTAAAGGGATTTGGGTAACGTGCAGGACTTTCAGTTTTCCTGTGTTGCCCAAATTACCCTTTTTCCGAGTGTTTAAAGAATAGTCCTTTTTAGTTCCTACGTCGTCAACGGAGTTTTCTTTAAATGAATTGCCAGAGGTCATCAACAGTGCCGGGGGCGAGTCAGCATATCCAGGGGAGGTGGGGTCATTTTCACAAGATTCCATCATAAAAAAGAAGAGAGAAGAGTGATTTTTTGAAGTTTGATTTACCTGCTTGAGAACATTAAGGCATCACATGTTGGGAAGGAAATTTACACTCTCCACTACCGGCACAGTGAGAGTATACTTCCCAGATGGTCCACTCCATACCCTACCCGAAGGATAGCATCAAAACAGATATAGAGGCACAGGTGTAAGCTGAACCCGCCTGTTAGGACTGAGACCAAGAAACTATGGAATCATCCTCCCCATATCTGTAATGACGGGCTTCCGGCCAAAAGCCGAGAGTCCTACCCCAAGCGTTGGATCCCCCTGGATTCCGAAGACCCAACACTTGAGAATAGTTCCGCCAAAAAGGTCCAAACCATCTTCGGGATGGCTGAGATCATCCAATACTCTCACATATAGCTTTGAGCACAAACACCTCCCAACCGTGACACCTTTCCCATTCATCAAAGCAGGCAGCAATACCGGATGTAGAAACATCCGCCCAAGTGGCAATAATAGATGTAGAAACATCCATGCCATAAAAAGAGAAAAAAAAATAATAATAAACACACATATATATGTAAATATATACACATACATATGGGAAATTTTACTCATAGGGTTGGGACAGCAACATGAAGGAAAGTTTATAATATTAGGAGAAGGTTGAAGCCATATAAAGAGTTAGAAAAAGATGAAAGAGAGAAATTTAGATTCGAACTGGGGGAGCAATTTCCCCAAGTTCGAGAGCCCTCTTGCCCGTCACCAAGATTCAGCATGGGAATGAAATGCCGTGCTGAAGCTCAATGACTTCATCAAGGCATTCTCTCATTAAGAGGGAAAACACAGAGAGCAAGCGGGAGATACACTGTGCGTAATTGGCTACTAACAAAGGAATGGGTAGCCATGTTGGGCCCTGTAGTAGTACGGGAAGGGGATCCACCAGGTAACCTTGATGACGGCTCCCCTTCAATTTCGCCACTCTTCCTCCTCAGAGCGAAAACTCTATTCGGGGTGAAGATTGCCATGTGTCGTATCAAGAAATACGTCCCCTGATATTATGCGATATCCTTAAGAAAATTTTTAAGGATACTCGCGCCAGGAGTTAGAATTCTGGAGACCTATGGTCAATTCTCTGGGAGTATCACTGTAGCCAAATATCCCTTAGAAAGCTGCCTAAAGGAACCTTCCATCAGGACGACATGGCATACTAGTATGGTATCTCCTTGACATTATCACTGTACTTCACTTATTATTATTATATCCTTAATTCTTATTCCAATTCCTTCCGAAATCCCTTTCGTACATTTACTTTGCTCTACCACACACATCTACAACGTTTCTTTCCAACTCTTTTGATTCACGTTATTTTTCGCGATTTCTTTATCTTCTGTTTTCTAGCATTCATTCATCATTTTCATCTTATTAACCCTTTCTTATGTTAGAATATTAAACTTTTATCTATGATGCATTGGTAATGTTGATTATACGTTTGGGTGTAGTCATTTGTTTTTACCCATAATTCTTGTGTCATGATGTACGTGGCATTACGCAGCTTTTGTCCAAGTAGTGTAACCGGCAAGTTCATCACCGAAGGTGCTCTGTACTGCTGTATCTCCCACATTCTCCATTAAAGTAACTCATTTATGTAGTGATAACTTTTATTATAATCCACCATCATGTCCTTAGAGGTCACAGGTTATGGGCCCAGCTCAAGCAAGAGGAAGTTGTATTTTGATGGTGATGAGGAGAAATATGAAATGTGGGAGATAAAATTTCTAGCCCATCTGAGACTTCGAAAACTTACCCAAGACGAAAGTGCAGATCGAACTTCAGCGGAATTCATTGCTAAAAATGCTGACATTTTTGCCGAGATCGTTCAAGTTCTAGACGATAAGAGCCTCCAATTAATAATGAGAGATGCAGTCAACGATGGATGAAAGGCATTAGAGATTCTACGGGACTATTACCGAGGTACTAGGAAACCAAGAATCATCTCCCTCTACACGGAGCTGACGTCACTGAAAATGAGAGGGAAAGAATGTGTGACGGATTATTTTCTTCGAGCGGAGGCAGCCTCTACTTCGTTAAAGTTAGCTTGTGAGACGATCAGCGACAGCCTTCTTATTGCTATGGTGTTGAAAGGGTCTTCCAGAGGAATTTACTCCATTTAATACTGTTGTTATGCAGAAAGATAGTGAGCCTATGTTTCTGGAATTCAAGTCTCTGCTACAGAGTTATGAAGAAAGCCTGAGGAGTCGAGAGGCACATAGGCCTAACGTGAAGAGTGAGAATGTCCTTAAGGTGAATTATATGAATCCTGATTTTCCGTGTGGAGGGTCTGCCAGTGACTCATGAGTAAGATATTATTCATGTGGTAAGCCTGGACATAAGTCTTTCGAGTGTAAGTTGAAGAAAGAAGTAAGTGGTGCATTGAATGCAAAACCATTAACACACAATTTTGATGAATGTAGAAAGGCTAATAGGCCTACTAGATTTTCTAGTGCAACTGTGAATGTTTGTAAGCCTAGATCCACTAATAACTATAGTGATGAAGAATGTTGTTTCAAAATAAGTTGCTCTGTTGATAACATATCTACAGATGTATGTAATGTTCTTGTTGATTGTGGTGCTACTACCCACATCATTACTGACAAATCCAAGTTTAAGTGTTTTGATGAAGACTTTGATGAATCAAAACATATGGTTGAACTTGCAGATGGTGCAAGATGCAAGATTATTGTTAAAGGTAAAGGTAAGGCTAAAATTGTACTTTATGATACAAATGGTATAAAACAAAATGTTGTTCTTGATAATGCCTTGTATATTCCTACTTTCAAGCAGAATATATTTTCTGTACAATCAGCTGTTAGTAAAGGAGCCCCAGTAATCTTTAATCCTATCATTCTGAGTTGATAACCCAAATGGTGTGTCTTTTGAAATAAATAAGAAAGGTAAGCTGTATTATCTAAATAATGTAAGCTCATGTAAATCTCGTTGACTAGAGGAGTGGCATAAGGTTTTGAGACACTGCAATGCTAAAGACATTTTGAAGTTAGAAGATAAAGCTGAAGGTATGAAAATTAGTGACAAAGGTAATTTTGATTGCATAACTTGTCATGAAGGTAAAATGTATTTATCTAGGAACAGATTACCAGATGAGAGAGCAAGGAGTAAAATGGAATTTGTACATTGTGATTTTGCTGGACCAATGAGTATTGAATCAAGGAAAAAATCTAAATATTGTATTGCTCTTGTAGATGATTATTCAGGATCTGTTTTTGTTTATTTCTCAAAACAGAAAAGTGATGCACTTAATGCTACTAAGAAATTCCTTGCTGATACTAGTTCTTATGGTGTTGTTAAACGATTAAGGAGTGATAATGGAGGAGAATTTACTTCTTCAGAATTTAAAGAATTTCTGGTAAGTAATAAGATTAAACAAGAATTTTCTTCACCAAATTCACCACACCAAAATGGTACTGCTGAGAGAATGTGGCGTACATTGTTTGAAATGGCTAGATGTCTCTCAATTGAAGCAAAGCTACCAAAATTTATGTGGAATTATGCTGTTAGGGCAGCTGCTTATATAATGAATAGATGCTACAATTCTAAACTACAGTAGATAAAACCCCATATGAAGTGTTAACGTCTAAGAAGCCTAAACTTGAAAATATGCATATTTTTGGTTCCCTGTGTTATGCTTATGTAGAAAAGAAAGCTAAGCTAGATCCAAGATGTGAAAAGGGAATATTTGTTGGCTATGATTCATACAGTCCTGCTTATCTTGTATATTATCCAGGAACTGACAGTTTGAGAAAGGTTAGGTTAGGACATTTTACTGATAAATTCAATTTTGATAAATCCCAATGTCTAAAGGAAGATGGTGAATCAGAAGATAGTGAATCAGATTCTGATAATGAGAATGTCATTTACAATAAAAAGAAAACAACTGTTAATGATAATCAAAGTGATCCTGTTTCTAAACCTATCCTTGTTGAAGATGAGCATAGTGAAATTAATGCAGATTTGACTGAAACTGAAAGGGAAGGTGAGTCCCGTTATCCAAGTAGGGAGCGAACTGCTACAAAATATTTTGAAGAACATGTTGATCCTGATAATGTTGATTTACTGGGCTATTCTGTTCATTATTGTTGTAAAGTAACTGAAATTCCTGAAAGCTATAGAGAGGCATTAAATTCACATGTGGCTCACAAATAGAAAGCTGCAATGGATGATGAAATTCAATCTTTAAGAGATAACAATACTTATGAATTGTGTAGTTTACCAAACAGCCATTGTATTGTAGGTGGACGATGGGTATATGCCATTAAAGAAGGGTTAAATGGTGATGAGCAATATAAAGCTCGATATGTTGCAAAAGGGTATTCTCAAATTGAAGGTGTTAATTATACTGATACTTTTTCTCCTACTGTGCGTATGACCTCAATTAGAATGCTTATGCAATTGGCAGTACAATATGATTTAATTGTGCATTGTATGGATTTTAAAACTGCCTATCTTAATTCTGATATTGATTGTGAAATATTTGTTCAACAGCCTGAAGGTTACAATGAGACAGGTAGTAATAATGAACAATTGGTTTGGAAACTGAATAAATCTCTGTATGGTTTAAATCAATCAGGCAGAAACTGGAATAATATGCTCCATGATTTCTTAATTCAAAATCATTTTGAGCAGTCATTAAGTGATCATTGTGTGTATGTCAATAAAAGACATAACTTTCATGTAATTATTTTGGTTTGGGTTGTTGATATGATCATTACCAGTAGTAATGAGAAAGCTCTGTTTGACACTAAATGTGTATTATGTCATAGATTTGAGATGACAGATTTAGGGAAACTTTCATGGTTTCTGGGTATTGAGTTTGTTTTTGATGGAGATTGTATAAAAATGAACCAGAGTAAGTTCATTGAGAAAGTTTTGAGAAAGTTCAAAATGGATGAATGCAACCTAAAGTCAATTCCTTGTGATCTAAGTGTTAATAAGTGTACTTTTGATTAAAGTCCTGACCTAGTTGATAGTACTCTTTACAGAAACATTGTTGGAAGCTTGATATACATCATGACTTGTACTAGGCCTGATTTAAGTTTTGTTGTGTCTAAACTTTCGCAGTATATGGCGAGGCCAACTCAAAGTCATTTGGCTATGTGTAAATATGTTCTAAAATTTCTTAAAGGTACTAAACAACATTGCCTTGTTTTTAAGAGGTCTTATGATACTATTGAGATTTCTGGTTAATGCGACTCAGACTGGGGTAGTTCTGAAGATCGTAAAAGTATTTCAGGTTATTGTTACCAAATGAATGCCGATAGTGCTCTTATTTCTTGGAAGAGTAAGAAACAAAGGAATGTAGCTTTAAGTTCTTGTGAAGTTGAGTATGTTTCATTGACTTTTGCTATCCAAGAAGCAAACTTTTGCAGCAGTTGTTAACTGATATGATTAATGTTGAAGTCAAACCCATCATATTATTTGTTCATAACCAAGGGGCAATTAAACTTGCTAAGAACCCTGTTTACCATCAAAGATCTAAACATATAAGACATACGCTATCGTTTTATCCGTAATGAAGTTACGAGTAAAAATGTTGATTTAGTGTATATCCCCTCAAGTGAAAATAAAGCCGATATGTTTACAAAACCATTAACTAAAACAAAGTTATTTATTTTAATTTGTGTCATTAATGGTTTTGTAATATTGACCTTTGATAGCTATGTATTTTTGTTTTTGATTACCATGATGTATATATTTGTTTGATGTGCAGTAATTTTCAGATTGATGAGAATAAAATTTTATGAGGGGGTGTTAGAATATTAAACTTTTATTTATGATGCATTGGTAATGATTATATGATTGGGTGTAGTCATTTGTTTTTACATTTAATTCTTGTGTCATGATGTACGTGGCATGACGCGGCTTTTGTCCGAGTAGTGTAACCGCCACGTGTGTAAATGTACTGTACACTGTACATATGATTAAAAACTATTGTAGAAACCAAACAGTTGGGAGTGGGTGGGTCTTTTCTTGGCATTATTATTGATTTTTTAAGTAATAGATCTCAAAGAGTTGTTGTTGATAGGCACCATAGTGAGTATAGGAATGTGATATCCGGTGTTCCACAGGGTAGTGTTCTTGGCCCATTACTTTTCATAATATATACACTTGACATGTGGTTTGGCATAGAAAAAGAGCTTGTTGCATATGCAGATGATGCTACTCTCTTTGCATCAATTCCATCCCCTGAATGTAGATCTGGGGTTGGTGAATCCCTTAAAAGAGATTTAGCTAAAATTAGTGCATGGTGCAAATTATGGGGTATGAAGTTGAATCCTAACAAAACTCAAAGTATGATTGTAAGTAGGTCAAGGACGGTGGCTCCTCAACATCCAGATCTCAGTATTGATAATGTTTCTTTAAATTTGTATGACTTTTAAAATCTTAGGTGTGATTCTCGACAGCAAATTTACTATTGAGAAACACATTTGGTCTTTGTCTTCTTCAATTGCACAATAAATTGGCTTATTGAAAAAGTCTCTTAAGATTTTCGGTGATCAATCTTTTCTGAAGAAGTGTTTTAATTCTTTCATTCTACTTTGTTTTGAGTATTGTTCTCCTGTCTGGTGTTCAGCTGCTGATTCTCATCTTAATTTGTTGGACAGAAACTTACGATCTATTAAATTTCTTATTCCTGATCTAGATATTAATCTTTGGTACCGTCGTTCAATTAATTCATTATGCATGTTGCATAAGATTTTTCATAACTCTGACCATCCTTTACATTCAGATCTCCAGGGACAATTCTATCCTGTTCGTAATACTAGGCAGGCAGTTAATTCTAATAGCCAGGCCTTCTCCATCATGAGGCTAAATACTACACAGTATTCTAGAAGTTTTATACCAGCTGTTACCAAGTTGTGGAAGGATCTTCCTAATCGGGTAGTTGAAAATTAGTTGTAGCAAAAGAGTGGGGGAATAGAGTAGGTGGATGTAAAAGGGAGCTAGTGACGGTTGAAGAGCAAATAAAACCGGGGATAAGAAGTAAATATCAAGAAAGGTTGAAAATGGTAATTTAGAGGAGGAGTGGAATTTAGTAAAAGAAAATTTTGTTGGGATTGCAAGTGATGAGTGTGGCAAGAAGTTTGTTAGAGGCAGCATGAGGAAGGGCAGTGAAGGGTGGAATGAAGGAGTGAAGGTAAAAGTGGAAAAGAAAAAGAGGGCTTTTGAAGAATGGCTGCAGAGTAATAGTGTAGAGAAGTATGAAAAATATAGAGAGAAAAATGTGGAAGTAAAGCGCAAGGTAAGTGAGGAAAAGAGGGCAGCTGACCTGAGGTGGGGTCAGGAATTAGGTCATTCAAATGAAGAGAATGAGAAGAAGTTTTGGAAAGAAGTGAAGAGAGTAAGGAAGGCTGGCGCAAGAATTGAAGAGACAGTGAAAGATGGAAATGGAAGTCTGTTAAAAGGAGAGGAGGCAAGGAAAAGGTGGGCGGAATATTTTGAAAGTTTACTGAATGTTGAGGATAATAGGGAGACAGATATAATTGTTGATGCAGATGTTGAGGTGCCGGTGATGGGAGATGAGAATGAGAGAGATATTACAAGAGAGGAAGTGAGGAGAGCACTAGATGAAACGAGAGTAGGAAAAGCATCTGGTATGGATGGTGTGAGAGCTAAGATGTTGAAGGAAGGGGGTGTGACTGTACTTGAATGGTTTGTGAGATTCTTTAATGTGTGTTTTGTGTTGTCAATGGTACCAGTACATTGGGTTTGTGCGTGTATTGTACCACTATATAAGGGTAAGGGAGATGTGCATGAATGTTGTAATTCAAGGGGTATTAGTTTGTTGAGTGTAGTTGGAAAAGTGTATGGTAGATTACTGATTATTAGAATTAAGGATAAAACAGAGAATGCAATCTTAGAAGTACAGGGTAGTTTAAGAAGAGGTAGGGGTTGTATGAATCAGATTTTTACAGTTAGGCAGATATGCGAGAAATGTTTAGCAAAAGGTAAGGAGGTGTAAGTTGCGTTTATGGATCTGGAGAAAGTGTATGATAGAGTTGATAAGGAAGCAATGTGGAATGTGATGAGGTTATATGGAGTTGGTGGAAGGTTGTTCCAAGCAGTGAAAAGTTTCTACAAACGTAGTAAAGCATGTGTTAGGATAGGAAATGAAGTGAGCGATTGGTTTCCGGTGAGAGTGAGGCTGAGAGAGGGATGTGTGAGATCACCATGGTTATTTAAGTTGTATGTTGATGGAGTGGTGAGAGAAGTGAATGCTTGAGTGCTTGAACGAGGATTGAAACTGGTAGACGAGAATGACCATGAATGGGAGGTAAATCAGTTGTTGTTTGCGGATGATACTGTACTGGTTGCAGACACAGAAGAGAAGCTTGGCCGATTAGTGACAGAATTTGGAAGGGTGTGTGAGAGAAGGAAGTTGAGAGTTAATGTGGGTAAGGTTATGAGATGTACGAGAAGGGAAGGTGGTGCAAGGTTGAATGTCATGTTGAATGGAGAGTTACTTGAGGAGGTGGATCAGTTTAAGTACTTGGGGTCTGTTGTTGCAGCAAATGGTGGAGTGGAAGCAGATGTACGTCAGAGAGTGAATGAAGGATGCAAAGTGTTGGGGACAGTTAAGGGAGTAATAAAAAATCGAGGGTTGGGCATGAATGTAAAGAGAGTTCTGTATGAGAAAGTGATTGTACCAACTGTGATGTATGGATCGGAGCTGTGGGGAATGAAAGTGACGGAGAGATAGAAATTGGATGTGTTTGAGATGAAGTGTCTAAGGAGTATGGCTGGTGTATCTCGAGTAGATAGGGTTAGGAACGAAGTAGTGAGAGTGAGAACGGGTGTAAGAAATGAGTTAGCAGCTAGAGTGGATATGAATGTGTTGAGGTGGTTTGGCCATGTTGAGAGAATGGAAAATGGCTGTCTGCTAAATAAGGTGATGAATGCAAGAGTTGATGGTAGAAGTACAAGAGGAAGGCAAAGGTTTGGGTGGATGGATGGAGTGAAGAAAGCTCTGGGTAATAGGAGGATATAGATGTGAGAGGGGCAAGAGAGCTTGCTAGAAATAAGAATAAATGGCGAGCGATTGACACACAGTTCCGGTAGGCCCTGCTGCTTCCTCCGGTGCCTTGGATGACAGCGGAGGTAGCAACAGTAGGGGATTCAGCGTTATGAAGCTTCATCTGTGGTGAATAACGGGGGAGGGTGGGCTGTGGCACCCTAGCAGTACCAGCCGAACTCGGCTGAGTCCCTTGTCAGGCTAGGAGGAACGTAGAGAGGAGAGGTCCCCTTTTTGTTTCATTTGTTTAATGTCGGGTACCCCCCAAAATTGGGGGAAGTGCCTTGGTTTGATGTTGGGTACCCCCCAAAATTGGGGGAAGTGCCTTGGTGTGTGTATGTATGTATGTATATATTTATATATCTATCTATCTATCTATATATATATATAAATATATATATATATATATATATATATATATATATATATATATATATATATATATATATATATATATATATATATAGATAGATAGATAGATATATATATATATATATATATATATATATATATATATATATATATATATATATATATATATATATATATATATATATATATATATATATATATATATATATATATATATATATATATATATATATATATATATATATATATATATATACTGTATGTATATCTATATCTATATATATATATATATATATATATATATATATATATATATATATATATATATATATATATATATATATATATATATATATATATATATATATATATATATATATATATATATATATATATATATATATATATATATATATATATATATATATATATATATATATATATATATATATATATATATATATATATATATATATATATATATATATATATATATATATATATATATATATATATATATATATATATATATATATATATAATATAAACTGCCCATCGGAAATCGTTGTGCCCAGTGGAAAACGGAAGAAAACAAACGACTACCACAAAATAAAAATATTCAGGAAATATCAATTATTAAAGAAACCATCATAAAATTTGAAAAGAATACTAACGGAATCCTTCCCTATTACTTGGTAGGCATGCGAGAATGTTTACAGACGTTCTCGAGTCTCAAGACCATCTAATCTGAAAACAACAAGAGGGGGTACTGCTTCAAACGGCGCCAGGCGTGTTTCCAATTTTGCGCTGCAAGACGTGTCCCCGTTCAGTAACTTACTTTTTATGATTTTTTAATGGGGGAAATGGATGAGGAATTCCCTGGCTAATCATGGATGTATTCAATTCCTCAATATCTAAGCAACAAAGTATTCTTTTTGGCGTATGAGTCGCAGCTTACGAATCTTAAGCCAATGCCACTGAAAATCCGTCATTATAACGAACAAAAAATCGTCTGGGAGAAATTGACTCACTGGCAACTCAACTAGAGAGAGACTGAACGACTGTAGATGTACAGCTCACACCAGCAGCTCTCTGAATGTTGTGACAGCAGGTTATAGACAATCGTGTCAGGAGTGGGCCCTTTGTTTGCGACAACATTTTGTGTGATTTAGTAAGTGTGGTAGTGTTGCTATCATGTCTAAACCTATTACTTCTATTGAGAATCGTGTGACAGTGATCTAACTTTACGAGGAAGGCCAGAAAACCAGTGTAATTAGCCAGAAAACCAGTGAAATTAGCCAGAAAACTGGTGTAAAACAACAAACAGTTCAAAACATTATCAAAGTTTTTCGTGAATCAGGAGGGAAGGTCCCCCTGCCTGGGACAAGCCCTGGGAGGCCCCCTATTATTAAGTAGAAGGGGTTTAACAGTTCTGGTTCGGAACATAGAGGCCAATCCAACCCTTACAGCACGCCAGCTTAAGGCTGAAAATCCAGACGTTGTTGCTGGGGCGTCTGTTAAGACCGTACAAAGGAGCTTGCAGAAGGACCTTCATTACTCCAAAGTTTAGGCGCTTCGTAAGCCGCTGATAACAGCCAAGCAAAAAAAGGCTCGTGTTACTTTCACCAATTCGTACAAGACCTGAGATATAAATAAGTGGAGGCAAGTTTTGTGGTCCGACGAAGCTTCTTTCTTTGTAGCTGATACAAAGGGGAAACGTGTTTGGTGAAAGCGCAAGTCTGATCCTCTCGACCCAAAATACCTTGCCATGAGCGTAAAGTTTCCCTCATATGTCATGGTATGGGGTTCCTTCGGCTATGGAGGTAAAGGATCACTAGTTTTTTTTACCAAGAAATGAAACTGTTAATAAAGATTCATATTATATGATCTTAAACGAACATTTGGAAGACAGTTTTGAGAGCAGCAGGACTTCGATTTTCCAACAAGATGGGGCTCCGTCTCATACTGCCAAAAATATCACTTTGTGGCTAAGAGATTGTGGAATAGAATACAGTATATCCCTGACTGGTCAGGAAACTTCCCTGACATATCCACTATTGAAAATCTTTAGGCAACCATAAAAAGACAATTACAGGATGTGGACACATCTTCCATTGGAAAGTTAACGTTTACAAAACGCTTGAGACAATCTGGACGAGTCCCTCCTGCATCAGTTAGCAGATTCAGTGCCAAAGAGACTTCAGAAAGTCCGGAAACGTCGTGGCATGCCTATCAAGTACTAGGGCAGGATTTGGTTAGTAATCATTTCAAATTTTATGATGATTGTTTTAATAATTGATTTTTCCTGAATATTATTATTTTGTGGTAGTCGTTTTCTTCTTTCGTTTTCCAATGAGCGCAACGATTTCTGACGCGAATGATATATGAACATACATATATATATATATATATATATATATATATATATATATATATATATATATATATATATATATATATATATATATATATATATATATAGATATATATATAAATATATAAATATATAGATATATCTATATAGATATATAAATATATATATATCTATATAGATATATAAATATATATATATAAATATATATATATATATATATATATATATATATATATATATATATATATATATATATATATATATATACACATACATATATATGCATTTACAGTATATATATATATATACATATATATATATATATATATATATATATATATATATATATATATATATATATATAAATATATATATATATATATATATATATATATATATATATATATATATATATCTATATATATAGATATACAAATATATATACTGTATATATATATAAATAGATACACACACACACACACACACACACACACACACACATATATATATATATATATATATATATATATATATATATATATATATATATATATATATATATATAGATACCTCTATCACATATTTGTATATATATATATATATATATATATATATATATATATATATATATAGATACCTCCATCACATATTTGTATGTATATATATATATATATATATATATATATATATATATATATATATATATATATATATATATATATATATATATATATAGATATATATATATAAATATATAAATATATAGATATATCTATATAGATATATAAATATATATATATCTATATAGATATATAAATATACATATATATATATATATATATATATATATATATATATATATATATATATATATATATACACATACATATATATGCATTTACAGTATATATATACATATATATATATATATATATATATATATATATATATATATATATATATATATATATATATATATATAGATATACAAATATATATACTGTATATCTATATAAATAGATATACACACACACACACACACACACACACACACACACACATATATATATATATATATATATATATATATATATATATATATATATATATATATATTATATATAGATACCTCCATCACATATTTGTATGTGTGTATATATATATATATATATATATATATATATATATATATATATATATATATATATATATATATATATATATATATATATATATAGATACCTCCATCACATATTTGTGTATATATATATATATATATATATATATATATATATATATATATATATATATATATATATATATATATATATATATAGATAGATAGATAGATAAATACATAAATAGATAAATAGACATTTCTGGGTCGACCTGTGGCAGCCAGTGAAAAGGGGTCCTTCTAATATACCTTTTCTGATAAAACCTTCCAATTATACCAGAGAAAGATAAAAGCATGGAATGCAGAGGTTACTACCCTCACGCGAGCACCTTGTGGGTGTCGTGTATAAAGCAAAGGCGCGTGAAAGCCACTATTCACAGGCTGTCTTCCATTTAGTTAATTCCTTCGTCAAAGGGATGGGCCGATACAGAGGCACCAGCTATGCTACCAGAGCCACGCCACCCACGCCCCGACGCGAGCGCCATCTGAACAACATCCTTCTAATTTGGACTTGCTAGCGTGTATGTATATTGTTGTGCTCTCGGCTTTTTCACTCTTGTGGATTTATTTCGTCATGACCGAAGCTCCATCTTCACCCATTCCAATGTTAAGTACCATAGTTTGTTTTGACAGCTTTTTGTAGTACCGGGCTTTTGTCATCTACCCAGTATAGTCTGTTTTATCACTACCGTCTGGGCCCGTCCGCGTCGTCGGCGGCCATTGTTTTTTCCCTTGTCTTGCTGGGAGTTCATCTTAGTCTTGCCCGTTTGGTACTCTGTCACTTAGGTTCTTGGTTAAGTCCCTGGCCTTATGCCTTTTTGAACCATCATTATTATTATCGTTATTAATTCCCATGGTACTTTTTGCTAGCAAGTCCAATCTACGAACAAGAATAGCGTTCTAGCTTTATTATAGTTTAGTACCCGTCCCCCGAGGCGTTTGTCAGTCGACTATTTCCCTTTAATTTAGGTTTTAGCAGACGTTATTCTTCGTTCGTAGTCTTGCATTTGATGTTACAATTTTATTATTATACGTTTATAATAGTGTTGTGTGCTTATTAGGTTCTGATATTGCAACCACGGGAGCGAGAGGTTGGGGTTCCCGTTTTCTGTTCTCAGTC
>NC_090730.1:90648403-90658403 GCF_036898095.1 Palaemon carinicauda | reverse complement strand
AAAAACAACACTATACTGGGAAGAGGACAACTGCCTGGTACTACAAAAAGCTGTCAAAACAAACTATGGTACAGGTACTTAACATTGGAATGGGTGAAGTTGGAGCTTTGGTCATGACGAAATAAATCCACGAAAAGTGAAAACACCGAGAGCACAAAATTCTAATATCACGCTAGCAAGTCCAAAGCAGAAGGATGTTGTTCAGATGGCGCTCGCGTCGGGGCGTCGGTGGCGTGGTTCTGGTAGCGTAGCTGGTGCCTCTGTATCGGCCCATCCCTTTGACGAAGGAATGAGCTAAATGGAAGACAGCCTGTGAATAGTGGTTTTCACGCGCCACTGCTTTATACACGACATCCACAAGGTGCTCGCGCGAGGGTAGTAACCTCTGCATTCCATGCTTTTATCTTTCTCTGGTATAATTGGAAGGTTTATATCAGAAAAGTGTATAAGAAGGACCCTTTTCACCGGCCGCCACAGGTCGACCCAGAAATCTCAAAATGTTTAAGCAAAGACATTTAAATTAGAAATCAATTTTGAATTTCAATGGGAAAATTACTAAATATATCTGATTAGTATTTCTCAAAAACGGATTCTGAGCGAAGCGGAAAATCTATTTTTGGGTGAGATAGCCATGTCGTCCTGATGGAAGGTTCCTTTAGTAGCTTCCTAAGGGTATATATGACTACAGTGGATATTCCCAGAGAATTAAACTAAAGGTTTCCAGAATTCTAACTTCTGGCGCGAGTACCCTTAAGGTTGTCCTTTAGGATATCGCATAATAACAGGGGACGTATTATTGACACGCCACATAGCTATCTGCACCCCACATAGCATTTATGCTTCGAGGGGGAAGTTGGTGGTAAGATATGGGAGGAGTCGTTACAAAGTTCTCCTCCTGTTACTGTTATGGGTACTCGGATAACGTCGTAAGCGACGCCATCTTGGCTGACGTCATCGCAGCGCGCGAACTCCATTCCTTTTAGTGTTAAGACCAGCTCCCACGATACAGTAAGATCGGGAGGGGGCCTGCAAAGGCCTAATAGAGAATAAAGGGCGGGTCCATCAGGACGACATGGCTATCTCAACCAAAAATAGATTTTCCGTTTTTTGGGCTCAGGCCATGTCGTCCTGATGGAAGTGTAGCAGAGCATTAATGTATCGTGGATTTTTTCCCCTCAGTAGTGCCTTCGACTTCTAGACAATATTCCTTTGGTCTAATGACCCAAGAGACCTGTGACATTACCGGTATATGTCACTTCAGATAAGCATGTACTATGTTACCACTTCCCACCCCCTAGCAGGGATGAGTCCTATTAGACTTGTGGAAAGTCTCGAAGTTGCATGATAAATGGAGCTCACCCAGCATCAAGAAGTACCAGTTGGTCTCAGAGCAAGGTAATAGGTATGGTAAGTATGACGTGTTGGAACAAATTACCTCGGACTAGATGAGTTTGTTTAAGCGGAGGAACGATAGAATTCTATTGTTCAATCATCTTATACAGAATAGAGGGATAGTAAAACCCTCAAACAGTTTTTTTATTACAATGCTAGGGCAAAATAAGACGCACGAAAACAGTAAATTCATTTATTAGCAATAGATGAGAATTAGCATAGATAAAAAAATATAAATGTAAATCTGTAAATAGAATGTAAATCAGTTACATAGACTTGGGACATTAGTAGAAATGGTTGTGGTATCTGACAAGGATAACTTACCATCACACATGTCAATTCCATAAGAATTGTAATGTCTTTCTGAAAATGTCTTAGATACACTTCATGTTTGAAAACACGTGGCACAAGTGTTTAGTCTGTGACTTCACCTTAGTATATTTAGAACAGTCCGTAGTGTCACCACGGTGACGCAATTCACTATGTTGCGCACTAGAATCCTTTGGCCATCCATCTTTTGTATATCGCATCCCAGCAGAGATGACTAGATCTTTGCTGGATTCTTTTGCCATTAATCCTGGATCCGTTGGATTCAATTGTCTGCTTATTACTTTTACCATACAGACTATACAGTATTAAAATCTTGGTAATCTTCCTCCCTGTCAAAATTTTTGTCTTCTCCAACTGGAAGACGGCTGAGAACACCTTCATTACCGTGGTCAGCTGTCTTCCTATATTCAATACAATAGCAATATTGACTCAACATAAGGGCCCATCGAACTAACCTATTTGCTGCTAAAGAAGGGGATCCTTTAGTAGGGCTTTATATGATCATCAAAGGCTTCTGATCCGTGATTATAACAAACTTTCTTCCATTTAAAAAGTGGTGAAAATTCTTTGGTCCAAAAATAATAGAAAGAGCTTCACGCTGAATCTGGCTGTACGGTTTTTGGGTTTCCGTAAGAGTTTTCAACACGAGTAATTGGATGTTCTTTACCTTCAGGATAGCGATGAAAAAGCATTGCTCCAATCTCCACTTCAGATGCATCGCAAGATATTCCAATAGGCACAGAGGGATCAAAAGGGGTAACACTAAATCACTGCTAAGCACTTCTTTTAGGTTCTGAAAAGCCCCTTGTTGCTTGGTACTCCACTTCCAGGAGTTATCCTTTCTTAGTAAAAGATTTAGTGGGGCCGATAGAGTTGACAAATTAGGAATCCAATTGCCGTAGAACTAAAGAGATCCCCAGAAAGAACATATTTCCGATACATTGGTGGGGGAGGCATTTTCAAGATTGCCTCTACTTTATGTCCTTTACCAATACCTTGAGAGGACAAAGCATACCCTAGGTATTTCACCGAGGGTTGGCCAAAGGAACACTTTTCAAGTTTGCATCTCAATCCTTTTTCTTGAAGTCATTTTAAGAGTCCTCTTAAATTATTCTTGTGCTCCTTTGCATTTGATACACTGACCACAAAATCATCTAGAAATACTGCCACTCCTTCCAAATCAAAGGTTAATTGTTCCATCATTTCTTGAAAATATGCAGGTGCTGACATGATTCCAAAAGAAAGACGTTTTTTAAGTAACACACTACGATGAGTACTCACAGCCAATCTTCTTTGACTCTCGGGTCTCAATTCAATCTGGTTATATGCATCTGCCAGATCAATTTTGGTGAAACAAAAACCTCCACTTTGCTTCTGCATTAGATTTTCTGGATTTGGCATGGGATATCTGTGAATCTCAAGTTGCTGATTAACTATGACTGAATAATCACCACAAACACGTAACTTGGGTTTTTGTCCCAGCAAGGATACCTTCCTAATTCCATTTTCATAAAACTAAGTGTATTCCCAAATACCACGTTTAATTCCCACTTCATAAGAAGCTTGATTTAAATCATCAACAATAGCAAATGGCACAGTTCATGGCTTACAAAATATTGGTCTAGCATCACTTTTAAAAGCAATTTCCAACTCAAAATCCCTTAGACAACCCAATTCAGGCCTAAAAAATTCAGTAAATTCGTTGCATAGGTCCTTACACACTTTTTGCAGTTCGAACACTTCAGTCCCTATTTCAATCTTTACTTTATTCATTTCCCCCTCATCACAATCCTTTAATAGGGCATTCACATCAATGTTTAGTCGTTTTATACTATTACGACCAAGTACATTAAAATCTTTGATTTCAATTACATTCAAATATATCACTGTTGCTTCAGTTGTGTTACATTTTCCATTTAAACTGAAATAACCTTTATAGAAGGCAAACGATCTTTACTGGCTGAATAATAGCAATGATATGCTGATTTTAATCTAGGTTTTCCTTAACGTTACCAAATAGCTACACAACAAAAAATATCTTTTGAACCAGTGTCCACCTCAAATTTGAATGTCTCTTCACTAATGTTAGTTATTTTCAAAGCATCATCATGGTTTATGTTTTTCACTGAGCTATGTAACTTTCCCATTATACAGGACACATTCTGTCCGGGAACCACTTTTCCTTTTTTTCCTTTTTCACCAAGCAGGCCGCTTCAATATGGGCCGGCTTCAGACAAAAATGACACTTAGACTTCTTGAAGTAACAATCCTTAGGTTGGTGACCGGATTTTCCACAACATATGCATCTACCGTCAAATGTCTCCTTAATTGGCTTCTTTGACGCTGAACCCTTTATGTCTGCCACTCTGTTTTTCTTTTGATTAATTTTCATTACCGAAGCAGACTTGCTCCCATGAATGGTTTCTTTATCTACTTTTGTGGCATCTTCTGTTTCTAGTGCTATTTGAATTGCCTTACTGAAATTTAATTCATTAGTACTTTGAAAAGTGCTTTCAAGACAGCTTCATTATTTATAGAACACATGAATCTAGTAAGCATGGCTTCATCCTGAGGTTTCTGAATAGAAGAAAAATCACAAGTTGCTGCATCATGACGTATTCTTGCTGCCAATTCTTAGATAGTTTCTCCTAGATTTCTTTTCATATCACACCAAAACTTGAACCTTTCTCTCACTATGAAACACCGTGGGTCAAAATGCTCTTCATGAATTTATCAATTTGGTCTAAAGTGAGATCATTAACCTCAATTGGTGGTGTTTGCTGCGCCGCCAAAGTATTGAGTAACATGTAATTGGTTGTTGACTGGTTAGTCCATTGTTTGCTTCTCCTTCAGTATACAATTTGCACCAACAAAAGTTAAAAATCTTGCACGATAATCTTTCCATAATTCTGATGTAGAGTCAAATACTGAAAATTTGGAATACTTGTAGATACACTTGGTGATAGAATCAAAGTTAAATGAGCAGCTAAAACACTAATCTGTTTCTGCTGAGCCTCACATAAAGTTTCCAACTGAAATCTGTGAGCGGCACTTTGTGATTCCAACTGTTGCTGGAGCAAACCTATAAGCTGAGTGATTTCTGACATTGTCAATGATCACTAGTTCAAAACTCACTGCACCACTTTATCCTGTTGTGTTTTTAAGGAGAACACAAAGGATATTTTCAGATAGTTTATTCAGAGAGGCCTTAAACAGTTATATATACAACAGTATATATAGTTAATACAAATAGAGTTCCTGAATGTTGCTATAATAAATGCTGTTGAAGGTTAAAACTACACTAAAAATAAGGTGAAAATTTCATAGTGAATATACTTTCCCTTCAGAGCCAAGGACTCTCGAGAGAAGGAAATACACTGTCAAGGTACTCTTGAAAACCTAGATGGCGTCTTACGTAGGTGTACAGTTTCCAAATAGGCAATATAAGAATGAAAAGGAATTCATATAATTGATAATTTAAGATCTTTTTTACAATACACAACAGATTGCATGACTAGAATAGCACTTTTAAGAAGAGGAAAATCAGACTTCACTCGACCCTCACCACGGAATATCTAGTCGTAAGAGTCCGTAATGGGTTCTCCAGAGTGGTAGACGTGCCCCTGTATGTGACCTGTATTTTCGGCAAGATGCCTTACCGAAGCAAGACCGAAGTGCTAGTCGAGTCCCTTAATGAGACCGGTCCGACAATAAGTCTGCAGGGAAGTGGGGAGAAGTCATCTATTCTTTTCTCGAATAAAATTGCTCGCAAAACGGAATCAAACAGGAGGCAGCAATCTGTCTCCTGCAAAAAAAAAAGATCAATGTTTGTCATTGATATTCATTCCACTTCCCAAAGGAAGACATCTGCAACAGAGGCTGTAGGAGGAGGACTCATGCAGAAGGGGTGTATTCTATAAAATCCAACACCGTGGACAAGATACCCCGAAGGGGAGGCCACGTAAGAGCAGGAAGTGTTATCCCGTGAATGAAAAACCGATAATTCACTGTCATTCACCCAACCCCCAGCACTTTCCTGAAGGAAGATGGTGCCTACTAGGGGATTAAGAGACGGTACCATTCGTGCTCTGATATAGTCCTAAGGACATATGGTCCTGTATGTGGCCTCACCCCCATTTCTTTGATGCCTCTAAAGGAAGCGTCAAATCCAGAAGACAAGATCTACTCCTTGGGAGAGATTCTCGTCTGGCATTCTTTTAACTAAGACCATTCCTAGCTCAGGTCTTGTAGAGAACTAGGGAAGGGATAATCCTTAGTGCCGAAGGACCTGGGAACCGGCTAATCCTTCAGAGGTCTCATTCGACGGGGACTGATGCAGTCTTGTCGGACCTGTGCAAGTTTCTACAGGGTGATGACACAGTCAACCGATATCCATATAGGATATTACTTTCGTGTCATTCCTTCGATTACTTGAATTATAGATCGAAGTATACTGAAGATGTTTGGCAGCAGTTCAAGACTCTAAAATCAGTCAGTAGGCCGAGGTCTCCAAGACGAGGGCCGATCCTATACAGTATAGGAGGCTAACTGATTGATCACAAAACCTTTCCTCACATGATAAAGTTTGAAGGTTAAGCTCGTCTTGCAAGAAGAGACTAAAAGTAGAGACTTCTGACCGACGAAGTTCGGCGGTATCTTGGTGTCCCTCGTCTTCCTATGAGATCGAATGTTCCATTCATAAGGAAGACGATAGACACTGTTTCCCATTTCCTGAAGGAAGATGGCTGATACAAGATAGTGTCGTTGTAGCTAAAGTCTGGAATCTCTTTCCTTGGCGAAAAAAAACATGAGCCAATTATTCCAAGCTCGTGGGAGGAGTTCTCCAGTGAGGAAGGAATATATTCTTTCCCAACCATTCCGGTCCAAGGATGAGCTCCGGTTACGGGCCCCAGAACGGATACAGATGGAGGTTGAATGTGTTTCCACTAAGGTCCGAGGTCATAAGGCTAGCGGAGATTGGGAAAACACAAAATTTCAATCACCTCTGTTAGTCTCGTCAGTCACCCATCCAGATCCGACCAGTACCATAGCAAGAAAACTGAAATGGCTGTTGCTTAGACAGCATTGAATTTCATTCTCTAAGAGGGAGAGAATGGCAGTAACCTCATAAGTTTGTCTCTTACGCTGGATGGGGGGGGGGGACAGACTTAAAGGATGCAGCGCCCCAACCACATCCAAGATTCGATTTGCTTCAGGAGACTGTCTAACTAGCGTAGTTCCTATTCAAGCAAAGTCAGCTCGTTAGCAACCCCATAATAGTGGGACAACATGGGAGAAGGTAACACCCAAAGTAATAACCTTTTCCCTGAGGCAATTTTCTCGCAAATCTTCCTGTAGTATGACCGAAGTGTAGATGAAAAACACATACGTTCATGGGAGACGAATTTCTGTGAGTGTGCCGGACTCAATGAATAAACCTGGCCACCTTGAAGCGGATCCCTCTGATTCCGCTGACGGTGAGAAAAATTCAGGAACCCGAGAAGCCCTGTTTATGATACACAAACAAGAATCCAAAGAGCGAGGGGCATTGAGCCTTGCGCTAGTGTATTATCCCCATAGACCAAGAAGGGTGTAGTCTTAGGTTCCCGGAAGGAAAAACCTGTAATTTCATCAACTCTGCAGGGTCTAACTAAGTAGTGTGAGGCCAAGAGTGAGGAGAGATGATCTCTGCCATCTAGGAGAGTGTGCTAACTTGAGCAACTCCCTCTCAAGAAGTGGTTGCTGAATTAGAAGCCTAGAATATAGCAGGCTGATAGCAATCATTAGTCTCCGACCAGTAAACGTCAGGCAAGCAAAAAGGCAAGAAAGTGAAAATGACGAGCTACTGTCGTGTAAGATAATGAACGACTAGCTGTTGAACATAAAAACAGCGAACAGTACTATTGATATGCAACCAAGAATCGTCTAGTTGTTGAAAAACGGCGATTGGTAGCTGACACATCGGAGATCTAGAAAATCCGAGATCTACCGAATCGGTCAGGATCGTTTTGCTCGTGATTGTGCTCATGATCATGAGTACCTCGTTCTAGGTCATGAACACCTTGTGCGAGCTTTTGAGAGTCTCGTCCAAAGTGTGAACGGCTCCCACGTGAGCGCCCCGCACGAGACCATGACCATCTTGCACGGGAGTGAGAGAGTCTTGCTCGTGAGCATGAGTGTCTCACACAAAAGCTTTATGTTCATGAATGCGAGCTCCTCTTACAAGAGCACGAGCGTCTCACACAAGAGTGTGAGTGTTTCGTACATGAGCGCGAGCATCTTGCACGTGTCTCGCTCGTGAGCATGAGCGTCTCGCACGAAAGCACGAGTATCCTGTACAAGTCTCGCTCGTGAGCTCGAGCATGAGGGTCTCGCTCTCGATCACGAGTGTCTAGATCATGATCGTGAGCGTCCTCAAGGGTTGTGTAGAGACTAGTGTCACAATCGTGTCACGAGCGTCTCGCTAGTGGCCGAGAGTGTAACTCACGATCACGATCGTAAGCATCTTGCTAGTGATCACAAGTGTCTAGCTCGTAATTGTGATCGCCCTCAAGGGTTGTGTCGAGACTAGTGTCGCAATCGTGGTCATGCTCGTGATCGTGAGCGTCTCGCAAGCAATTACGAGCATCTTGCTCAGCGCTCGTGATCGTGACCACAAGACGTTCATGATCGAGATTACAAGTGCCGAGAGCTCGCTACAGTATTGTGAGTGTTCAACTCAAAATCTTGAGCATGAGTACGATTGTGCTCAAGGTTTGTGTAGAGACTCCCTCGGAAGGGGAATTTCTCACACCTGGAAGCGAACCTTCGAGCAGCACTCTGTTTCCCTTCAATGAGCTCTATCTCAAATTGAAGGTTAACATAAAATGTTGCTTGAGAAAAAGCCAAGGCTTGTTTCTGAGTTCTCCCCGAAGGGATTTCCCGAACGGAAATCCTGCCGGAGTGATCCCCCGAAGGAGAAAACCCAACAGGCATTCGTCTTTAAGAAGAATTTTGAGATCATGATAACCTACGATCTCGTGATGGTTGCGATCTCTGTCATTGATCGTCACAAAAGACACCCTGCACAGTGTCTAACATCGGATTGTTGCAAACGACATCCTGATTGATCAGGAAGACCAGGTTATGAGTCTTGCCCCAGGGATAGTTGAACAGAATAAATTCTGAACTCATTATTGGATTGTTGCAAACGACATCCTGCCCGACCAGGAAGACGAGGTGATGAGTCTCGCACCTGCGACCATTGAACAGAATAAATTCTAATCTCATCATCGGAGTGTTGCGAACGACATCCTGACTGACCAGGAAGGCGAGGTGATGAGTCTCGCCCGTTATCATTGAACAGAATAAATTCTGAACTCATCATTGGACTGTCGCGCACGACATCCTGACCAACCAGGAAGACAAGGTGATGAGTCTTGCCCCTGCGATCGTTAAGGAGAAAATAGTTCATCGATCTGGCGATTGGCAAGCAACCTGCATGTTGACGATCGTCCGTTGTCTCGTAATCCTCAACAGGCTGAAGTTGCATGCGTGAGCTGAAATGTTGCCTGTAGGGAGAGAGAGAAAAATTACGGATCGCTGGGAGACGACAAGATCAGCAGAAGGTGAGAAGACTTGTCGTCAGCAGGAGTCGACAGAAGGGAGAACGGAGGGTAGGCCTTGTAGACAGCAAAGAAGTCAGCAGCAGCTACAGCCACTGACTTCGCACACCGATGTGGCTATAAGAGCTAAAGAAAAACAAAACAAAGATAATCAAAAATTCCTCCCCTCCGAGGGGAAAGAAAAAACCCAACCAGCGGACGGGAGAGATTACCCCCAAAAGTAGTCAGGTCAGAGGAATCCTTCCAATAACTCACGGGGATAAACATCAATATCTGAAAACTGCCCCATTACTTTGTAATCGATCGTCAGGTGATCGTAAGTGTGTAATATAAACACAATCATATTTTAAAGAAAAGAATGAGTGTGGAGCACTACTGTAGTTATAAATGGCTAAGGCTTGAAAGGAGAGAGAGTAGACGTCCGCTCTCCACCAGCCAAAAAGAAAAAGTGACTTGGTTCATTGAACCGTGAGTAGATTTAGGTGGTTGGGTACCCCCCAGCCACCCTTCCCACTGTTAGAGGTTAGGTAGGGTTGCTACCTCGCACTTTAAATCTATTGGCTACCTTCCAGCTCCGCCGAAAGCATATTCCACATAAATAATGAAAGGTTTTTTAGTATGGTAACAAACAGAATGCATTGGGGATTGTTGGCAGAATAGCTACATAACTTTAA